>NC_089594.1:24019568-24319568 GCF_019320115.1 Miscanthus floridulus
GGAAGGGAGAGGGTTTTTCGTCCAACCTTTCGCCTTTCCTTAGCTACAGCGCCTCCTCTTTAAATAGGGAGGGGGAGAGGAGTTCTCATCCCACCTCCTCTTTTGCCTCTGAGCCGCTATCTCTCCTTCTTCTTCCTTTCCGCCGAACGCGTCCGTGCGTCGCGGCAGTTCCTGAGTGAGGAAGAGTAATGCCAGAGAGAGAGAGAAAACTCACAAATTTGCTCGTGAGTCTGGTGCATGATGTTGAGTCGGAGGTTATCCAACGTAGATGAGATGGTGTGTGCTGCCCTTGCTGAGGAGTCGCTGCTGCCGAAGGAGAAGAGGCACCGGTGGGCGTCGTACGTCGTCGACTGCGCCGTCGTCCGCTGTGCTCCTCCTTTGGCGGGAGGCGTTTCCTGCCCATACGCCGTTGTTAGGGTTATGGCTGGGGATGATGGCGTAGTCCCCGGACGCTCCGGCGGAGGCATCGCTGTCGGGGTTGCGGCTGACGATGATGGCGTAGTCCTCGGACGCTCCGGCGGAGGCGTCGCTGTCGGGGTTGCGGCTGACAACGATGGCATAGTCCCCGAACGCTCCGGCGGAGGCGTCATAGATGGTGGCGCCTTCGAGGATCCAGTGAAGCGGTGGGATATCGGGAGGTCACCGATGGAGAGCGTGGCATGGCGACCGTAGTAGATGAGCCGACCCGTGTACACGCCCCGGGCGTCGCCGATGGAGAGCGTGGCACGGCGACCGCAGTAGTACTTGTAGTAGAGCTAAGCAGAGACTGTAATGAAATAACTTTGTGGGGAAGACCCCGAGTAAATAGTCCTCTAAATTTATAAGTATATTGTTCCTTTTTGTAATGAAATCGCTTTGTAAGTGACGAATTTGTGCAAAAAATAAACAAATTTACATCTTTTGCTTATGGCAAGCAATTTTTATTTTTCATCTTTTGTAGAAAAGATTTTAGTGCTTACCGACCCCTCTCATGGTCTAAGTCATAAGAAACTAGGAACGTGGGTGAACTAATTCTGATTGAACTAGTGAGCAAAGAGGTTGTAGCCGCCGGGGCGTGGGTGTCCCGCAGTCCTACCAGTTGCATTCAGAATTGGTTCTCAAAATCTTAGCCCTTAGGACTTGTTTATGAGAGGAATGGAAAACTTAGAGAATGTTTATAAATATAACACAGGAGGTTTTTGCAAGCGCAATACTTGTATTTACATATGTCATATGTTAAGATCACATGCCAGCCCCCGAGTGAGGTCTGACCCCTCTCTACTTGCTGGGGTCGGAAGTCACTAAGGATCGGGGTTTTGTTAAGACAAAAACTGATAAGGAAGAGTATAAGCTTATTTTAAGGATAGAAACGACGTAGCTGCTCAATATTCCAGGCGTTGGTGAAGACCTCGCCGTCGATGGTTTTCAACTGGTAGGCGCCTGGACGAAGTACTTCCGCGACGACGTAGGGCCCTTCCCAGGGCAGGGAGAGTTTGTGGCGGTCCTTATTGCTCTGCACAAGACGGAGGACGAGGTCTCCGACGTTGAAGGCTCGACCCCGCACTCGTCGGCTGTGGTACCGTCGCAACGCCTGCTGGTACTTCGCCGAACGGAGGAGGGCGATGTCGCGAGCTTCATCTAGTTGGTCCATGGCGTCTTGGTGGGATGCCTCGGCTCCTTGTTCGTCGTATGCTCTGATTCTTGGCGCTCCATAGTCAAGATCCGTTGGAAGAACAGCCTTTGAACCATAGACCATGAAGAAGGGTGTGTAGCCGGTGGCCCGGCTAGGAGTTGTCCTTAGGCTCCAGAGTACAGCCGGGAGCTCAGCGAGCCAGCGCGCGCCGAACTTGTTCAACCGGTTGAAAATTCTGGGTTTGAGGCCTTGAAGGAGCATGCCATTTGCGTGCTCGACCTGCCCGTTCATCTGGGGGTGTGCGACGGCTGCCCAATCGATCCGGATGTGTTGTTCATCACAGAATCGAACGAATTTCCTACCGGTGAACTGCGTGCCGTTGTCTGTGATGATGGAGTTCGGTACTCCAAAGCGATGGACGATGTCGAGGAAGAATAGCATGGCTTGCTCAGATTTGATCATGGATATTGGTCGAGCTTCAATCCATTTTGTAAACTTGGCTATGGTGACAAGCAGGTGGGTAAAGCCCCCGGGGGCCTTTTTGAGCGGCCCAACCAGGTCGAGCCCCTAGACCGCGAAGGGCCACGTGATGGGGATCATCTGGAGAGCCTGGGCCAGGAGGTGTGTTTGCCGAGCGTAGTACTGGCACCCTTCGCAGGTGCGTACAATTTTCTCGGCATCGGCTACTGCGGTGGGCCAGTAGAAACCTTGTCGGAATGCATTCCCTACCAAGGTTCTTGGTGCGGCATGATGACCGCATACTCCACCATGGATGTCGCCTAGCAGGAGTTTTCCCTGTTCGCCAGGGATACAGAGTTGTAGAATTCCGATGTGACTTTGCTTGTAGAGTTCGCCCTCTACGAGAACGAAGGATTTGGCGCGTCGTGAGAGCCGTCGGGCTTCCGTCTTGTCTGTCAGTAGTATGTTGTGGAGGAGGTAGTCGAGGAAAAGTGTTCTCCAGTCATTGGAGGGGTCGGACTCCGCTGCTGGGTCCTCTTTGAGCCCCATGACCTCGGGGTCGGGTGGAGCGGTTGGAGGATCGGCCCCTGGGGTCGGACTAGATGGGCCATCGTTGGCTTGTTCCGACCCCGTGTAGCGTACCGAGGGTTTGTGTTGGTCACTGGCAAAGACGCCTGCCGGGACTAGTTCTCGGCTAGATGCTGCTTTCGCAAGCGTGTCGGCTACTTCGTTGAGGCGCCTTAGGATGTGATTTAGTTCGAGGCCGTCGAACTTGTCCTCCAGCCGTCGGACCTCTTGACAGTATGCCTCCATCTTGGCGTCGTGGCAGCTTGACTCCTTCATGACTTGGTTGACGACCAGCTGGGAGTCGCCTCTGACGTCAAGGCGTCGGATGCCCAGCTCGATGGCGATTCGTAGGCCGTTGACGAGCGCTTCATATTCTGCAGTATTGTTTGATGAGGGGAAATGGAGCCATACCATGTACCTCATGTGGACCCCAAGGGGAGATACAAAGACTAGTCCTGCTCCGGCGCCCTTCTTCATCAGCGATCCGTCGAAGTACATTAACCAGTACTCTTGATCAACGGCTGCTGGTGGCATCTAGACCTCGGTCCATTCCACGATGAAGTCAGCTAGTACCTGAGATTTGATCGCTGTTCGGGGAGCATAGGAAATGCCCTGATCCATCAGCTCGAGTGCCCACTTTGCGGTTCTTCTCGTAACGTCATGGCTACGAACGACCTCACCGAGGGGGAACGACGTCACTACTGTCACGGGGTGTGACTCAAAGTAGTGGCGTAGCTTCCTTTTGGTGATGAGGACAGCGTAGAGGAGTTTCTGGATTTGGGAGTAGCGGGTCTTGGAGTCGGATAACACTTCGCTCATGAAATATACAGGGCGCTGCACCTTGAAGGCATGCCCCTCTTCCTCTCGCTCTACTACTAAGGCGGAGCTAACCACTTGGGTGGTGGCCAATATATAGAGTAGGAGGGATTCTCTGTTGCATGGAGGAACTAAGACCGACGGTTTAGTTAGAAATCGCTTAACCATGTCAAGCGCCTCCTGAGCCTCGGCCGTCCACTCGAAGCGGTCAGCTTTCTTTAGGAGTCGATAAAGGGGGAGTCCTCGTTCGCTGAGGCGCGAAATGAATCGGTTGAGGGCGGCGAGGCACCCTGTGATCCGCTGAACCCCCTTTATGTTTTGGATCGGGCCCATCCTTGTGATGGCTGATATCTTCTCTAGGTTGGCTTCGATGCCACGCTCGGAGATGATGAAGCCGAGCAGCATGCCTCTCGGGACCCCGAAAACACATTTTTCGGGATTGAGTTTGATGCCGTTTGCCCGGAGTTTCGCAAAGGTTTGCTCAAGGTCGGTGACCAGGTGGTTAGCTCGTTTGGTTTTGACTACGATGTCATCGACATAGGCCTCAACGGTTCGCCCGATGAGGTCTCCGAAGCAATTGAGCATACAGCGCTGGTACGTTGCCCCAGCATTCTTCAGACCGAATGGCATCGAAATGTAACAAAATGATCCGAAGGGGGTGATAAAAGATGTCGCGAGCTGGTCGGACTCTTTCATCGCGATTTGGTGGTAACCAGAGTACGCGTCAAGGAAGCAGAGGGTTTCGCACCCTGAGGTGGAATCGACTATTTGGTCTATTCGTGGCAAAGAAAACGGATCTTTTGGACATGCTTTGTTGAGACCGGTATAATCGACACACATTCTCCATTTCCCGCTCTTTTTTCGCACAAGAACGGGATTTGCTAACCACTCTGGGTGGTATACTTCCTTAATGAATCCTGCGGCCAGCGGTTTGGCTATCTCCTCGCCGATGGCCCTACGTTTTTCTTCGTCGAAGCGGCGTAGGCGTTGCTTTACCGGCTTGGAGCCCGGGAGGATCTGGAGAGTATGCTCGGTGACTTCCCTCGGGATGCCCGGCATATCCGAGGGTTTCCACGCAAAGATGTCTTTGTTGTCGCGGAGGAAGTCGACGAGCGCGCTTTCCTATTCAGAGGAGAGCGCGGTCCCGATACGGACCTTTTTACCCTCGGAGCTGATGGGATCCAAAAGGACCTCCCTGGAGCCTTCTACCGATTCGAACGACCCGGTCGATTTCTTCGCGTCGGGTGCCTCTTCAACGACCTCTTCCCTGAGGGTGGTGAGTTCTTCGGAGGCGATGACTGCGGATGCGTGTCCGCAGCATTCGACCTCGCACTCGTAAGCGCGCTGGAAAGAGGTGCCTATGGTGATGACCCCGCGGGGGCCCGGCATCTTCAGCTTAAGGTATGTATAATTGGGTACAGCCATGAACTTCGCGTAGCATGGTCGTCCCAGAATGGCGTGGAAAGTCCCCGGGAACCCCACTACGTCGAAGGTGAGGGTCTCAGTCTGGTAATTGGACCGATCCCCAAAAGTGACGGGCAGGTCGATTTGCCCTAGTGGCACGGCTTGCCTGCCAGGCACGACGCCATGGAAGGGTGCTCGGATGGGACGGAGGTTCATTCGGTCGACGCCCATCTCGTCGAGCGTCTTGGCGTACATGATGTTGAGGCCGCTGCCTCCATCCATCAGTACTTTGGTAAGCCATTTTGGACCGACGATCGGATCGACGACAAGCGGGTACCTCCCTAGGTGTGGGACGGCATTCGGATGGTCGGTCCGGTCGAAGGTGATGGCAGATTCCGACCACCGGAGGAAGGCTAGCGTGGCTGGTCTGGCGGTATAGACCTCGTGACGCGCGACCTTCTGGCGGTGCCTGGAGTCATAGGCCGTTGATCCTCCGAAGATCATAAGGGCGCCGGTCGGCATTGGGAAGGCGTCATCTTTCTCCTCTGCGTCGTCTGTGGCGGGAACAGGTTCCTTCCCCTGCTCCCCTTTGTTAAGTCCCCCGGCCAAGTATTTGCGCATGAGGCCGCACTCCTTGTATAGATGCTTGGTGGGGAAGGCGTGGTTTGGGCATGGCCCCTCAAGTATTTTCTCGAAGTGGTTCGGAGTGCCCTCCGTGGGCTTTCGGCCACCTTTGCGGTCAGCAGCGGCCACGAGCGAGTTGTCGCGCCATTGCTTCTTATTTTTCTTTTTGGCGGAACGGTTGGAAGTGCCTTCGCCGGTGTCCTCGTCCCGCCTCATCTTTCCGTCGGAGCGATCAAAGACGGCTCCGACCGCCTCCTCTCCAGAGGCGTGACTAGTAGCGATGTCCAGGAGTTCCTTGGTAGTCTGCGGGCCCCTGCGTCCTAGCTTGTGGACCAGAGATTCGCAGGTTGTTCCGGACAGAAAGGCTCCTATCACGTCGGCGTTGGTGACATTAGGGAGCTCGTTGCACTGTCGAGAGAAGCGCCAAATGTACCCGTGAAGGGTTTCATCGGCCTTCTGGCGGCAGTTTTTGAGGTCCCATGGGTTTCCAGGGCGTTTGTACGTGGCCTGGAAGTTGCCCACGAAGATCTCAATTAGATCCGCCCAACTCTGAATAGCATTGGACGGTAGGTGCTCCAACCATGCTCGTGCCGAATCGGCCAAGAACAGCGGGAGATTATGAATAATGAAATTGTCATCACTCGCACCACCGGCCTGACATGCGAGCCGATAGTCTTCGAGCCAAAGCCTGGGATTTGTTTCGCCAGAATATTTAGGAATGTTGGTAGGCGGCCGATACCTTAGAGGGAACGCAGCGTTGAGGATGTGTCGGCCGAAGGCCTGAGGGCCTAGTAGGCTGGGGCTCGGGCTTCGGTCCTCGTTGCTGTCGTAGCGTCCGCCACGTCGGGGATGGTAGCCACGGCGTGCTGCTTCTCCATCATCGCCATGGGCGCGTCTCCGAGCGTCGATGATGCTGCGGACGTCGCGGTCACGGCCGAGGCATTGATGCACTGGGACGGCGGAGGGCTGCCTACCGCCTGGCGGTGTTTGGTGGACGGACACGTCCTTGGTGGGACGCACTGAGGGCGCGCGCTGGCTGGTGTCAGGTTCGCGTCGTCGGGACAACGAACTTTCCGCCTACTGCGCCGCCGCCCGCTCAAGTAACGTGTGAATTTCTCGGCGGGCGCGGCGATCCTCAGACGTCGCGGCCTCCGGAAGGCCATGCAGCAAGGCGGTTGCTGCGGCGATGTTCTAACTAGCTCGGGCAAAGTGAGGAAGGGCCCCCTCGTCGATGAGGATCCTTTGGTGTACGGTGCGGGCCGTGGCGCGCGCACCCCCCGTCTTTGTGGCGTTCAATCTCGCGATTGATGTCCGCGTACTCCTGGACGAGCCCTCGCCCGGCCTCATCGATCTCTTACTGACGAGCCCTTAGCTGCTCCATCCTTAGGCGAGATGGGGCTGTCATCTCTTCCCCAGATCTGCTGTCAGGGTTGTTTGTAGGGGTGGCCTCTTCCCTGGAGGCGCTTTCGACGTGACCCTCGGGGGTCTGCGTCATGAAGCATTCCCGGGAAGGGTGGTGGCTCCCCCTACTAGAATCTGAGCTAGAGAACGATCCTGGCTCCTCGTTGAGGAGCCCGTAGAGGGTCTCCGTATCATGTTCAATCGCCCCCACGAACTCGATGTCCGTGGGTGACTGAACCATACGTAGCGCCAGAAGGTGGCCAGCGGTCGCCGCAGCGTTGCGGAGACCGAACGGAAACGCTGTCGGGGCGCTCCGTACGGGACCTTCTGGACATAGGGTGACGTTGTGCGAGACCTCACTTGATGACTGGGGTCCAAGGGAGTTGCCCGGTGGGCCCTCAAGCCTAAGACGGCTGAGGTTGATGGAAGGGAGAGATGGGGCGGCTGAGTGAGTCAGCGCCAACTCTCCTTCTAGTGTAATGATGAAATCTAGGTCGCCGAAACGCACATGTGCGCCCGGGGCCCAGGTGATTGCGTGGGTGGCCATCCGAGGCCTGATTTGGAACACGCAAGCTCCCCTGCCTGGCGCGCTAACTGTCGGTGTTTTGTACAAGCACCGGCAAGTAAATTTATAGTAATGCGCGTTAGGCTCGGATGGTGCGCTAAAGGACACAAGATTTATACTGGTTCGGGCCGAAAGTCCCTACGTCCAGTTTGTTGCTGCTCGTGTTATTAGCACCGTGGACGGTTTGTAGTAAGGGGTACAAACGATCGAGAGAGGGACTGGTCCCAAGTCTCTGATGGAAGGGTTGAAGGGATGTCAAGAGGTTCGAAACAACTTGACTGTGAGTATCTGTGTGTTGTATTGTTCGGTCTCAAGAGTCCGTCCCCCTGATGGAGGAAGCGCATCCCCTTTTATAGAGGAAGGGGTGGCTTTTACAAGGGCGAGTTTTTAGGATGTATACGCTACTTAGTCTTGTGGCTCACGTCTACCTGACTTCGTTCTTCATTTTGATGAGTACGAAGGAAGATAAACGCCTACAATACTGTTGATGTTTCTGTAGAATGTCAGGTTGATTATAGCATGCTGCCCTGCACAGGATGTGGGCTGTAGTACAGTGGCTTTAACTTATCGGCCTCTCCCAGCCTTGCTCCGCACGCCTTCTGGTTCCTGTGAATCTTTGTCGGAGGGACGAGGGGTCGGGGTCCGGAGCGACGACGTGGCCAAGGCCTTCTGACTTGGTGGACCTGAGGGGTCGGGAAGCGGGTGCCGCTCCCTCGGGTCCATAGTGTGGTGACGGAATGTCCGTCGTGCGTGGAGATATTAAGTCCTTTTCTGGAGCGTAGCGATTGTCGTATATCTTCGTCGGGTTCCGTGTCCCAGGGCTGAAGGCGGCGCCTACAACTCTATAGGGCGAGGAGCACGCACCTGTACAACCTTTTGAGCTCTGCGGCGCCCGGAAGGGTCTAAAGCACCTGTCCTGTCATCCCCTGGCAGTACTTTTCCTGCCATGGCGCAGGGTATGGTCCTTGGAGCCATGGTTGACCCAAACGTCTTGTCTTGCCCTGTACTTATCATCTTAAGGGAATGGAGAGAAGTTGTCAGGTAAGATGAATCCAATCTTTAGATATGTAGCAGGGTGAGACTCGTTCGTTGCCGTCGGGCGAAACGGAGACCAATTCCTATCTCTCGGGCGAGACCGACCTCGCCCCTCCGGGGTCGGGCGAGGCGGATTCTATCCCTCAGCCCTCGGACGAGACCGAGCCCGCCCTAAAGGCGTCGGGCGAGACAGAGTTTATCTCTCGGCCCTCGGGCGAGACCGAGTCTGTCCCAAAGGCGTCGGGCGAGACGGAGATTAACCCTGAGACCTCGGGCGAGGCAGAGTTATCCCACAAAGGCGTCGGGCGAGGCGGAACCGAACTTCTGTCACTCGAACAAGGGATGAAACGGCGCCCTTATGTGTCCAGAAGTTTTTCACGTTTGGTGGTTATTGGTTCCACCTTCTGGGGTACCCCGGTATTAGGTCCCCGACAATCGTGTTACATAACTTTGGTCAAACTTGAAATATTTTGGCTTTGCAAAATTCTTAGAATGACTTACAATTTAAAACGGATGGAATATAATTATTTTTCACGTAAGTACGAGACTCACTACCAAAAAATGATACAGGCTGCGGCCGTGTCGCCATGGACCGAGGGAGAGACGCAGCAGCTGGAAAGCCACATGCCAACATCGAAAACGGAGGAGGCGATCTGTGATTGAACGTAACGCTGCTTTGGTACGTGTAGCCATGCGGAATAGTGCTCGAACCAAACACGTACTCCCTCTGTCCTGATTTATTTGTCGTTTTCAGTTTTCGTACCATAAGTTTGACTCGATTTGTAGAAAATACTAGCAACATTTGTATTTCTAAATAAATTTATTAAAAAACTAGATTCAAAGATCTTTCCGATGATACTAATTATGTATCATAAATATTAATATTTTTTAATATATATTTTTTTTTAAAATTGTTTCTCAGAAAGCGAAAGCGACAGATATTTTGGTACGGAGGGAGTACGAAGCTGCTGATCTATCGAGTCCGATTAGTCCGGGGCTCTGTTTCGGAGTATGTAGCACAACAGTAATTTTGCAATTAGCATGGCACTGCTGGACCCAGAACTAGCCAAATTTTATTAGTAGCGAAAATGAACCATAGCCGACAAAAGGCTGGAAAATTGAAATTAGAAAATTGTAGAGATTAGAAATACTCCCCCGTTCCTAATTACTATAAGTCGCTCATACTTTTTTCTTTACGTCAATTTTGTTATGTATCTAGATATATCTTGGGGCTGCTCTGTTGGTTGTCATTTCGTCCATTAATCAGTTAATAGTGCAACACATGTCATGTACATTATTTCTTACTTCTTGTTTATACTGGCTAATTATGCTGCAATGGCCATTGCTAGACTAAACTCTCTCTATTGCTACTCATGCTAGTGAAACATTTACAGGGTTTAGGTTAAGATCTTCTGATGAACTTTTTTATTTTACTCCGAAGACTCCCCTAATTGCAATTTTTCCACTTTGGTTTTCCCTTTCTATGTCTTCGTTCCCACCTCTAGATTCTAAGATTTTGTTCTACTTGCATGCTTTCATATTTTACTTACACCTTGTAGTTAACACTCCATTGCCCCATCTCATTAGTGCTTCTGTTGAGAGATTTTGATGTTTTTTTCGTGTTATCAGTTTGTTTGTATGAATTAGCTTTGCCAATTGGGGGCTTGTCTGTTCACACTGCTCTCTATTTGGTTGCAGGTTCTTATTTGCTGATTTTCTTTGTACCGTGTAGCACATGCCTTGTGTATGTAATTTAGAAAGGTATAAAATAGCTCTCGGTTCATTTTAATGCCTCTCCTCCATCTAATTGGACCCATCTAGTATTTTATTAGCATTTTTTTACTACATGTCATGACTGGGTTCTGCAGCAAAATTGTAAATTATGATTATGAAAGTCTGCAAAATTGTCGAAAGAAAAGCTTAAGGTCTGCCTGCTGTAGCATGCACTAGCCCATTTTTGTCTCTAATTTCTGTTCTCCAGATCTTCGTCGATGGTAATTAATTAAGAGACTTATGACACAACCTCTGAATTGAAGCTGCTTGCGTTGGAGATATTGTCCTCTATACCGCGAAATGCAACCTCCTTATTATAGGCTTGCCATATATAAGTAGATGGCTTGTGGCCAGGGGCGGATCCAACGGGGGGGGGGGGGGGCTCGAGCCTCCCCTACTCATACCGGAGCAGTGGAACCCCTGTAGAACACCCATGAATTTTTAGATAAAGTTCTATTGTGTAGGGGGGCTGAGACTTAAGATCGAGCAGCAGTGTTATTCAGCCCCCCTGAAATATTTCCTGGATCCGCCGCTGCTTGTGGCATCACGCAACAGGGTCTCAGTTCTCCAATGGCACGTCAATATGATAGTTGGCACCAAAAACAGTAGGCCACTTCTGGGCCGGTTACGACTTACGCGCGCCATATGATGCCAGCCAAGGAATTCCGGCTGAGTAAGATCATTGATCATCGATCTGTTCTATATATGTAGATGCCCTCTCCACACATGCACATGAAGCTGTTGCGACTTGCACAAATCGAAGGTACAAAAGTCAATGAAATTAAATAGGCAGACACCAACTAGCTCCCTAAACTCACATACATACATTATTATATATGCCCAGTACAGAGGTAAGGCTAATCCATGCCAACATTAGGCAAGGGGAGAGTACGCACGCTAAGAAAACGTACTACTATAGTAGTGTACAACTGAGAAGCCTTCACAAAACCATTTTAAGCAATCACCATAATTCCCGAAATAAACTGAGTTGCTATATTTTCTTCCGATGCTCCTCTGTGGATTTATGTTCACATTCATATATCGCATATATGCAAGAGCCCTTAGCTAGCTTTCTTAAAAAAAAAAAAAAAAAAAACTCTGTGCATTTCATTACTAATAAACGGATCCAGCCAAATCGTCGGTCACCAAAACCTCAATCGCTTGAGGTACATATATCATCCCAAGTGGATATTTGTCCACTGAGCAAAGCACAACTAAAAGCAGTTAAGTTAATCATGAGCTACCTTATTACAATTTACAATCACGTACGCTTGCACACACTAACTTTACAGAATACAAAATCAAGACTCAACATAACATGCTTGATCTCAGTAATAATCCCGCCTCCGGTTGCAGATAGTCTGTAGGAGTCCTCCATCCGTCAGTGCTGCTTTGACAAGGGTTGCATCCGTCTCTACGCATACACACGCGCGCCATCTCCAGTCTTGCTGTTTCCTGCATTCCTGCCTGGCACGCCAAGAGTTCCGCGTGGAAAGCATCAAGAAGGAATTCCTCCCGTCCTACACAGTACACACACCTGCCCTCACCACTCGGCCTCGCTCATCTCTAGTCCACAACCCCCTTGTCAGCAAGTAGCGCTGTCAAAAGCCCCATCAGAGTTGATTTTCAGTTCCCCAGCGCACGGGTCTTTGCCAGTGGCTTTTCTGACAATTATCCGACAACAGGCTGTTACAGTAATCTGTTCCTTCCCTTTGACTTTGAGCTTCAAAATCAACCTCCGTTGTCCCTTTTGCGGACAACGCTTCTGCATGCTAGCCTGCCTCTTATTACAGCTTCGAGGTTATATTCAGCTCTCTCCAAAGCTTCTTCACTTGTTTGACCCATACCAGCCTCGAACTGAAACCCTCCAGAGCATCTGGTGCATTATAAATACGCCCCTTGGGCGCCGGCCTCTCTCCACTCTCCTCCTGCGAACCCAGGCACTCACCATAGTTCCCAGTCCCTTGTGCGCGCTAGCTAAAGCAATGCGCACCATGAGTCTCAGCCTCACCGTGGCGATGCTCCTCGTGGTCGCCGGCCACGTCGCGCAGCCGGCGTGGGGCGACGCATCCCTGGGCAACTCCACCGTACCATGCCCGTCGTCGAGGACTCGAGGTCGAGGCGCAGCTCCCCAGGAAGACGACGCTGGCGCCCGGCAACGGCATCATGTGGTGGCCCGGCAACAACGTGTCTGCGTGCCTTAGACCCCGACATTATCAAGTATGTAGGATACGATCGATCGAGTGGTTCTACTTGTATCCTATCCATCCCTCTTTGCATTGCATTGTTTGCCTGCGGGCGGGAGCTTCTTTCTACTACTCGAGCTTTATACTTAATTACCTAGCTACTAGTTTTTGTCCCCGCCTAGCCTGCTGCTGTCAATTTTCTAATTTCTGCCGCCGGCGTTCGTTCGTTCATGTGCAGGACCACCATCGTCTCAGACTCCTTCGACCTCATAACAAGCACCAGGGACAAGTACATGGCCTTCATGTCCGATTTGGACTACCACGTGAACGCCACCATGCTGTTCTCGGGCCGCAAAACCTCGGACACGCGCCGGCGACCTGGTTCACGCTCACCTTGACCGGCCTCGGCGGCGACCGCCTTATTTTCTTCATGAGGTCCGACAATTTGTACATATCAGGATTCTTGAACAAGCACGGCTTCTTTTCGTTCAAGCCTCAGGATGGCCATTACGGGATTCCCGAATCCACTGTCCTCTCGTTCGGCGGGGGCTATAAGGACTTCTTCGGAGAAGGCGTCGGCGCTCGTCAACAAGGGTATGGCGGTACTGTACCACAGCGTCCTCGCCAACTTCCATGGCGGTGGAGCAGACGACCAACACCTCAAGATCCCATCGGCGTTCTTCGTCCTCATCATCTCAGAGGCGGAGCGCTTCATTATACTCCGGCTCGCTGTGTCTCTTCTCTGGGCCAGCACAACGCCGCGCAGCATTGACGCCCGGTATTCACCGCAGACGTACTACAACCTCGTCGTCAACTGGCGGACTTTTTCCTGTGCAATACTGAGCTGGAATGAACATGGTCAGGCCAGGGGTGCCTGGGCTCGAAACGTTGAGGCCACAAGGATCACAAAATTTGATGTCCATACCCCCGAAAGCGCCATAGCCATGTTGAACCCCATCCTCCAGCCAGCGCGCTCTAGATGCACCTGGACGCCAATTAGGCCATAATCCTATGTGTGCTTGCTTCTGACGACAGCAGCGGCGCAGCTGTAATTTGCTGCTGAGTGAGTATGTATGCTCTTCGTAGAGCGAATGATAATTAAGTAAATAAAATGATTTGGTCCGTGAATAATTCTTTGATGCGAAAATTACAGCTGAAGTGCAAACCTTATTATTTCCGTCTACTTCAAAAATATTCATTGTAAAGAGAACGATCACATCGAGGGCTTTGTACGACAGGTGTGATCTTTCATCGTGTTCTTTTTTTTTCTTTCCACTCGGGAGAACCCATTTCCATTTCATATAAACGGAAATACACAGCAGTCAGATAAGATACAGGAAACCGGAAGAAAGGTAGAACCTGAGCTAAACTCTCAAACTGAAAACTGAAACAAGCAAACCCCTGATGCAACAAGCATCACCCACCCAGCTTTTCCAGCAAACTGATCACCTCGATGAAGAAGTTTGCCCTTTGCTCTTACAACTTGATTCAGACCAGTTCAAGGAAGAGAAACCAGCACCCACTAGGGCCACACCCTCCTAGAAACGACTTCATTATATATTACAAGACAGGTGAGGTGATTCGTTAGATTTGATCTAACTACCTCAACAAAAGTTTAAAGACGACAGTCAGAATTCTTCAGATTGACCAGAATAGAGAGCTTGGAGTCCTGGCCTCCAGACAGGCTGCACTTGCACCTGGAGATCTTCATGCCCGATCCCCATCGGAGTCAGTTGAGTCTCCCTCATGTAGCAACAGGCGATCCACCTGTCTGGAGGTCTGAGCCGTCATGACTTCTTGCACAATCCTCAGCATTGTTTTGGCTCCTTCCATCTGTTCTTTGTCAAGTTCATTATACAGACCTGACCAATACATCATGAGTGAATACACATAACAGATAATCTCCATTGGATTTTTTATTAGCTTTTTGTCAAAGACAGCTTTGTTCCTGCACTTCCATATTGCCCAGCAAACTGCTCCAACCCCCCAGGAGTGGAATTTTTCCCCAAATGGGAACCATTGCTCACACCATAACCAACATTGATCCAAATTCAGAGGCACATTTGTAGCACCCAGACATTTAGCGATGATCAGCCAGACAATTTTGGAAACAGGGCATTGGAAGAATAAATGATGTATGGTTTCTACACTATCACAAAAGACACAGCTAGGGTCCCCATCCCAGTTCCTCTTTCTTAAGTTTTCTCTTGTTAAAACTGCATCATTAGCCATAAGCCATAGTGTCGGTGTTTCGTACAAGCACCGGCAAGTAAATTTATAGTAATGCGCGTTAGGCTCGGATGGTGCGCTAAAGAACACAAGATTTATACTGGTTCGGGCCGAATGTCCCTACGTCCAGTTTGCTGCTGCTCGTGTTATTAGCACCGTGGACGGTCTGTAGCTAGGGGTACAAACGATCGAGAGAGGGACTGGTCCCAAGTCTCTGATGGAAGGGTTCAAAGGAGGTCAAGAGCTTCATAGCTGCTTGACTATGTGTCTGTGTGTTCTTTTGTTCGGTCACAAGTCCCCCCCTTTTATGGAGGAAGCGCATCCCCTTTTATAGATGAAGGGGCTGGCTTTACAAGGGTGAGGGCTTTAGGATGCGTACTCTACTTAGTCTTGTGACTCACGTCTACCCGACCTGGTTCTTCATTCTGATGAGTGCGAAGGAAGATAAGCGCCTACAATACTGTTGATGCCTCTGTAGAATGTCAGGTCGATTACAGAATGCTGCCCTGCGCAGGGTGTGGGCTGTAGTACCATGGTTTTGACTTATTGGCCTCTTCCAGCCTTGCTCCGCACGCCTTCTGGTTCCTGTGAGTCTTCGTCGGAGGGACGAGGGGTCGGGGTCCGGAGCGACGACGTGGTCAAGGCCTTCTGACTTGGCGGACCTGAGGGGTCGGGAAGTGGGTGCCGCTCCCTTAGGTCCATAGTATGATGATGGAATGTCCGTCGTGCGTGGAGATATCAAATCCTTTTCTGGAGCGTAGCGGTTCTCGTATATCTTCGTCAGGTTCCGTGTCCCAGAGCGGAAGGCGGCGCCTACAACTCTACAGGGTGGAGTGCACGCACCCGTAACACCTTTCGGGCTCTGCGGCGCCTGGAAGGGCCTAAAGCGCCCGTCCCGTCATCCCCTAGCAGTACTTTTCCTGCCAGGGCGCAGGGTATGGTGCTTGGAGCCACGGTTGACCTGAACGTCTTGTCTTGCCCTGTCTCTATCATCTTGAGGGAACAGGGAGAAGTGGTCAGGTAAGATGAATCCAATCCTTAGATATGGAGCAGGGTGAGACTCGTTCCTTGCCATCGGGCGAAACGGAGACCAATTCCTATCTCTCGGGTGAGACCGACCTCGCCCCCCCCCCCCCGGGGGGTCGGGCGAGGCGGAACCTATCCCTCAGCCCTCGGGCGAGACCGAGCCCGCCTTCAAGGCGTCGGGCGAGACGGAGTTTATCCCTTGGCCCTCGGGCGAGACCGAGCCTGTCCCAATGGCGTCGGGCGAGACGGAGATTAACCTTGAGCCCTCGGGCGAGGCAGAGTTATCGCCCAAAGGCGTCGGGCGAGGCGGAACCAAACTCCCGTTACCCGAACAAGAGATGAAACGGCGCCCCTATGTGTCTAGAAGTTTTTCACGTTTGGTGGTTATTGGTTCCACCTTCTGGGGTACCCCGGTATTAGGTCCCCGACAGTAGCCCCGGAGCCTCTAGGTAATTCGAGTAGAACCGCCTGGAGAGTGTTTTTTGACTTCGTCGAAGTTACTTCGCCAGAGGGTGTAGCCCCCGAGCCCCCGGGTGATTCGAGTAGAGTCGCCCGGGGGGTTGTATCGGTCCCTTCGCGGGCAAGGCTGAAGGACTTAGTTTTTTATCAACTGGATGTTTTTCCGAGTGGGTCGCGGCATCCCGTTCGCTGGGAACTGATTCAGGGCTGACCTAACTGGTGCTTCTGCCCTTGATTTCGGATCGTTCACGGATCCCTTCTTAGTTGGGCCGGCCGGCGAGCTTCTGGGCCCTAGGTGGGCCAAAGAGAAAAGAACAGGCCTTTGTGGCTTGCGTTTCCCAGGTGGGTAGAGAGTCCGGATTCGCCTGGGGAAGGCGAACCGTCCGCCGAGATTTTTTGGGGTGAGAGGATAGGGACTGCCGGCGCGTGTCCCGCGACGTGACGCGGTGGCGCGCGTGGCAGGCCCGGAGATCGAGGCGGACGGTTGCCCTTCTCGCGTCCGTAGCCCCCTATAAAACCACGGGGTTCGCCCCCAAGGTTCCGTATTTCGCTCCCCTGCCTTTGCGTTCTGAAACATCCGCCGCCAATCGTCCCAGCCTCTCGCGCCCGCATCGCCACCATCGACCGGCCTGCGTTCGTGTTCCAGCCACCGTCAAGCTCGCGCCTGCCCTTCCCCCCTACTGCTTTAATGAAGTTGTGGGGCAGATCAAGCATCACCTCCCGGCGTTTGGAGGGCCTCGTCCGCCGTGGCCTTCTCCGCCCACTGTCCGCCGTCCAGGAGTGGTTGCTACCTGGCGATGAGGGTGAGCCGGTGCCGCCTGAAGGGTATGTCGTCTCTTTTGCCATCTTCCATGAGCGGGGATTCGGGGTACCCGCGCATAGATTCCTTCGGGGGCTGTTGGATTACTTATGAGGTAGAGCTGCAGCATCTAACTCCCAATGGGATTCAACACATGGCAGCGTTTGTTGCCCTGTGCGAGGGTTTCCTGGGGATCGATCCCCATTTTGATCTGTGGCGGTATTTCTTTAATATTAGTCTGTCAAAGAGGAAAATTGGGGGAAAAGATATGAACGCGCTGATGGGATGTGCCAGCATCCATCTGCGCCATACCCGGTCGAGGGGTTACCCATACATGCGTCTGGCGACATCCAACAAGGGATGGCATTCGCAGTGGTTTTATGTTAGGGATGATATGAGTGCCACCCTACCGAGGTACACTGGACGCCTTATTGTGGATGCTCCGGAGTCGTGGAGCTGGGGCGTCCAGTCCAAAGACAAGAAACACATCTCCGACCTTCTTTCCGCCCTCCAAGCCCTGAAGGATCGGGGTGTGAAGGGGACGGGGATTATCGGCGCCTACCATGCGAGGAGGGTGGCGCCACTGATGGCGCACGTGCTTCCCCTGCATCGGATGATGCCCGGGATGTCGTTTGAAGGGACGGTGCTTGTTGACGAGGCGCTCCCTTACTCGGAAGTGGCGCAGCGCATCAAGGAGGCGACGGAGCCGACGAAGGATTCCGCCGGCAGGGTCCTCGACATCGTGTATCCGGTGCCCGGACATCCCCCAATGCGGCCGGAGCCTGGGTTCTTTGAATTCGTAAGCCCTTTTGTCCCGTGCTCTTTTCTTTCTCCTGAATCTCCCTTTTTTAATACTTGCTTTTGTGACGTTGGGATCAGCCGAGGGGGCTAATCTTCAAGAATAGTCCGGTTTCGCTGCCGAAGGACAAGGCCGTGGCGGCGGCGAATCGACTCGCGGCCGAGCGGGACAGGAAAGCAAGGGAGGAGATGAAGAAAGCGAAGCGATTGAAGCAGGAGGCACGGGATCGGGGGGAGGATGTGAGCAGTGAGGATGAAGACGACGACGATGATGATGACGACGAGGTAGCCGTCGGCGTGGATTGGGACGTCCTGGAGGACGAGGACACGCTGACAAGTGACCACCCATCCGTGCAGGGGCGCTTCCCTTTCCACACGGAGGGATGCGAATCGATGAGGTCGGTGGAGGCCGGCGAGTCCGCCGCTTCGCACGGCGTGCCGGCCGAGGACCGGTGGGTGGAGGAAAGCGGGCCTGCCGCTGCCGACCCCAAAGCGACGGGGGAGGGAAGTGGCTCTGGTGCCGCGCCCCATGAGACGATGGGGGGGAGCGGCTCCGGTGCCGCGCCCCATGAGACGATGGAGGGGAGCGGCTCCGGTGCCGCGCCCCATGAGACGATGGAGGGGGGCGGCGGGTCTGGAGCCGCGCCCCACGAGGTAAGCCTCCCTGCCCCGGAGCAGGGAGTAGGCTCGAAACGGTCCCGCCCAGATGAGTCGGGGCAGGGATCTGGGAATCCGTCCTCAAAACGCTTCCGCCGGCCGAGGACGTCAACGTGAGCTGCTGATTCCCCTGTTTCCATCCTTTTTCCATTTCTATTTTGACTCTAATGGTTATTACCTTTGTGCAGGTTCTTGCGGACGGGTCACCCCCTGGGGCTGGCGCCCAAGAAGAGTCTCGCCCTTCAAGCGGGGCAGACGGCATCGCCTAGGGTCACCCCCGTTTCGAGCAGGAGTGGTGCCGACGTCGGGGCCGCATTGGCCGACCCGACGGCGCCTGTGGTGGCTTCCACGCCCGCGGAGGTCACTGAGCGAGCGGCCTCCTTCGTGGCGGACGTGAAAAAGCCGGCCGAGGGGCGCATACCGCCGGTGGAGGTGGTTGTGACCGCGCCAAGCCAGGATCAGCCGGGCGCGGTCGTGGTCGCGTCCGAGGGCGTAATGCAATCCGCGCCACCAGACGCCCAGGTGGATCCGTCCGTGGCGCTCGAAGCGGCCCAGACGGAGGAGGGTCCAGCCGGAGGGTCCTCGAGTGCGGCGGTGGTGCCGCACAGGGTCAGGAGGGAGCCGCCCCGGCCCCTTTGTCGGGAGGAAGCCGCTCCCCTGCGCGGGGGGAGCCGCCGCTCCAGTGGATGGCCGCTCAGGACCCGACGTCGACTCTTTTCTCGCTCGATGATCATTCCGAGAGCATGGAGCGGGAGGGTCTTGACATCGGGATCTCGACCATGCTGAACGCCCTGGATCAGGCCAGAGGAGCCCTCCGTGAGATCGTTATCCCTACCACTCAGGTATTTTCTGGGCTTTCTTCTTTCTTCGTATGTTTTTGTGTTTTCGCATTTCTGATGCCAGTCTTCTTCCTCTTCAGGTTCTTGTTGCTCGTAGCCGGAATAAATCCCAATTCCTCCGCGAGCAGAAGGCGGAGTGGGATCGCCTCTCCGAGGAGGCCCGGCTGCGAGCAGACATGGCCGCCCAGGAGCGGGAGGCCCAGGCGCGTCAGGACGCGGAGGAGGCCCACGGGATGTTCGAGGATTTGTCGGCGAGGTCCAAGCTGGACGGGGAGATCGTCAGGCTCCAAAAGGAGCGAGACGAGCTGCTGCAGAGGAATGCCGCGGCCAATGAGAAGGCCGGCGAAGTCCTTAAGGAGCTGGAAATGGAGCGGGACCTCCGGCGGAAGGCCGAGAGTAGGGCCGCAGCCCTCCAGCAGAAGGTGGACGAGGACGTCAAGGTGGTCCGCTCTCTCCGGGCGGAGCTCGGTGACGCAGTGAACCGAAGGTTGAGCGCTGAAAACGTCTCCGTCAAGCTGGAAAAAGAGGTTGCCCATGCACGAAGGGCCCTTCAGGTTGAGAGCGATGAGCACGATCTTCTGCAGGCTGCGGTCGGGGTGGTCCTTAATGCCCTGAATGTGACGGAGCCGGTGGAGACCAGCCCGCTCGTGGCTCGTGTCGCAGGTATCACGGCTCGGGTGGGCCAGCTTGAGGAGAGCGCCTTTCACGCCGGGATCACCCAGGCCTTCACCGTCGCCCATGCTCATTACGAGAAGGAAATCAACCTGAAGGTGATGAGCGAAGGCTTCCCGTCCACCTATGAGGATGAAGAGCTGGAGAAAATGGAGGAGATGGTTGCTCCCCTTGCGAAAAACCTAACAGACAATCTGAAAGAGATGGTTCTCCCTCCGCGGGAGTAATTAGTCGAACAATTTTGAGAACAACTTATATGTAATATGTGGACAAGTGTCAGTATTTTTCGAGTCTGGACGCTTTTCGTGATTTTGCGTCGTAATTTCGTTTTGTTTGATTTTTTACGATCTTACCAATCTGTTCCCCTGAATTATACCGCTAGTTATAATGCGAGGAGATTGTTCCGAAAGAAAGAAAGGAGGTAGCCGTACCTTAACCAGCCCCCGAGTAAGGTCCGACCCCCTGCATTTGCTGGGGTCGGGGGTTACTGGAGATCGGAACTGTGGTTTTGGTGACAGGGTTGACGAAGTCCATGGATGTCATCGCAATATTCCCCGCCTTGTCTTCCAACAGAAATCCCCAACTGGGGACTCTATGGGCTCGGCAAGGTGGGGCCTTCGAACCTGTGTCCCTGTATTGTTTGGCTCAAGCCCCCGAGCCTTGTTAGGGTCTAATAGGGGTCGGCCGTTATTTGCGTGTTACCCCATCCTCGGTTTTCGCAATCGGAGGGGCTGAGTGAACGACACTTGCCTCGACGGCTTGAGTGTCGTGCTCAACGAGCTCACTAACGGGTACGTTCGTGTGGAATCCGGGTCCATCATTTGCTGATGGGGTCGGCAGAGCCCTCTGGTGGCACTCCACAACTTCTTAACCCGCCTCCCGGCAGATGCCTGAGTCGTTCGATAAGCTCAGGGGGCCCGATGGCCTCTCCTCGATGGAGATTCTGTGGGTTTGGCTCGGGGTTAGAATCGAACGAGAGAAGGTCGAGACGTCCCTGTTCGCTTCTTAGCGGGGTCAGGCAGGGCCGCTGGGGCTTGTCTCGGTTATCTCTCCCTGGCTCTGTTCGGCGTGAGGCGGCCTCGAGCCCTTCGCGGGCCGACCTTCGAACCTCGGCCTATGGTCGCCTATATCGAATGAGGCGACAGCCGTTTCGTGGTGCGACACGAATCGTTGGGATGCAATGTTTTGCATATGTAATGTTTTGAATGCAAAATTTAATCGAAATAAAGGCGGGGTCGGTAACGTTACCTTGGTGGTATGAGTGGCGGAAAAGCTCCTACCAGATGGGTTCGGGCCCTGACGTTTGTGACAAGGTTGGAATAACCTGCATAAGAATTGCTATTCTTTGTTTTCGTGTCTCGGTGACGATCCGAGCCGTTCGATTAACTTGGGCAACCTGACAGCTTCTCCTTTGGGGGAGATTCTGTAGGCGGACCCCTCCGATCCCTTCTTTGAGAAGGCAGACGTCGAAACTAGAGACGCGGGGGGCGTTGAGTATGATTTTTCTGGTGAACAGAAACACCGTAGCTAACAGGGCGTAGGGTTTGCTAGTTCGTCCAGTTTTACTCAAAGCTTTGTGCCCGTATGTCACGCCCTTAGTTTCAAGCGTACGGAGGGGTCGGGTGAGGGGGATGTCTAGACTGGTTGACATCCTCGGCATCCCCTGAGTGATGTTCGTGTCCCCGCCGTTTGACGGGGTCGGAAGCTCATGAATTAATTTTAATGCATAAAGTAAGAAAGCTGAGATGCTTATCTTTCTTTGGACGTTCGTTCGTCGTGTCTTCTGGGCCGAACGGCCGGCCCAGGAGATCCGAAAGGTCCTGTCGTCGGGGCGTCCGTGGTTCTGCATGGGGAGGCGAAAAGTTGTTTGCCTATGTGGGCGCCTTAATCGCCGCGTCCGGAGCGGGTCAGTAGCGGGCCATACCCAGGCAGTGATCAGTTTGACCAAAGAGGGACGCCTCGTCGACCGGGGTACGTCCCGTCAGTTCCGACGCGTCCCCTCAGATATCAATCAGCATTGATTCCGTATTTAAAGAGGGGAAGGGAGAGGGTTTTTCGTCCAACCTTTCGTCTTTCCTTAGCTACCGCGTTTCCTCTTTAAATAGGGAGGGGGCGAGGAGTTCTCATCCCACCTCGTCTTCTGCCTCCGAGCCGCTATCTCTCCTTCTTCTTCCTTTCCGCCGAACGCGTCTGTGCGTCGCGGCACTTCCTGAGTGAGGAAGAGTAATGCTAGAGAGAGAGAAAACTCACAAATTTGCTCGCGAGTCTGGTGTGTGATGTCGAGCCGGAGGTTATCCAATGTAGATGAGATGGTGCGTGCTGCCCTTGCTGAGGAGTCGCTGTTGTCGAAGGAGAAGAGGCGCCGGTGGGCGTCGTACGTCGTCGACTGCGCCGTTGTCCGTTGTGCTCCTCCTTTGGCGGGAGGCGTTTCCTGCTCATACGCCA
Organism: Miscanthus floridulus; assembly: GCF_019320115.1. Taxonomy (NCBI): domain Eukaryota; kingdom Viridiplantae; phylum Streptophyta; class Magnoliopsida; order Poales; family Poaceae; genus Miscanthus; species Miscanthus floridulus. The sequence continues at coordinate 24,041,935 of NC_089594.1, forward strand.
TTGTCAGGGTTAAGGCTGGGGATGATGGCGTAGTCCCCAGACGCCATGGCGGTGGCGTCGCTGTCGAGGTTGCGGCTGACGACGATGGCGTAGTCCCCGGACGCTCCGACGGAGGCGTCGTAGATGGTGGCGCCTTCGAGGATCCAGCGAAACGGCGGGATATCGGGATGCCGCCGATGGAGAGCGTGGCGCGGCGACCGCAGTAGCACTTGTAGTAGAGCTGAGCAGAGACTGTAATGAAATAACCTTGTGGGGAAGCCCCCGAGTAAACAGTCCTCTGAATTTATAAGTATATTGTTCCTTTTTGTAATGAAATCACTTTGTAAGTGATGAATTTGTGCAAAAAACGAACAAAATTGCATCCTTTGCTTATGGCAAGCAATTTTTTATCTTTCTCCCTTCTGTAGGAATAATTTTAGCGCTTTCCGACCCTTCTCATGGTCTAAGTCATAAGAAGCTAGGAACGTGGGTGAACTAATTCTGATTGAACTGGTGAGCAAAGAGGTTGCAGCCGCTGGGGCGTGGGTGTCTCGCAGTCCTACCAGTTGTATTCAGAATTGGTTCCCAAAATCTTAGCCCTTGGGACTCGTTTATGAGGTGAATGAAAAACTTAGAGAATGTTTGTAAGTATAACACAGGAGTTTTTTGCAAGCGCAATATTTATATCACATATGTCACATGTTATGATCACATGCCAGCCCCCGAGTGAGGTCTGACCCCTCGCCACTTGCAGGGGTCGGAAGTCACTAAGGGTCGGGGTTTTGTTATGACAAAATCTGATAAGGAAAAGTGTAAGCTTATTATTAGGCAATAGGAGATTGTATATTGCATATATTAGGCAATAGGAGATTGTATATTGCATATTTAGGCAGTCCAGTCAATTAGGATCAGAGATTTACTCCTGTCCTTGTATTTGTAAACTGCCATATATAGCAGCAGCAGCTGCCCTATAATACAGGCGCCCCTCTCCCATTGAGAGTGTGGCTTATTGCCCCAACATCATTTTCTACATGGTAATCAGAGCAATCTGATCTTGGCCCTCCCTCTCCTCCCTCAAGCCTGCGCCGCTCTCTCCCTGAGTGCCGCCCAACCTTGCCGCGCCGCCAAACAGCCGCGCCATCATGACCACAGAATCCTCCACCACCTCCGCCACCTCTCCAGCCATGGCTGAAGCCATCAACCCAACCGTTTGCCCATATGCTCTGGTAAACGTCAAGACCCACATCCCCATGACCCTCGAGCTGCGACCCTCCAACTACACCAAGTGGTCCACAGCTTTCAACGCCATGTGTGGCAAATTCGGGCTGCTCTCGCACCTTGACGTCGTCTCCCCTACGCCCACCGATGATGCATGGGTGCAGGCTGACTTCTGCATCCGCAGTTGGATCTTCGGCACCGTCTCCGACTCCGTCCTCAACCTCGCTATGACCGGCGCCCAGCAGACCGCCGGCCAGCTCTGGACAGCCATCGCCGCCCTATACCAAGCTAACAAGGCGCCCCGCGCCGTCTTCCTAAGTCACGAGTTCCACTCGTTGACCCAGGGCGACTCCTCCATCGACGAGTACTGCGTGCGCATGAAGGAGGCTGCCGACAATCTTCGCGACGTCGGGCAGACCATCACCGAGCCCAACCTCGTCCTCAACCTGCTCCGCGGCCTCAACGAGAAGTACCAATCCTGTCGCCGACAACATCGCCGCCCAAGAACCTCTCACTTTTGCTGTTGCCAGGAACCAACTCCTCCTCAAGGAGCTGCGTCTCAAGAACGAGGACAAGGTCCGCGCCGCTTCGGCCCTTCTCGCTGCCTTCACCGGCGCCCCTAGTGGCGCCCCCCCGGCCGGAAGTCCCAGCAGCAGCAGTCGCGCCAGCGGCAGCAACCGCGCCAGCAACAGCAGCCGCGCCAACACCAGCACGGCAACGGCGGCCGCCGCGACAACCCTCGGCGTGACAGCAAGCGTCAGCCCTGGGGTTTTGATCCTTGGACTGGTGCACGTGTCAACCCCGGCGAGCGCGTCATACCTCCCTGGGAGCGCGACCAGGGCGGTTCCGGCGCCCCTGGCAGCCACACATGGCAGCCCCCACGCCAACAGGGGGTGCTCGGTGCCTCTCCTCAGGCGCACACGGCGTTCGCCCCCGTCCAGGCTTCCTCCAACAACACTGGTGGACCGACATGGGACTCGGCCGACCTCATTGCTGCCCTGCAGCACTTGACTGTCCAGGGCAGCCCCTCATGGGTTGTTGACTCCGGCGCTTCATCCCACATGACGTCCTCCGATGGTATGCTCCTCCAGCGCCTACCCCCCTCCACCTCCTCTATAACAGTAGGCAATGGCACTAGCATTCCGGTCACGTCTAGAGGTCACTCCATCCTTCCCACCGCCACAGCAAACTTCTCCCTCAATAACATTCTCGTCGCCCCTTCCCTCGTCCGTAATCTTTTATCCGTTCGTCAATTCACCCGTGAAAATCGCTGCTCTCTTGAATTTGACGCTCTTGGTTTTTCTGTTAAGGATACCCAGACGGGACGCGTGATTCATCGCTGCAATAGTACCGGTGATCTCTACACCATACCTGCTATCCCTCCGACCGCTGGCGCCTCCTCACATGCTCTCCTGGCTGTTTCGTCGACCCTGTGGCACCAGCGTCTCGGCCATCCAGCCCCTGCTGCATTAGAACAGTTAAATAAAATACATGCTGTTTCCTGTAATAAAGTAGACCGCTCCCTCTGTCATTCATGTCAACTAGGCAAGCATACGCGTCTACCCTTCAGTGCCTCTCAGTCTTGTTCTCATGCCCCGTTTGAACTAATTCATTGTGATGTTTGGACCTCTCCAATACCTAGTATATCTGGTTTTTCATACTATTTAGTCTGCCTGGATGATTACAGTCACTATTGTTGGGTTTTTCCTCTCCGACGCAAATCCGAGGTCCACCAACACTTAGTTGAGCTCACAGCTCTTGCACAAACCCAATTTAACCTCCCTGTAAAATGCTTCCAAACCGACAATGGCACCGAATTCGTCAATACAGCCACCACCACCTTCTTCGCTGCTCGGGGAACACTTCTCCGTCTCTCCTGCCCATACACTTCCCCTCAAAATGGCAAGGCGGAACGCACCATCCGCACCCTCAACAACTCAATTCGCACCATGCTGCTCCACGCTTCCATGCCGCCTGCATACTGGGCTGAGGCTCTTGCTGCCGCCTGCTACTTACTCAATAGGCGCCCTTCCTCCTCCATATCCCATGAGGTTCCCTTCACTCGCCTCCATGGACAGCCACCCACCTACAGCCATCTTCGCGTTTTTGGGTGCCTATGCTACCCAAACCTACAGGCTACCTCCCCACATAAGCTCGCACCTCGCTCCGCGGCATGCATTTTCCTTGGGTATCCATCCTCTCATAAGGGTTATCGGTGTCTTAACCTGGAAACTCAACGCATCATTATTTCTCGTCATGTTGTGTTCGATGAGACTGTTTTTCCTTTTTCCACCGCCAGCGTCCTCCCATTCCCTCGCTCCCTGGATTTCCTTCTAGACAACGATTCGGTTTCGGTGCCTTGCTCTACTGTTCCTGCAGGTGGAGGTCCCTCCTCAACGCCCACGGTTGCTCCGTCCACCCTGGACGGTGTGCAGCCGCCCCCTGATGATGAGCCGGACCCGGCTCTTCTCCTGCCTGGGGGGCGCGGCCCTGTGCCCCCTAGCCCCTAGTTCGGCTTCTCCACCACCGGGCGGGTGTGGTCACGTGCCCCCGCCTGGCCTTCCTGTGGCTCCGTTCCCACGGACCTACAGTCGACGACCCCAGCCGGTGCCAGCGCCATCGGCTGTCCCTACAGCACCGGCTGCCTCAGGCTGCAACCCCATCTCCGCCACTCACGCGCACCAGGACCGGCGCCATCCCGCGTGTGAGCTACGAGGGGCTCGCTGCCACCTCCTCGCCCTCACCATCGCCTTTACCGGCGAACTACCGCAGCGCCCTGGCCGATGCCAACTGGCGGGCTGCGATGATGGCTGAGTACCAGGCACTCGTCGACAACGACACCTGGCGTCTTGTTCCGCGCCCTCCTGGCGCGAACGTTGTGACGGGCAAGTGGATTTTCCGGCACAAATTCCATGCCGATGGGTCCCTCGCTCGTCACAAGGCCCGCTGGGTGGTCCGCGGGTTTTCCCAACGAGAAGGTATTGACTACGACGAGACATTCAGTCCGGTGGTCAAACAGGCTACCATTCGGACCGTTCTCAGCATTGCCGTCTCCCGCGCCTGGCCGAATCCACCAGCTGGATGTGAAGAATGCCTTTCTTCACGGCCACCTCGACGAGACGGTCTACTGCCAGCAGCCACCAGGTTTCGTCGACCCCGCCGCTGCAGATCACGTCTGCCTCCTGCAGAAGTCCCTGTACGGACTGAAGCAGGCCCCGCGCGCTTGGTACCAGCGGTTCGCGGCCTTCCTTCAACAGCTCGGCTTCGTCACCTCCGCCTCCGACACGTCCCTCTTTGTTCTCACTGAGGGGACGAGTCTCGCCTACTTGCTGCCCTACGTCGACGACATCATCCTCACCGCCTCAACTCCCGCTCTTCTGCAGCGACTCATGGCCCGACTCCAGTCTGAGTTCGCCATGACAGACTTGGGTGCTCTTCACCACTTCCTCGGCGTCGCCGTCACCCGCACCCCCGACGGCCTGTTCCTGTCACAGCGACAGTACGCCGTCGATCTCCTCCAGCGGGCGGGCATGGCTGAGTGTCATCCTACGTCAACCCCTGTTGACACTCAGGCCAAGCTCTCCGCCCATGACGGCGACAAACTGTCAGACAAGGACAGCTCAGAGTTCAGGAGCTTAGCAGGGGCTCTTCAGTACCTGACTCTGACGCGTCCTGATCTGGCTTATGCAGTTCAACAGGTGTGTCTCTTCATGCACGCCCCAAGGGAGCCCCACCGTGCGCTGATCAAGCGCATTCTGCGCTATGTGAAGGGCACGCTATCCTCCGGTCTTCACATTGGCGCCGGCTTCAGTCCAGACGCTGACCGCATACTCTGATGCTGACTGGGCTGGTTGCCCTGACTCCAGGCGGTCCACTTCTGGTTTCTGCGTCTATCTCGGCGACAACCTGGTCTCCTGGTCCTCCAAACGCCAGACCACGGTCTCCCGCTCTAGTGCTGAGGCAGAATACCGTGCTGTGGCTCACGTTGTGGCCGAGTGCTGTTGGCTGCGGCAACTCCTTCAGGAGCTCCATCTTCCGCTGCCCCAGGCCACTGGTGGTTTTCTGCGACAACGTCAGCGCCATCTACATGACAGGCCAATTCAGTCCACCACAAGCGCACGAAGCATATTGAAATTGACATTCACTTTGTGCGCGAGAAGGTGGCTCTTGGCGAGATTCGGGTCCTTCATGTTCCTTCATCTCATCAGTTCGCTGACATTATGACAAAAGGGCTCCCAACGCCGCTGTTTACAGAGTTCAGAACCAGCCTGTGCGTCCGCAAGCCCCCCGCTTCGGCTGCGGGCGGGTATTAGGCAATAGGAGATTGTATATTGCATATATTAGGCAATAGGAGATTGTATATTGCATATTTAGGCAGTCCAGTCAATTAGGATCAGAGATTTACTCCTGTCCTTGTATTTGTAAACTGCCATATATAGCAGCAGCAGCTGCCCTATAATACAGGCTGCCCCTCTCCCATTGAGAGTGTGGCTTATTGCCCCAACATCATTTTCTACACTTATTTTAAGGATAGAAACGACGTAGCTGCTCGATGTTCCAGGCGTTGGTGAAGACCTCGCCGTTGATGGTTTTCAACCGGTAGGCGCCTGGGCGAAGTACTTCCGCGATGACATAGGGCCCTTCCCAGGGCGAGGAGAGTTTGTGGCGATCCATGTTGCTCAGCACAAGACGGAGGACGAGGTCTCCGACGTTGAAGGCTCGACCCCGCACCCGTCGGCTGTGGTACCACCGCAACGCCTGCTGGTACTTAGCCGAACGGAGGAGGGCGATGTTGCGGGCTTCATCTAGCTGGTCCATGGCGTCTTGGTGAGATGCTTCGGCCCCCTTTTTGTCGTATGCTCTGATTCTTGGTGCTCCGTAGTCGAGGTCCGTTGGGAGAACGGCCTCGGAACCATAGATCATGAAGAAAGGTGTGTAGCCGGTGGCCCGGCTAGGAGTTGTCCTTAGGCTCCAGAGCACAGCTGGGAGCTCAGCTAGCCAGCGTGCGCCGAATTTGTTCAATCGGTTGAAAATTCTGGGTTTGAGGCCTTGAAGAAGCATGCCGTTTGCGCGCTCGACCTGCCCGTTCGTCCGGGGGTGTGCGACGGCTGCCCAGTCGATCCGGATGTGTTGTTCATCACAAAATCGAACGAATTTCCTACCGGTGAACTGCGTGCCGTTGCTTCTTATTTTTTCTCTTGGCCGGACGGTCGGAGGTGCCTTCGTCGGTGGCCTCGTCCCGCCTCGCCTTGCCGTCGGTGCGGTCGAAGATGGCTCCGACCGCTTCCTCTCCAGAGGCGTGACTGGTGGCGATGTCCAGGAGTTCCTTGGTGGTCCGCGGGCCCCTGCGTCCTAGCTTGTTGACCAGGGATTCGCAAGTTGTCCCGGATAGGAAGGCTCCTATTACGTCGGCGTCGGCGACATTAGGGAGCTCGTTGCACTGCTGGGAGAAGCGCCGGATGTACCCGTGGAGGGTTTCATCGGCCTTCTGGCGGCAGTTCTTGAGGTCCCATGGGTTTCCAGGGCGTTTGTAAGTGCCCTGGAAGTTACCCACAAAGATCTCCATGAGATCCGCCCAACTTTGAATGGCGTTGGACGGTAGGTGCTCCAACCACGCTCGTGCCGAATCGGCCAAGAATAGCGGGAGATTGCGAATAATGAAGTTGTCATCACTCGCACCACCGGCTTGGCAGGCAAGCCGATAGTCTTCGAGCCAAAGCCCGGGGTTCGATTCTCCAGAATACTTTAGGATATTTGTTGGCGGTCGGTACCTCGGGGGGAACGCAGCGTTGAGGATGTGTCGGCCGAAGGCCTGAGGACCCGGCAGGCTAGGGCTCGGGCTCCGGTCCTCGCCACTGTCGTAGCGTCCGCCACGTCGGGGATGATAGCCGCGGCGTGCTGCTTCTCCATCGTCGTCGTGGGCACGTCTCTGAGAGTCGATGATGCTGCGTACGTCGCGGCCATGGCCGAGGCGTTGATGTACTGGGATGACGGAGGGCTGCCCGCCGGCTGGCGGTGTTTGGTGAACGGACGCGTCTTTGGTGGGACGCACTGAAACCGTACGCTGGCTGGTGTCGGGTTCGCGTCGTCGAGACAACGAACTTTCCGCCTGCTGCGCCGCTGCACGCTCGAGCAACGTGCGAATCTCCCGGCAAGCGCGGCGATCCTCGGACGTCGCGGCCTCCGGAAGGCCATGCAGCAAGGCGGTTGGTGCGGCGATGTTCTGACTGGCTCGGGCAAAGTGAGGAAGGGCCCCATCGTCAGTGAGGATCCTTTGGTGTACGGTGCGGGTCGTGGCGCGCGCGCGCCCCCCGTCTTTGCGGCGTTCAATCTCGCGATTGATGTCTGCGTACTCCCGGACGAGCCCTTGCCCGGCCTCATCGATCTCTTGCTGACGAGCCCTTAGCTGCTCCATCCTCAGGCGAGATGGGGCTGTCATCTCTTCCCCGGATCTGCTGTCAGGGTTGTTTGTAGGGGTGACCTCTTCCCTGGAGGCGCTTTCGACGTGACCTTCGGGGGTCTGCGTCATGAAGCACTCCCGGGAAGGGTGGTGGCTCCCCCTACTGGAATCCGAGCTAGAGAACGATCCCGGCTCCTCGTTGAGGAGCCCGTAGAGGGTCTCCGTATCATGTTCAATCGCCCCCACGAAATCGATGTCCGTGGGTGAATGAACCATCCGTAGCGCCAGAAGGTGGCCAGCGGTCGCCGCAGCGTTGCGGAGACCGAACGGAAACGCTGTCGGGGCGCTCCGTACGGGACCTTCTGGACATAGGGTGACGTTGTGCGAGACCTGTGACTGGACTCCCAGGGAGTTGCCCGACGGGCCCTCAAGCCTAAGACGGCTGAGGTTGAGGGAAGGGAGAGATGAGGCGGCAGAGTGAGTCAGTGCCAACTCTCCTTCTAGTGTGATGATGAAATCTAGGTCGCCGAAACGCACGTGTGCGCCCGGGACCCAGGTGATTGCGTGGGTGGCCATCCGAGGCCTGATTTGGAACGCGCAAGCCCCCTACCTGGCGCGGCAACTGTCGGTGTTTCGTACAAGCACCGGCAAGTAAATTTATAGTAATGCGCGTTAGGCTCGGATGGTGCGCTAAAGGACACAAGATTTATATTGGTTCGGGCCGAATGTCCCTACGTCCAGTTTGCTGCTGCTCGTGTTATTAGCACCGTGGACGGTCTGTAGTTAGGGGTACAAACGATCGAGAGAGGGACTGGTCCCAAGCCTCTGATGGAAGGGTTCAAAGGAGGTCAAGAGCTTCGTAGCTGCTTGACTATGTGTCTGTGTGTTCTTTTGTTCGGTCACAAGTCCCCCCCTTTTATGGAGGAAGCGCATCCCCTTTTATAGATGAAGGGGCTGGCTTTACAAGGGTGAGGGCTTTAGGATGCGTACTCTACTTAGTCTTGTGGCTCACGTCTACCCGACCTGGTTCTTCATTCTGATGAGTGCGAAGGAAGATAAGCGCCTACAATATTGTTGATGCCTCTGTAGAATGTCAGGTCGATTACAGAATGCTGCCCTACGCAGGGTGTGGGCTGTAGTACCGTGGTTTTGACTTATTGGCCTCTTCCAGCCTTGCTCCGCACGCCTTCTGGTTCCTGTGAGTCTTCGTCGGAGGGACGAGGGGTCGGGGTCCGGAGCGACGACGTGGTCAAGGCCTTCTGACTTGGCGGACCTGAGGGGTCGGGAAGTGGGTGACGCTCCCTTAGGTCCATAGTATGATGATGGAATGTCCGTCGTGCGTGGAGATCAAATCCTTTTCTGGAGCGTAGCGGTTGTCGTATATCTTCGTCGGGTTCCGTGTCCCAGAGCTGAAGGCGGCGCCTACAACTCTACAGGGTGGAGTGCACGCACATGTAACACCTTTCGGGCTCTGCGGCGCCTGGAAGGGCCTAAAGCGCCCGTCCCGTCATTCTGGGGTACCCCGGTATTAGGTCCCCGACACATAGAAAATTTTTAATCTTCTCACGTATTTTGCCTTTCCATATTCTCTTATGGTAAGTCCCAGAATTTGATCTAGTTAAAGCATCATAAACAGATTTGACAGAGAAAACGTTCCCCCCCCCCCCAAAAAACCCAGACCACCTTGTCTTTGGTCTAACAGTTAATGGTTAATAATATCATTGCAGACTCTATTCCATTCTAACCTCAGATCTTCAGTGAGCCATCTCCTAAAAGAACATTGTACTCCATTCTTGTACTGTAACACAGTAACATTCTTATTGTTAGCTAGCTCATACAGGATTGGAACTTTCACAGAAAGAGGCACCTCATATATCAAGGGTCTACAGCCTGTTCGCTTGCTCGTAAACGATCGTAAATTTCCAGCCGGGAACAGTGTTTTTCTCTCACACCAAACCAGCCAGCAGTAAATAATCCACGATACGATACGGCCTCCCGAACAGGCTGCTAACCAGAATCTGGTCAAGCCCCCATTGCCGGTCAGCAAACCCCTACCTTGTAAATAAACCTCTTTAACTTTTAATAAATCAGACCAAACAGGAGAGTCATTCATCTTGTGCCCTACCTCATGAATTGTTTTGTTCTGCATATATTTAAATTTGATAATATTTTGCCAAAGACCATCTTCATTCTCTAATTTCCACCACCACTTGCATAAAAGGCTAATGTTCATTTTTCTAAGATCTTTAACTCCCAAACCTCCCTTTTTCTTACTTTTGCAAATAATTTTCCATTTCACAAGGTGATATTTCTTTTTCGATCCACCCCCTTGCCAAAAGAAGGTCCTCCTGATTTTATCCATACTAGCAACTGTAGACTTGGGAAGCAGATACACAGACATATGGTATATAGGAGTATTGTTTAGACTTGAACTAATCAACGTTTTTCTCCCAGCCATGGACAGTAGTCCACCTGTCATGTGGGGCCGCACTTACGCACGTCAGCGGAGGGCCCGTGATGTCAGGCGGGCCGCAGCACGCGCTGAGGCAGCAGGCGCGGGTGATCAGGAGGAAGGTGCGGCTAAGGAAAGTGGCTGATTTGATTAGATGAGTGATTGGCCTAAAGTTTAGGGGATTCATCCCTAATTAGTTATTTCCTATTTTATTGTTGCCAAGTGTGGCAGCCCACGGGCCTATATAAACTGTACTAGAGGTCATGATCAGGAGGGAATAAAGTTATCCCTAATCTCTCTCTATTCTCTGTAAGCCTACGGTAGAGGGGTATAACCTCACCGGAGAAGACGGCCGACGGCTACGAGCTCCGTAGCCGCGGTCCAGCCAGTCAGGGGTTTGCTGCCCTTGACAACCTGGTATCAGCCTCCAGGCGTTCCCATTCCCGGCGATCCTCGCCCACCCGCTCCACCCAATCCACCACAGCCGCCGCCCACCATCCCAGCAGCCCGCCATCACCACCATCATCCTCCGCGTCCGCGCCGCACCCAGCCACCATGAGTGAGCCGACCATGGCCGATGTGATGGAGATGCTGAAGGCCCTCAATTCGGAACTGTCAACGATGAAGTCCGACATGGCGGCCATGAAGGACAAGGCGTCGTCCTCAACGGACAGCAGCGCCGGCGGCCGCCCAGACGGGGCGCGCGATCTTGATCGCCCTCCGAAATTCCAGAAATTGGATTTTCCCCGTTACGATGGTAAGACCGATCCGCTGCTCTTCATCAACAAATGCGAATCATACTTTCGCCAGCAGCGTACCATGGCGGAGGAGCGAGTTTGGATGGCCTCGTACAACCTGGAGGACGTCGCCCAGCTCTGGTACATCCAGCTCCAAGAGGATGAGGGTACGCCACCATGGGGGCGCTTCAAGGACCTCCTGAACCTCCGGTTCGGGCCTCCCCTCCGTTCGGCTCCGTTGTTCGAGCTCGCCGAGTGCCGGCGTATGGGTACAGTAGAGGAGTACTCCAATCGCTTCCAGGCCCTCCTGCCGCGTGCGGGTCGTCTGGAGGAGGCACAGCGCGTCCAGCTCTTCACCGGCGGGCTCCTGCCACCACTCAGCCACGTCGTCCGCATCCACAACCCGGAGACGTTGGCGGCTGCCATGAGCCTGGCCCGCCAGGCTGGAGCTGATGGAGGCCGACCGCCCGACGCCGGCCCCAGCTCGCGCGCCACCGCGCGGCATCATGCCTGCGCCCGCGCCACGACCAGCACTTCCGGCGCCCCCGGCGCAACTGGCGCTTCCGGCTCCACCAGCGGCCGCCCAGCAGGGCCGCATTGAGGGCAATCACCGGCGCCTCACCCCGGACGAGATGGCGGAGCGGCGTCGTCTGGGTCTGTGTTTCAATTGCAATGAAAAATACACACAGTGGCCACTAATCGGTTCTGCAGGCGCATCTTCTTCGTGGACTGGCGTGGAGATTGAGGACGCGCCGGACGCCGCGGACGACGTCCGAACACGACGCCACGGCGCCCTGTTTTTCCCTACAGGCAGTGGCTGGGGTCCCCGTGGCGGGCACTATGCAGATCACCGTGGTTCTCGGTACCGCGGCCCTCGTCGCCCTGCTGGACTCCGGAAGCACGCACAACTTCATTTCGGAAGGAGGCAGCTCGACGCTCCGGTCTACCCCTCCACCAGCGGCCTCGCCTCACCGCCTTGGTCGCCAATGGTGAGCGAGTCGCCTGCGCCGGGGTCATCCGCGACGCGCCCCTACTCGTCGATGGCGAGGCGTTCCCGGCCGATCTCTACGTCATGCCGCTGGCCGGGTACGACGTCGTCCTCGGTACCCGGTGGCTCGGTGAGTTGGGGCCCATCGTCTGGGACCTTGGCAACCGGCGCATGACCTTCCAGCGCCACGGGCGCCCCGTCGCGTGGACCGGCGTGGCCTGTCCTTCGGTGCCAGCCTTACGCGCGACAGCACAGGCGCCGAGCGCGTCCCTCCTCGATGAGCTGCTGGCCACATTCAGCGACGTCTTCACCGAGCCCACGGGCTTGCCACCGCCACGCGCCCGCGACCACAGCATCATCCTCCAACCTGGCGCACCTCCAGTGGCCGTCCGCCCCTACCGGTACCCGGCGGCCCACAAGGACGAGCTCGAGCGGCAGTGCGCCGCCATGATCGCCCAGGGGATCGTCCGCCGCAGCGACTCAGCGTTCTCCTCGCCGGTCCTCCTCGTCAAGAAGGCGGATGGTTCGTGGCGGTTTTGCGTCGACTACCGCGCCCTGAACGCCGTCACCATCAAGGACGCCTTTCCCCATCCCCGTCGTCGACGAGCTGCTGGACGAGCTGCACGGGGCACGCTTCTTCACCAAGCTCGACCTCCGGTCGGGGTACCACCAGGTGCGGATGCGGCACGAGGACATCCACAAGACGGCGTTCCGCACCCACGACGGCCTGTACGAGTTCTTGGTGATGCCATTCGGCCTCTCCAATGCCCCAGGCAACATTCCAAGCACTCATGAACGACGTGTTGCGTGCCTACCTCCGCCAGTTTGTGCTTGTTTTCTTCGACGATATTTTGATCTACAGCTCCAGCTGGGCGGACCACCTCCGACACCTCCGCGTCGTCTTGACTCTACTGCGCCAACACCGCCTCTTCGTCAAGAGGTCGAAGTGCTCGTTCGGCGTCGACTCCGTGAGCTATCTCGGCCACATCATCTCCGCGGCCGGCGTAGCCATGGATCCCGCCAAGGTCCTGGCCATACACGACTGGCCACAGCCTCGCTCCGCGCGTGCTGTACGCGGCTTCCTCGGCCTGGCGGGCTACTACCGGAAGTTCGTCCACAACTACGGCACCATCGTCGCGCCTCTCACCGCGCTCCTGAAGGAGGGGTTCACATGGAACGACGACGCCACGGCTGCCTTCACCGCCCTTAAGGCGGCTGTGACGTCCGCCCCGGTGCTGGCACTTCCGGACTTCGGCAAGCCCTTCGTCGTCGAGTGCGACGCGTCTACCTACGGCTTCGGGGCGGTCCTCATCCAGGAGGCGCATCCGATTGCGTTCTTCAGCAGGCCGGTGGCGCCACGACACCGCTCCCTTGCGGCATATGAGCGGGAGCTCATTGGCCTTGTCATGGCTGTGCGGCATTGGCGGCCGTACTTGTGGGGACGTCGCTTCTTCGTCAAGACGGACCACTACAGCCTTAAGTACCTCCTCGACCAGCGCCTCGCGACGATCCCACAGCATCACTGGGTCGGGAAGCTACTCGGCTTTCGATTTCTCTGTCGAAGTACAAGTCGGGGGCGACCAACACGGTGGCTGATGCCCTCTCGCGCCGCGACACCGACGAGGACCCGGCGGTTGCACTCATGGCGATCTCGGGCTCTCGCTTCGACTTCATCAGCCGTCTACGCCAGGCCCAGGCAACCAACCCCGCCTTGGTGGCCATCCACGACGAGCTTCGCACGGGCACCCGCGCCGCCCCCTGGGGATTGGCCGACAGCATGGTCACCTACGGTGGACGCCTCTACATCCCGCAGTCATCGCCACTACTGCAAGAGATCCTGGCGGCCGTCCACGATGATGGGCACGAGGGTGTCCAGCGCACCTTGCACCGCCTCCGCCGCGACTTCCATTTTCCCAACATGAGTCGTTGTGTGCAGGACTTTGTGCGCCAGTGCGTCACTTGCCAGAGGTACAAGTCAGAGCATCTTCATCCAGCCGGGCTGCTACTGCCGCTGCCCATTCCCACAGTTGTCTGGGCCCACATTGGCCTCGATTTTGTGGAAGCGCTGCCCCGGGTGAATGGGAAGTCGGTGATCCTCTCCGTCATCGACCGCTTCAGCAAGTACGGCCACTTCATACCCCTGGCGCACCCGTACACTGCTGAGACAGTGGCTCAGGCGTTCTTCACCGATATCGTGCGCCTCCATGGCCTGCCGCAGTCCATGGTGTCCGACCGTGACCCGGTGTTCACTTCGCTGTTCTGGCGCGAGCTGATGCGCCTCATGGGCACCAAGCTGCACATGACCTCCGCCTTCCACCCCCAGTCCGACGGCCAAACGGAGGCGGCCAACAGGGTCATTGTCATGTACTTACGCTGTTTTACAGGTGACCGGCCCCGGCAGTGGCTGCGATGGCTTCCATGGGCTGAGTACGTGTACAACACGGCCTATCAGTCCTCGCTTCGGGAGACGCCGTTCCGCGTGGTGTACGGCCGCGACCCGCCCACCATCCGCTCATACGAGCCTGGTGAGACGCGAGTTGCGGCAGTGGCGCGCGACATGGAGGAGCGCGAGGCCTTCCTAGCTGATGTTCGCTACCGCTTGGAGCAAGCACAGGGTGTCCAGAAGCGCCACTACGACCAGCAGCATCGCCCGGTGCACTACCAGGTCGGCGATTGGGCTGCTGCTGCGCCTTCGACAGCACACCATGGCGTCCCTTCCTCAGGCGCAGACCGGCAAGCTGAAGCCGCGCTACATCGGGCCCTACCGCGTCTGCGAGATCATCAACGATGTGGCTATGCGTCTGGAGCTTCCCCCGCAAGCTCGTATACATGATGTGTTTCATGTCGGTACCCTCAAGAAGTTCGCCTGGCACCCCCCCCCCCCCCCGGACGCTCCACCGGCTCTGCCACACATCCACCATGGTACAGGTGGCTCCCGAACCCAGCAGGGTTGAGCATGCTCGCTTGGCGCGAGGCGTTCGTCAGCTGCTCGTCCATTGGCGCCGCGAACCTCCAGAGTCGGCCACATGGGAAGATGCTGAATCCTTCCACGAGCAGTTTCCAGACTTCCAGCTCGAGGACGAGCTGACTCTCGAGGGGGGGAGAGATGTCATGTGGGGCCGCACTTACGCACGTCAGCGGAGGGCCCGTGATGTCAGGCGGGCCGCAGCACGCGCTGAGGCAGCAGGCGCGGGTGATCAGGAGGAAGGTGCGGCTAAGGAAAGTGGCTGATTTGATTAGATGAGTGATTGGCCTAAAGTTTAGGGGATTCATCCCTAATTAGTTATTTCCTATTTTATTGTTGCCAAGTGTGGCAGCCCACGGGCCTATATAAACTGTACTAGAGGTCATGATCAGGAGGGAATAAAGTTATCCCTAATCTCTCTCTATTCTCTGTAAGCCTACGGTAGAGGGGTATAACCTCACCGGAGAAGACGGCCGATGGCTACGAGCTCCGTAGCCGCGGTCCAGCCAGTCAGGGGTTTGCTGCCCTTGACACCACCCTTCCAAATATCTAGCCTTTTATTGCCTTTTTCTACCAATGGAAGCCGGTCACTAACTTTCAACCTGCTAGGACTGACAGGTACGCCGAGATATTTAATAGGAAATAATCCCACTTGGCAATTAAAGATCTCAGCATATTTTTGACCCCACTCTTCATTATCATTAATCATGATTACTTCGCTTTTGTTGAAATTAATCTTAAGACCAGCTAGCATCTCAAACAAGTATAATAATAACTTCATATGATTGGCATTATTTATATCATGCTTAAGGAAAATGAAAGTATCGTCTGCGTACTGTAAAATAGCCACCCCTCTATCAATTATATGATCAATTAGTCCAGTAATTAACCCATTTTCTTGGGCCTTGTGCACCATTCTTGTGAGGCAATCAGCAACAAAATTGAATAAGATTGGGGACAGCAGGTCTCCTTGTCTGACCCCTTTATAGCTCTTCACATAAGATCCAACTCTGTTATTCATCTTTATACTCACAGTCCCGCCAGTAACTACTTTTTCAATCCAATTACACCATTTTTCACTAAAACCTCTTTTCTGTAAGCATGTAAACAGTAATTTTCAGTTAACTTTAT
Organism: Miscanthus floridulus; assembly: GCF_019320115.1. Classification (NCBI taxonomy): domain Eukaryota; kingdom Viridiplantae; phylum Streptophyta; class Magnoliopsida; order Poales; family Poaceae; genus Miscanthus; species Miscanthus floridulus. Next base: position 24,057,805 of record NC_089594.1, read on the forward strand.
CATATGTTTTTTCAAAATCTAATTTTAGTACCACACCCACCTCATTTCTCCTTTTGGTTTCATGCAATATTTCATGCAGACACATAATACCTAACATAATATTCCTCTATTTCATAAAAGCAGTTTGAGTGGCGTGAATCAACTTGCCAGCAATTTTTTCCAACCTGATTGTCAATGTTTTTGTTATTGATTTGTAAAGACAATTCAGCAAACAAATGGCCCTGAATTGCTGGATTTTAGAAGCATCCTTAATTTTTGGAAGCAGGGAAATGATCCCATAGTTGATCCTACTTATGTTCACTTTATTTTCATAGAAATCTTCAAACAGTTGTATCTGTTGGCTGCCAGAGGGCAGCTTGGCCAACAGGCCGCTTGGATTGTATTGAATTGCAAAAAATGACAACTTAGATACAAGAAGATGCTAACAACTGCATATATAAGCAAGTGGTGTACCTCCTCCTTAGCATATTCTAACTGCATAAAGCAGATGCTATGATTCCTACTTGGTTGCCAAGGCACCATGATCAACTTGGTTGCCAAGGAACCTGAAAATTACATGACAGTAAATAGTAAATAGCTATAGTAGGTAACTGGAAAACATAACCACTAGGCTAACTATTGACAATTCTCCCCTTTAGCCTTGTGGTCCTTGGAAGTGATCTGCTTGAGTCCAATTCTTCTCCTCATCTCTTCAAATTTTGATCTTCCAAGAGACTTGGTTAGAATGTCAGCTAGCTGATCGGTGGTGGATATGTGATCAGCCCTGATACTTCCATCTTCCAAGCAGTTTCTGATGAAGTGATACTTGATTCTGATGTGCTTACTGCGCTCATGAAAGACTAGATTCTTGGCTAGAGCAAGTGCAGACTTGCTATCAACTTTCAGTTCAACCACTTCCACATTCCTTCCAAGGAGGTCTGCCAGCAGCCTGAATAGCCAAATAGCTTGTGTTGCAGCTGTGGTAGTGGCAATGTACTCAGCTTCACAACTAGATAGAGCCACCACCTTCTGCTTCACTGACTGCCAGCACACAAGATTGCTTCCCTAGAAAGAACAAGGTGCCACTAGTGCTCTTGCTGGTGTCAATGTCCCCAGCCAAGTAACTGTCGCAGTACCCAACAAACCTTGCTCTCCCTGGAGCCTTAGTGTAGTGCAGGCCAAACTCCAGAGTACCAGCCACATATCTCAGGATGCGCTTGATGGCAGCTTGGTGCTCTGCAGTCGGCCTCTCCATGAATCGACTGACAAAGCCCACTGAGAAGGCTAAGTCAGGTCTTGTGTGGACCAAGTAGCGCAGGCTGCCCACCAATCTTTTGTATTGGGTAGGATCAACTTCTGCAGACGTGCTCTGCCTGCTCAACCTCAGCCGCTCCTCCATTGGTGTATGGGCGGGGTTGCAGGCATCCATACCTCCTAGCTCAAGGATCCTCTTGGCATAATGGGTTTGCCTCAGAGTGATCCCAGCTGGATCTTGGTGTACTTCGACCCCCAGGTAGAAGGACAGGAGGCCGAGGTCGCTCATGTCGAAATCCTTCTTCATCTGAGCCTTGAAACCTTCTATGGCTTGAGTGCTGGCACCGGTGATGATCAAGTCGTCAACATAGACTCCGATCAGCAGCAGCTCCTCCTCTGTTCCTCGCCTGTACATCGCGGCTTCATGATCGCTTTGCTAGAAACCCATCTCCTTGAGGGTGGCGTCCAGCTTGGCATTCCAAGCTCGCGGAGCCTGTCGTAGGCCATACAAAGCCTTGCGCAGACGGTATACCATCTTCTCCTTCCCAGCGACGGTGAAGCCAGGCGGCTGCTTCACGTACACCTCCTCCTTGAGGTCGCCGTTGAGGAAGGCCGATTTGACGTCCATGTGGTGGACGTGCCATCCTTCTTGGGCCGCCAGCGCGAGGAGGACTCGGACGGATTCCATGCGCGCCACGGGAGCAAACGCGTCGTCGAAGTCGATCCCTTCTTGCTGGACGAAACCCCGCGCCACCAAGCGCGCCTTGTACTTGGTCACCCCGCCCCGCTCGTCCTTGAGCTTGTAGACCCACTTCAGAGTGATGGGCCGTTGACCGGGAGGAAGCTCCACAAGCTCCCACGTGCTGTTCTGCTCAACCGCCTTGATCTCCTGCTCCATGGCGGCCTGCCAGGCAAGATCGCCTTCAGCCTCCGCGAAGTTGGCCGGCTCGCCGGCGTGCGTGAGGTGAAGCTCGGCGAAAAGACGTGAAGCCGGCGGCGGTGTGGGCACGTCCCCGATGATGTTGGGCATGGTACGGTACCGCAGCTGCTCGCCGTCGTAGACAGCGTCAAGGCGATCGTCGTCGTCCTCGAGCGGTGACGCGAACTCAATTGGGTCCGCCTGCTCGGTCTCCGCTGCTGGTGAAGCAGAGGAGGCCGATGGATCGTGCTCCCCTGGAGCTGGTGACGGCGCCGCTGCTGGTGAAGCAGATGAGGCCGGTGGATCGTGCTCCCCTGAAGTTGGTGACGGCGTGCGCGGCGGAGCTCCGTCTGCGTCGACTCCCCAGAACTCGATGTCGAAGTCGCTGGAGGCGGAAGCAGACGTCCCGGCGGCCGAATTGGACCAATCCCAGCCGCGCCCTTCATCAAACACCACGTCGCGGCTCACCTTGACACGTCCTGTCGCCGGATCGAGGACCCGGTAGGCCTTGGCGCCCTCGGCGTAGCCGATGAAGACCCCAGCCTTGCCGCGGTCGTCGAGCTTGCGCAGCTGCCCGAGCTCCCTTGTGTAGGCGACGCAGCCGAATGTACGCAGATAGCTCACCGCCGGCGCTCGTCCGTGCCAGGCCTCATAGGGGGTCTTGCCTTGCAAGCTTCTTGTCGGCGCGCGGTTGAGCAGATGCACCACCGTCATCACCGTCTCCCCCCAGAATTTGGCCGGCATGGACCTCTGCTTCAGGAGCGCGCGTGCGGTCGCCACGACCGTCTGATTGCACCGCTCCACCACACCGTTCTGCTAAGGTGAGTGTGGTGCAGAGTAGTGCCGCTTGACTCCTTCGGCGGTGAAGTACTGCGCCAGCTCGCCGACGGTGAACTCTCCTCCATTGTCGGTCCGCAGCACCTTGAGCTCACGGCCGGTCTCCTTCTCTGCTTCGGCCTTCACCCGCTTCACGGCATCCGCAGCAGCATCCTTGGTCGGCAGAAGCACCGCCCACATGAAGCGGGTGGCGTCGTCCACCATCAGCAAGAAGTAGCGGCGCCCTCCTGGCGTCGCCGGCGTCACCGGCCCGCACAAGTCGCCGTGGACGACGTCCAGGGGCGCCTGCTGCGGAAACGGCTTGCGGCGGAGCTTGGTGGTGACGTAGGTATCGCAGACTTGCTCCGCATGCTTGATCACCGGCATCCCCCTCACCATCTCCTGCTTGCCGAGCTGGTGCAGCGCCTCGAAACTGAGATGCCCGTAGCGCTCATGCCACCTCCATGACTCGTCCTCCTTCCTGGCGGCAAGACACACCGGCTGTGCGGCCTCCAAGTGCAGGATGTACAGCCGACTGGGTCCGCAATGTACCTTGGCGAGAAGACGACCACGCCGGTCCCAGATACGGAGCACTCCATGATCAATCTCCACCCTGGAGCCTCCTTCGTCGAGCTGCCCCAAACTCATAATCGAGTTCCTGAGCGCTGGGATGTAGAAGACGCCATGGAGGACGCGCTGCTCCGCGTTCTTGGCCTGGAAGACGATGGAGCCGGTCCCCTTGATCTCCACTCGAGACGAGTCGCCAAAACGCATCGTGCCGCGCGCCGTGGTGTCGAGCTCGGCGAAGAGCTCCCGACGGCCGATCATATGATGTGTGGCCCCGCTGTCGAGGTACTAGCCGTCGAGCGCCTCCTCGATGGCGCTGGTGTTGAGGAAGACACGCGCGCGCGGCTCATTGATGTCGAGGGAGGCCGTGGCCTTGGAGCAGACGGCTTCGGCCTTCTCGTCGAGCTCGAGGAAGCCGTGGGCGAGGAACAGAGCACCATCATCGTCCTCCGCCTCTGCGACGTGCACAGCACCGTCACGCCCACCACCGCGCCGTCCACCTCGATCACCTCCAACGCGGTTGCCTCCTCCGCGTTGGTTGCCACCGCTGCCGCCGCGGTCACCACCACCACGACGCGGCTGGCGGCAGTCGCGCGCCCAGTGGTCGCGATCACCACAGTTGAGGCAGGTGTCGTCGTCCGCCCCGTGATCGTCGCCACCGCCTCTGTCTCCTCCGCCGCGATTGCCCTTCCCGCGCTGCTTCTTGCCGCCGCGTGGACGACGTCGCGGTTCCTTGCCTGACGCGGAAGCGGCAGCCTCCTTCTCCTTGGCATGCCACTGCTCCCTTGTCAGCAGCAGACCGCCGATGGCGGCCGGTTCTGCGGCCAGCGCCTCCATGTCGTCCACCGTCTTCAAACGCCCAGACACCTCCTCGATGGTGAGGTCCTGGAAGTCGAGAAGCGTCTCGATGGCGATCCGGAGCTGGGCATACTTCGGCGGCACGGCGCGCAGGAGCCTCTCCACCACGCGCTCTTCATCGATGTCGTTGTCGCCGTGGAGAAGAAGCTGCTGCTTCAGGGCCATCAAGCGAAGGGTGAAGTCCTCGATCTGCTCACCCGGACGGAAGGCGAGCTTCTCCCAGTCGCTGCGGAGTCGCTGGAGCGTGGCGCGACGCACCCGATCGACGCCGATCCGCACGGCGGCGATGGAGTCCCAGGCCTCCTTGGCCGATCCCTTCTCGGACAACGGCATCTGCATCTCCTGCGGCACAGCTGCGATGATCGCCTCCACCGTGCGCCTATCCTCATGGTACGGCAGGTCCTGGTACTCGATCGCGTCCCAGAGTTGCCGCGCCTGGAGCTTCAGCTTCATGATCGAGGCCCACTCATGGTAATTTGACTTGGTGAGCATCGGCCAGGTGGAGCTTGAGCCAGAATCCTTGTATACGGTCTAGATCACCGGCGAGCGGCCCCTGGCCCGTCCGCGGCGGCGATCCTGATCCCGATTGGGCGACTGCGTCTGCCTGCGCTCGCGCTCCGGGCTCCTCCGCGGAGGCGGGCGGCGATCGCGCGGCGGATCCTCCTCCACCAACTCTCGACGCAGAGCCGCGGTCGTGGCGGCCGCATTCTAAGCTGCTGCGGCGGCGGCCTCCGCGGCCTGCTGCGCCTGCGCGGCTGCGGCCTCTGCCGCGGCCAGACGCTGCGCACGCTGCTCGGCAGCGGCGGCGGCTACGGCTGCTCTCTCTGCGGAGGTGGCCATGCCTCTCCCTTTCTCTCAACCGGCTCTAGATACCAATTGTTGGCTGCCAGAGGGCAGCTTGGCCAATAGGCCGCTTGGATTGTATTGAATTGCAAAAATTGACAACTTAGATACAAGAAGATGCTAACCACTGCATATATAAGCAAGTGGTGTACCTACTCCTTAGCATATTCTAACTGCATAAAGCAGATGCTATGATTCCTACTTGGTTGCCAAGGCACCATGATCAACTTGGTTGCCAAGGAACCTGAAAATTACATGACAGTAAATATTAAATAGCTATAGTAGGTAACTGGAAAACATAACCACTAGGCTAACTACTGACAGTATCAGATCAGCTTTAACAATATTCCAACATCCTTGATAAAATTCAATAGGGATTTTATCCGGCCCGGCTGCTTTGTTGCATTCCATTTGATCTAGAGCTTCTTTAATCTCTTTTTCATAAAAGGGACCTACACAACCACTCATTTTCTTCTAAAGTAACCTGGGGGATACCTTCCCAAATGCTCTCATCTATTCGCAAATCATATTCTTCAGGAGGACCAAATAGGCCAGCGTAATATTCTGATGCATGTTTCACTAAGTTCTCATCACCTTCAATTACTAGGCCATCTTTCTCCAAATTAATTATTGTATTCTTTCTCTTCCTACCATTTGCGCACATGTGGAAATAGGCTGTATTAATATCGCCCTTGAGGAGCCAATTTTCATGAGATCTCTCACGACAATAGGATTCTTCTTGTTCTAAATTTTTCATATTTTCACATAGAAGCCATACTTTTCTACCAATCTGATCATTATTCAACCCAGTCCTTTCTTCAATTTCTTCCAGATTAGAAAGTTCAGCCTGGAATTCTCTTCTTTGTTTTTTCAGTACTCCTTGCAGATTAAACCCCCATCCTTTAAAGATTTTTTTGATCAGCTTAATTTTTTGTGAAATTCTATCCAAAGTAGTTTCAGCTTACATGGCTTGTTTCAGATCCTTTCAACATTTAGAAAGAAATCTGGATTCTTCAGCCAATTCAGATCAAATCTAAACTGGATGTAAGGGAGTTTTCCACTATCCCCCGAAGAGATGATCAAGGGGTTATGATCTGACACTTCTCTTGGTAATTTTTTCACAATTGTTGTAGGAAACATGTCTTCCCATTCCTTAGTTACTAGAATTCTGTCTAACTTTTCCAGGACAGGTGGATTTTGATTATTTGACCAGGTGAACATTCCACCAGTCATTTCTAATTCCTTCAATTCATAGAAGTGAATTAGAGAATTAAAAACAGCAGTATGTCTGTGTATCCTATCCATAGGACTTTTCTCATTAGAATATCTGATTATGTTAAAATCCCCTCCAATTAGGAGAGGCTCATTATTTGATGCACAGAATTGAGATAACTCTGCCAGGAAGGCCAATTTATTTTCATCTTGTGCTGCACCATATAACACCAAGAGGTTCCATTTAACCTTCAAAATTTTGTCCCATAGATTCATTTGAATCATAAATTCTCCTTGTTTAAAAGAGCCAACATCAAATCTTTCTAATCGAGTTCCTACTAAAATCCCACCAGATTTGCCTTTTGAAGGGTTCCACAACCATAAATATTCTTTATCATTGTCAAATTTCCTCAAAAGTGTATCATTACAATCAGCTATCATTGTTTCTTGTAAACCAACAAAATGAAATTTGTGATCCAGAATGAGATTTTTCAAGAAGGTAGCAACCACTTTCTTTTTGAGGCCTCTACAATTCCATATCAAACCTTGGATCATCATTTTTTTTCTTTTTCATTTTTCTCTTTTCAAGGTTCACAGGAATACTAATGTTCCTTGAACCTTGCAAGCCAGGATTTTCCTGGTCTTGCTTCTTCCCCATTGGGGAGAACTTGATTCTTTTTTTCTTTGAACCACTTTTCCTCATTGATTTTTGAACTATCAATTCTTCCAAATCATCCAGTCTCATTAGAACTTCCATTCTCATCAATACTACACAGATCAGGAATAAACTCACCCAACTCTACAGAACTAACCATATCATCTGTTTTCAAGTATTTATCAGCAAGACTACTTCTAGCATTTTCCAAATCTTTAATCATATCAAAAGTAGCAAATTGATCATTCTTGACAACAATTCCCATAGACTTAGCTAAAGAATGTAAAACAACATTATCTATGTTGGCAAGTTTTGGTGGTTTGGTGAGGTTACCTTCCAGTGATCTTTTCTTTGCCATGGCCTCATTTTTATCCATGGTGGTGAGCATGATATCCTTCTTGAGTCTTGCATTTCTCCTTCTTTCAGCTCGAATGACTTGCTCCATCATCTCTTCATGAGTGGTATCTTCCATAATAACTTTGTCTTGTATCTCTTCAACAGGTTCTCCAGTCTGATTAGTTATCACACTTTCCTGAGAGTTGATGATGATATCAACATCCATGTTTTGTTGCTCTACAGAAATTGCAGCTGAGGCATTTCCCCCCTTTTCTGACTCTTTTAGCACATTATTATCAGTGTTCTGATTCTTGATCATAGCATTGATAGCCTGGTGACCTTGCTCAGTTTCTTTGTCAACATCCATGTGCCAGAATTGCTTATCACCATCACTGATATGCTTCTCATCATTAACAAGCCCATAAGCATCAATCTTCCTGAGCTTCTCACTAAGAGTATCACTGTCATAGTCATATTCTTCAGAGGTTTCCAGATTTGGTATCCTCTCCTCTTGTGATGCATTCTCAGTAGGTTGAGGTGGCTTCTTGCTTGCAGGTTGCTTGGATGACTCTACAGTCTTGTCTTGATCCATCTTGTTCTTTTCCCCCCCATCAGCACCAGTGTTGTGCATCTTTGGGGGAGCAGAATTGACTCCTTGATTTCCACATTTGGTATGGCCCAATTTGCTAGGATCAGCCCCATCTTGAGATTGTTCAGATTGATTAACACTTCCAGCAGTATTGGGTTGCTTGTTTGTCTCATCATGCTTATACTTTTTGACTGGTGGTTCCTTTTCACCCACCTTGATGCCGCTAGTAAGCATCCTGCCAGTTTGGGTCTCAGGGACTTCTCTTTCAAAAGAGAACTCAAATTCATAGATCCCCAACATTGCATCAGCAGTTTTTGGCACTTTTGTTACATCTCTGCATGCTATTTTCACCCTTACATAGTCAGCCTTGAACCTAGTTCTCTCGTCAATCTCCATTGCTTTTCCAACCAAGCCACCAACTTGAGAGATGGTCTTCACAGATCTTTGGTCCGCCGGGATATTCCCAATACGAAACCAGGCTAGCTTGTTGCATGACCCCTTTAGCACCTATTCTTGCTGTCCATGGCTCTACTTTCATGAAAGCGTCCACCTCATTCATCGCCAGAGCCTTAACTCTACTCCACTCCCTGAGCATTGGAGCATTAGGGAATCTCATGACAAATCTTTTTTCACCAACCTGCCTAGCATTCCATTTCCAAGGACTAGATCCAGCCAGAAACATCATCTCGCGTTCCACATCTTTTGCAGTAGCAGACCCCTGAATTATATTGATGACTCCTATACATTCCTTCTCTTACTTTAGACATCCTAGGGTCGATACATTCAGGTATATAAAAGAAACTTTGATCCTCCACTTGTGCAGTACACAATTCAGGTCCAGTGTTCCAAGGAACACACCTCTTGCACTCGTAGGTGGTGTGATTGTTGAACCCACAGGTCTCACAAATTAGCCTTCTACAGTCATTTGTCACATGATTGAACAGGCCACAAATTTCGCAGGCAACTCTATTCTGAGCAGGATTAGCTGGATTAGTAGGATTTGACTGCGCCTCATCATTACCTTGTTTAGTGCCTTGTGTCTTAGGTTGATTGCCCTGATCAGCAACCTCCTCTTGAACCTTCTTTCCTTCAGCTTTCTCTGCCTCTTGATCCCATTTTGCTTTGTCATTGTCCTGTGATGCCTGAGCTTCAATATCAACCTCTGCCTTTTTTGCTTCCTTCTGATCAGCATTGCGATCCCATGTATTGCGTCCATGGCCTCCGCCCGGACCTCCCCTCCCAGCACCACGATTTTGATTTCCACCCCATCTCCCTCCACCTCTCCACTGACCTCCTCCTCCACCCCACCGTCCGCCGCCACCTCCACCACCCCACCTCCTGTTACCAACCCCTTGATTCATCTTCACGCTCACGGTATTCGCAAGGTCGGTGCGAACAGCCGAAGCGAAGGACTTGATTGGTGCCTTCCAGAAATGACCAACAAAACGTGATATATTAGCTTTGTGGGTGGATTTTTGAGGAATTTGGGGCGGCAGGGGAGGAGACGAGCTAGGGCTCGAAGGCCCCCCAATATGGATCTGGGGAAACGAAGCGGAGAGGGTGGATGGGGTAGGTGGGGTGTTCCAGTGACTGGAATCAGCTGCATCACTCACCCTTGGTTCACCCCCTTCTAGATGTGCGACGCGTGGCCCAAATGATGGGATCGGTCCAAGGATTCCTGGGATTATTTGCACCTTGGGCGGTCTCCGGAACCAGGGGCGCCGACCAGTAGGCCCATTCCTGCCGAATTGCCCTGCTCCCCTTCTCTGTTCTCCCGCCACGGATGGCTGCGCACCCTCATCACCCTTCGAATTCCAGCGGAGAACAATTGGAATCGATTTCAGCTTGACCTCCTCCCGCCCAATGGCCTCAAACGGGATGAACTGCTGCTCGGATCGAAGCACAAATCTCCGCTCCGCCAGATTGATCGGAAATTCGATGCCGCAACTTCTACCAGCACTTGATTTTCCATGGAGGAGCGCGGTTTCGCCGATCGACGGGAACACCGCGAAATAGTCGTCCGAACGCGAATCACCGGGCTTCCGAACCTTCGCCTTCGAGGGTAGGTGGAGTGGGGAAGAGGAGAGGGATGGGGAGGAGAAGGGGGAGCGGAAGGAATGGAGATGATCGGAGGAAACGTGGGTGGGAGAGGCGATGGTATGCGGCGCACCGGCGATCGCCATCACCAACGGTGGCAGCCTGATTGGGATCAAGAAGTGACAGTGACAACCTACATGAAGGGGTGTATACAGAAGTTTTGAGATTGCCATTCTCTATTTGTTTGGACCTAAACCCATCCCACAATTAATTTGCTTGGCGAGTTCAATGTTTTTGTTATCAATCTTAGAGGTCAACCGTACTGATTATCCTACTAGGTACCTCACTATTCATTCTCAGTCGGTAAGTCAGCTAGTTTGTGTCTGGTAATATGAAAGTAATGGACCTATATCACTTTTGGAGTTGAGAAAATTAAATTCTGTGTATGTGAAAATGTGTTTATGTTTCATAGATTAAACTGCCAAGAACTATCATGAATATGTATACCTTTGTAAAATAGGAACTCAAATGATATGAACTTGGGTGAACGAGACGCTTCCCCTCTTGTTTGTGTGCATTGTATTAGCATATGCCCTCCTTCCTGCAGCTTACAGTACAACACTTTTGTCAGAAACATTAGAGTGGAATAATAGAGTTTCATGATTGATGGCAGCTAACTGCATGCTTTCGTCATTTCTGGTAAATGTGCACTACAATTCTAGCCGGTAATGGAATAGTTATGAAACCTACCATTTTGTTTGTTATAATTATTTCTGAGCAATGACCCTAGTGAACTGCGCCACAAATATTTCATACAGATATATGTGTGTTGCTAGCTTTTTCTACTACTGTATCATCATCCAACCTATGGTCACTTATGGATAAGAGAATTATGCCTAAGTTCACAAGATTTCCCAACTCAAGTTCTAATTTACAGATTATTTACGCCAGTATGTTTCATAGCGTAGTGTCTGTTCTTTGCTCCATGTAGGGAGAACAGATACAACCATGTCGATTTCCTAGGTTATATTTAAAAGGGTTAAGTACACTTTACACCCCTGAACTTGCGCCAAAGTATGATTTTCAACCTTCAACTATGAAACCGGTCAAGAAACACCCTCCAACTATCAAAACCGGACAACTTTGGTCCTCGGCCGGTTTCAAAAGCGGTTTTCTATTTTCGGGAGGCGTCGAAATTTTAAATTATTTTTTTGAGCATCTTAACGTTCTCAAATGAAAAAACTCAAAACTACAAAGTTGTAGATCTCATTGAGGTGTACAATTTACATATAAAAATTATCTTCATCCGACATCGTATAGAAGGGTTTTCTATTTTTTGAAATTTGAGTCTCATCACGCGACAAAATATGGTGCTGAAATTTTATATTATTTTTTCGAGCATCTTACTGTCCTCAAATGAAAAAAATTAAAACTATAAAGTTGTAGATCTCATCGAGTTCTACAATTTACATATAAAAATTATCTTCATCCGACATCGTATTGAAGGGTTTTCTATTTTTTGAAATTTGAGTCTCATCACGCGACAAATTATTTGTCGCGTGATGAGACTCAAATTTCAAAAAATAGAAAACCCTTCAATACGATGTCGGATGAAGATAATTTTTATATGTAAATTGTAGAACTCGATGAGATCTACAACTTTATAGTTTTAATTTTTTTCATTTGAGGACAGTAAGATGCTCGAAAAAATAATATAAAATTTCAGCACCATATTTTGTCGCGTGATGAGACTCAAATTTCAAAAAATAGAAAACCCTTCTATACGATGTCGGATGAAGATAATTTTTATATGTAAATTGTACACCTCAATGAGATCTACAACTTTGTAGTTTTGAGTTTTTTCATTTGAGAACGTTAAGATGCTCAAAAAAATAATTTAAAATTTCGACGCCTCCCGAAAATAGAAAACCGCTTTTGAAACCGGCCGAGGACCAAAGTTGTCCGGTTTTGATAGTTGGAGGGTGTTTCTTGACCGGTTTCATAGTTGAAGGTTGAAAATCATACTTTGGCGCAAGTTCAGGGGTGTAAAGTGTACTTAACCCTATTTAAAACGTGGGTTGTCCAGCTAATTGAGCTATGGGTTGCATCCATTGATCATTTTTTTTTTCAAAGGGATTGTAGGATCTCTACCTTTCAAGAAAAAAGAGTTTCCAAACAACAAGGCTGGAAGTTTTTGGGACGCATGACACTTCCCAGAGAAAAACACACGGGTCCACAGCCTAGAAGCTTAGATGTACAAGAGGGAAAAACATAATAGAAACTACCCTGCAGGAGCTCTGTTGGTTATATATGTCATTTCGTCCATTAATATGTTCTTGCATCATATGCCATGAACATTTACCTCTTACTTCTTGTTTATACTGGCTAATTATACTACAATGTCCATTTCTAGACTAAACTTTCTCTATTGCTACTCATGCTAGTGGTTGCAGATGTGCTCACCCGTGTGTTTTTCTATTTGGTTGCAGGTTCTTATTTGCTGATTTTCTTTGTATATACTGCGTAGCATATATACCTTGTGTTTGTGATTTAGAAAGCTTTAATTTTCGTGCCTCTCCTCCATCTAATTGGACCCATTTATTTTTTACTACAGGTCATGACGGGGGTTCTGCAACAAAACTGTAAATTATGATTAGAAATGTGCAAAAATGTCGAAACAAAAGCTTATGTCCTGCCTGCTGTAGCACTAGCCCATTTTTGTCTTTAATTTCTGTTTTCCAGATCTTCGTCGATGGTGATTAAGAGACTTATGACATAACCTTTGAATCGAAGCTGCTTGCCTATACTGCGAAACGCAACCTCGCTCCCTACAAGCTTCCCATATACTGATATACAGTAGATGTTTTGTGCCATCACGCAACAGGGTCTCTGTTCTCCAATGACACGTCAACGGTGCGTAGTCTCCCCTTGCCTAATTTATAGTGAAGCTGTTGGGTGCGGCAGTGCCACATGCCTGTAGCTTTGCCCAGCTAGCTTCTTTTTTCGAAAGTGTGCCTTAGCATTAGCACGTGCTTCATTAAGTGGAAAATAGGGAGTTTACACGTTCCTAACAGCGCAACGGCGAGGCGCCATCCGCATGCCGGAGTGACACACGACACATATCACCAGCAATTGGTGGCCTACTAAGACCGTCTCCAACCGGGAAGGCAAATGGCGACCTATACCCAAAATACCTCGCGCACAGTGTTTTGCGTTCTGAAATTACGCTCCAACGGAGGACGCAAAGACGGCACCCATTTTGCGTAGGAACCGAGTGGGAAGGCAAAAAAGCGTCGTCGTTTTCGGCGACGCAAAACGCTGCAGAGAGAGAGAGGGAGGAGCGACCGACGCTGCACAGGGGCGGGGCCAATGGAGGTCGGTGGAGGCGCGGCTGCCGTCGTGGAGCCCGGATCCGCCCGGCCGCCATCGGAGGGAGCACGGGTAGGCGACCTGGTGCCCCTGCAAAAGCGGATCCCGGCGAGGTCGCGGCGAGCGGCTCTGCTCCCTCGGCGAGCCTGTGTGGATCCCCAGCGAGCGGCTCACATCCCCGGCGATGTCGCGGCGAGGCGTGCCCCTGCCGGAGCGGCTCCTCCGGCGGCATCTGCACCTGCGCGCAGATCCAGAGGGGGCGCTGGAGGCGGGGCTGGAGGCGCTGCGCCTGGGGAGGAGGGGCACGGCCGGAGGAGCTCCTGCCTTCTCTTCCCCGGATCCGGCCGGCCGGCTCCTTCCACGGCGCCCCTGCCTTCTCTTCCCCGGATCCGGCCGGCTCCTGCCTTGGCGCCCCTGCCTTCTCTTCCCCGGATCCGGCCGGACTCGGTTGGAGGCAGCGCGGAGGGCTCGCTGGAGGAAGGGCGTGGCCGTGGTGCTGCTTGGCGATAAAGGGAGGACCAGGCGCGCGGGGACCGGGCTGGGGCCGGAGCAGCGCCGCCGCCGAGGAGCGCTGAGTCTTGTTTTGGGTTCGTCGTTGGAGAACGAGGGATTTGGGTCCGTGACGTATTTTTCTGGACGGGACTCAAATGCGGAATGGGTCTCATATTTGCGCTCTCATGGTTGGAGACAGTCTAAGGCTGTGCTAAGAAAATAAAACTATTGCGCTACGGTGGCGAGTGGGCTGCGACGACCCGGCCTCAAGCCACAAGTCCAGTTAGCACTTAGCAGGGCTAGTCTGCTGAATCCCGCTCCAATCCAGGCGTCTGCCTCCTGCAGGACGGTGACCACAAGCTCAGAGGTTGTGGCGGACTTTCGGTCGAACGTTCGCCGATTGCGCTCCTTCCAAATGGTCCACGAGATGAGCAGTACTAAGGAGTCGAAGCGGCTCAGGAAGATCGGCACGAGAAGACAGCCACCAGTCGCATAGGCAAGAATCCTGGTGCGGAGCCGCCACAGTGATCATCATTGCCGCGAGGAGCCGCGACCAGACCTCCTTGGTGTAGACATAGGAGCATAGCAAGTGATCTGTGGTTTCGTCGTGCTGATCGCAGAGCGCGCAGGGGACAGTCGACTGTAGCCCGTGCCGCGTGCAGCGTTCCGCCGTCCAAAGACGCCCATGCAAGGTCAGCCAGAAGAAGAATTTGACCTTGGGAGGGACAGCCGCGCGCCATAGCTCCTTGGCGCCAGCCATGGTCGTCCAACCTGTGAAGAAGGCCCTGTACGCCGAGCGAACGGTGTATTGTCCGTCCGGCGTCCATTGACAAACGAAGCGATCTGGGACCAAGGGATCAAGCTGTACGCTGTCCACCATAGGCCAGAGGTGGACGTATTCGATGAGCACGGGGGCCGTCCGTGCTCCCGTGATGTCCTGCACCCAGCGTTGTCCTGCCAAGGCATCCTTGACCGAGCGTTTCAGTCGCCGCCGGCCAACGGCCTTGAAGAGGTTAGGGGCGAACGTGGATATCGTCCCCTCAGGTAACCACGAGTCGGTCCATTAGCGCGCTGAGGTCCCATCACCCACTTCCACGGTGACCGAGCACTGGAACATGGAGCTGACCTTGCGTTCGGTGACTGACGGTAAGGCCGCCCATGGCGAGTCCGGCCTGGTCCTCTGTAGCCATTCCCAGCGTAGGCGAAGAGCGTAGCCGAGTATCCTCATGTCAGGGATCCCCAGCCCACCGCGCCCGCCCGAGACGGAGTCGGTCCCGATCCATAGGAACGCGCGTCGCCGGCTGTCAATCTCGTCGATAGCCCAGGCAGACAGGCAGCAACAAATCGACACGTGGATCGGGATAGCGGAGAGCGTCGTCTGGGTCAGAGTCGCGCGACCCGTGCCCGTAAGAAGGCCGCCCTTCCAGGTCGGGATGCACGCAGCGACAGCATCAACAAAGCGTTGCTCCTCGTCTCGGCTGATCCTAGAGATAGCCCAGCTAGCTTCCAAGTTCATGATCTAAATATTCTTGCTTATTAAGACTACTCCATTTATACAGTTTCTTATCAAGTTCTATCTTATGCATAGATGGAGCACGGAGATGACCAAAGGGGAAGAGGAAGATGACGGAGCCGAGAGACAAGCAGGCCCCTCGTCGTGGTCGTGGGAAGCTTGCTGGCAGTAGCAGTGCAGCTCTGAGGTTTGTCAGTGACAGGGGGAGGCATCAGCAGCACATCGAGGGCGAGGAGAGATTGGAGATGGAGGGACACATCATTCCTCCTTGTGGCTGTACTGGCCTCCTCTCTGCACCTGACAAAGTTCAACTGCACCTGACAAAGCTCATGATGCCTCCGGATGACACTTATATTCATCCTCTCACCAAGTATTCCAAGAGATGGAGGGCGACTGAAGAAGCAAGGCAGATCAACCCTTATGCAGTGCGTAAGGACATGGGCATTGACTATAGGTCCTGGAATGTTTTTGATTCCAACTTCTATGCCACTGCTATTTTTTGTGCCAAGGAGACAAAGACTGCAATATGCAATATATTGACCGGGATGAGATACATGACAAGGAAGAGCCTACGTTTAACAATGTGATCAAGGTCTGTGACCGCTTTGAGCTCTCCGACATCATGGGATTCCAGCTGGAATGAGGAGGTTTCCATGCCACCTACTTCTATGACTAGTCCACAGATGAGATACATTGGATGACGGATGGTCGACACTGCCGTGTTGACTTCGTCACCTTCAGCCAGATTCTTGGCTTTGGAGAGGTGCACCGCACCTACACTTATATCCATGATCATTCCAGGGCTGAGTTCGTGACACCAAGTACATGTGGAGGGACAATAGGACTGTTGATGGCTAGAGGAGAGTGGGTTGCAGAGTTACTATTACATCCTCAACAACCTCATTAGCAACACCATCAACTCCAATGATGGAGCAGCCTCGGAGGAGCATGCTAGCTCGGTTCACTCCAGGTGGGGACAAGTTTAATGTTCCTTGGTTCATATGGCACAAGCTGAGGCTTGCTATGGAGGATGGGAAGAGAGAGCTGCCTTATGCTCCCTATCTCATGTTCTTGATTGTGAGGGTCACCGGACTTAGCTTTCCGAAGGACGGGATTCACACCGTCTACAAGATTGAGAAAACCCAGTCTGCTGCAGCTCGCCAGACCACAGGAGGCTCCTCTACTACACATGCGGACATCCCTGAGTCGTCTCGCTCTGGCTCCAGGAAGAAGAAGATGATGAAGAAGTTTGGAGAGTGGCTGAAGGCCATCTTCACCAACTGCACCTATGAAGCGAGGACAACTTATGAGGACCGGTTAGAGAAATTGGAGGCCCACAGGGAGGCTAGAGAGCGTGCAGGACTGCCACCACTTCCTCCAGATCAGTCTCCACCAAAGTTTGATCTTCCTAGCCTCTCAGACAGTGTTCTAGATGATAGTGAGGAGGAGGATCAACAGGAGCAGCATGAGGAGGAGAGTTGGGAGCACGAGACCTGAGTGGGTTTCCAGTAGAGACAGAGACAGGCACAGCGTAACATCCCAAAAATTCAAATAAATAAATCACACGAAATCAAACTATTTTCAAAATCATTTCAAAATTAATTCTCAAATTGAGCTCTATTTTATCCTTGTCCAAACAATTTCTCATCTATCTCAACCCATTCTTAGTCTATCCTGTTCCACCTTCACCTCTCGCTCATTATCTTATTCCTAAATCATCCCGTACACGCACACGTGGCGCACCGTGCACCAGGTGCACGCGTGTCGACGCGGGACCCATGGGGTTCTCCGCGGAGAAGAGAGAAGAAGATCTTGTCCAACTAGGATTCTCTACATGTACTATGACTAGTTGCATGTAATCCTACTATGATCTCTACTTTGTTACCTACTAGGACCCCTGCCTTCTGAACTATATAAAGAAGGGCAGAGCTCCCTAGATCGGCATCCCTGAACACATCGGACCTCAGACCGGAAGATAGAGAAGAGATAGAGAAAAATAGAGAAAACACCACAGATAGCGCAGGGCGCAATATACTATCAACCCCAGACTGGATGTAGGGCGCCGTGATTTCTCGGCGTGCCGAACCAATATAAATCATTGTCTCCTGTGACAAGCCATCGATGGTAAAACATCGACAACACGGTGACGGGGAGGGGCTCCGGCTCCTCTGTTTCTCTTCTCCGGCGCCTTGCTAACGGTGAGCTCGCCCGGAGTGGCTCGGCGGTGGATTATGGCATAGCTACGGCCTCTTAGGGCACTCAGGTGCTAGCGCAAGCACGTTGGAGGGCTAAAGCCGGCGGCAAGCTCGCGCGGCTATGCGTTCCTGGTGTCCCAGAGAGGGCGCTAAGGGTATCTACGGCATCGCGGGGCCATGACGAGCGCGCTGGTGGGCTCAAGGTGGGCACTTGGAGATCTTACTGGTCGGCGTTAGTGAGGTGGCGGACTACGACGGCATGGGGTGGGGTCGACGGGGCCGGCTATTGAGCGTCGACAAGGCTCTAATGATGCCCTATCGGCATCCTCGTTCCACGGCAAGTATGACTAGGGGCTTTAAGGGTGGCTCTAGTGGCCCAGGTGGGGTTGGTTACGCTAGCAATGGCTCAACGATGGTGCTGGGCGATTTGTAGGTTGTGGTGAGGCGGCTACGGCCTCAAATCGGAGCCAAAGGCAGCTTCTTCCTTTTTATTGGGGTCAAGGTAGGGTCTAGATGGCGGCGCCGATGACCATAACCCACGGCGGTATCTACAGCGAGGCGACATACATGGCGGGCTTCGCCAAGCTTGCTGCTCCAGGGAACTAGGGTAGAACAAGTCCTGGGTTCAACCATCTACGCGGCCAGGCTCGTTCGATGTAGCAAACTTCATCGGCCCCTCCCCATGTCGCAAGGTGGCCAGAGTCAAGCGGAACAACCACAGCACGACGGTACTTCAGCGCACGGCCGCACCGGCAAGGCGGTCTCCAATGACGGTTTCAAGGCTTCCTAGGGGCAAAAAGGGGGGCTTGGTACGTTCTGTGGCAAGGCAAACCTCACCGTGGGGGTCTTAGAACCTGTCGATGTTTTACCACCGATAGCTTGCCACAGGGGAACCCAGGACAGTTGTTCGGGCTTCGGCGAATAGCGGAACTCAGCGGTTTACGCAAAGAGACTCACGCTTTATACTGGTTCAGGCCCTCGACTTGGTCGAGTAATAGCCTTTACGTCCAGTCGGCGTTAGCCTGTTTACGTCGTGTTGCTTTGAGTATTGAGTATGCGTTGTTTACAGGGGTGAAAGCTCTAGTTTGCTTTTGGTTAATTGATGAAACCCTAATTGCTAACCTAGTTTATCAAGATGATTATGAGATAGGTAGCACTACTCCAAGTGATGAAGCAATGGCGAAGATCATGACAATGGTGATGGCATGGTGATGGTCAAATGCTTAAACTTTGAAAAGAAGAAAGAGAAAAACAAAAGACTCAAGGCAAAGGTATAAAATATAGGAGCCATTTTGTTTTGGTGATCAAGACACTTAGTGAGTGTGATCACATTTAGGATTGATAGCCGTACTATTAAGAGGGGTGAAACTCGTATCAGAATGCGGTTATCAAAGTGCCACTAGATGCTCTAACTCATTGCATATGCATTTAGGATCTAGTGGAGTGCTAACACCCTTGAAAATGTTTGTGAAAATATGCTAACACTTGTGCACAAGGTGATATACAAATTCTTGTGGTTGGCACATTGGAGCAAGGGTGAAGAGGTTAGAAGTGAAAATGAGTTGATCGCAAAGACGCTGGCGTCGGTCAACTGACCGGACGCTGGGTCTAAAAGCACCGGACCCTGGCAGCGTGTGTCCGGTCAAACTGACGGGTCTGTATAGTACCAAGGGTATTGCACTGGACGCTGGTCTGTGTCCGGTCAAGGTGGACCGGATGCGTCCAGTCGAAGAAATACGCCTCGGGGAGCTTACTGGAAACGACCGGACGCTGGGGCTTCAGCGTCCGATCAGTTTTACTAGAGCGTCCGGTCAACTACGTAGCCGTTGAAATCTGACGAATAGCGTTTGAAGCTAGTGACACGTGGCATGAATCAGTGGACCGGACGCTGAGTCCAGGGTCCGGTCTGTATGACCAGAGCGTCCGGTCAGAGCGCGTTTTGCCCAATGAAGGGGTATAACGGCTCTATTTGATTGGGGCTCTATTTATAGCCCCATGGCCGGCTCAAGCTTACTCTCTTGCACATTTTCATTGACATAGAAACCTTGTGAGCTTAGCCAAAGTCCTCCCACTCATCTCCATCATTGATTCATCATCTTTGTGAGATTGGGAGAGAATTCAAGTGCATTGCTTGAGTGATTGCATCTAGAGGCACTTGGTATTCGTGTTGCGCTGCAGATTTCGCTTGTTACTCTTGGTGGTTGCCACCACCTAGACAGCTCGGTGCAGCGGTGGAGGATCAGCACGAGTTGGTGATTGTTCATGGCCGTCTCCGGTGATTGTGAGGGGAGTTGTACCTTCTCCGGCGGAGCGCCGAAAGGTAACTCTAGTAAATTGCTCGTGTCATTGAGTTACCTCACTTGTGGGTCGGTTCTTGCGGTGTCCTATCGTGTGGACGAGGTTTGTGAAACACCTCTTAGCCGCCGAACCACCAAGTATTGGTCGACACAACGGGGACGTAGCGTGTTGGCAAGCACGTGAACCTCAGGAGAAAATCGATTGTCTCTTGTCTTTGGCATTCTCCCGGTGATTGGCTATATATTCATCTTGTGATTGGTTCATCCCCTACATGTCGGTATAATCACCATACTCACTTATTTACATTCTTGCAAACTAGTTGATACAAGCTCTTTAGTGTAATTAGAATTGAGAGCTTGCTTTATTATTTACATTCATCTAGTTGAGCTCTTTAGAGTAGCAAGGTTGAGAGCTCTTAGTGAGTAATTACATAGCAAGTTTGTGTGCCTAAGTAATCTTTGCAACTAGAATTGTTGGATAGGTGGCTTGCAACCCTTGTAGAGCTAAAGCAAGTTTACATTACGCTATTTGTCATACTAATCAAATTGCTCTAGTTGATTTATAGATTTTTAAATAGGCTATTCACCCCCCCTCTAGCCATATTAGGACCTTTCAAGGGGGTACCCTCAGCAGCCCTTTATAGTCCAGGTGTTGCAGAGGGTTATTTGAGCCCTACTCGGATACAAGGTTAGAGTCCTAAGCTATGCTTTGGGCGTCTTTCCTTGTATAGTCCGAGTTGTAATTTTGGCTCTGCACGTTGCTTTGCTCCATGCTTTTCTGATGATTGGGCCGTGGGCCTATTGGAGACAGCCCACTTCCCTGATATCCTGCCCATGGGGGGTCCTATAGATCTCCCATCGACAAGCCTCCGAGCATTTCATGATTGAGCTTTGGGAGCTGGGTTGTTGTAGACTTGATCCGGATTCTTCTTGAAGTGAAATCTTGAGATGACCTTTCTTGTGGCTGATGTGCACTTTTTTCTAGAAAAAGTGCACTTAGTGAGTGTAGCCCTCGAGCCTCTTATTTTTTAGTACAAAAAGCTAGAGGGTCAAGAATTCAAAAATATGTTTTTTCTATGGTGGGTACTTGTAGCCCCCAAGCCTTCACCGGGTTCTTTTTTGTAAAGAAGCCGGTTGAAGGGTCTTGGATTGTCTTTTAGTGTCTGTTTGTGTGATCACGGGTAGATTCTGTATATCCATGGGTGTATGTTCTCTTGTGCTTCACATGTTGTATAGTTGCCAAGAATCTTGCTTTTTGACACTGTTTGCTTCTTTTGTTGTTTTGCTCTTTTGTTTCTTCCTTCTTTTCTTTCTCGTGATCCTTGGCCTTTCGTGTCCTTCTAATGGCTATAAATACCTCCTTGGTGATCTGTTGTTTGCCTTGAGTAGGAAAATTTTCTGGTTCTTCCTCATTCATGGATATGCTGGTGGGCTTATGCTTGCTTGATAGCACTTGCTTTAGCAGTTAGAAGAGTTCTTGTGTAAGGGATTAGTAGCAGACTAATCCCTCAGGGAGATTTTCCTAAGAAGTTTGAGGGAGCAGATAGAAGAGCCCTTGTGAGGTGGCTTCCATGCCTGCTCTATCTGCTTTTCAATCTTTGGGCTGTCACTGTTGCCGGACCTGGGTTGACAGATGTGGTGCGCTCCACCTTCTTGGCGGTCAATGTTTGCACCGAACTCCTATTATCTCAATATTTATTGGGGTTTGGTTGATTGTTGAATCGGGGTGCTCATCCACGACGTCTCAAGCTTTGACGAGTTGTCTTCCTATCCACAGCCCAGGATTTGCTACGTCTCTTGAAGTTGTAGTGTATCCGGGTTATTTATATTCTGTTAGGCATTCACCAGGGGCTTCGTGTTCTTTACCACGATGATTTTATTGTGGCCTTGGCTCTGCTTTATATTTTGTGACTTGTGGTCTTTAGTGGTAGTCGAATTCCACGGGGCTCCTTGTCATAACACTTAGAGATTCCCTCTGTTTGTTTTTGTAGGTCTACTGTGACTTTGTAAGCTGTGTAATCTTGCATCCTTATGATTAATGAAATAAATGAGTTTTCTTGTTCTGTCTTGTCCTGGTGCTTGACCCTTTTCTGGTGACAAGTTCTTTCTTGTGTTTCGAGTTGTTTGCTTGGCAACTGGTTGCTGTACTTTGTTGTCGTACTGGTTGTTGAATGATTCAATATACGTCTTTACAGGTTGTACTGTTGATGTGGAATATTCTCTTGGATATGCTTTATCTTGTACTGTGGCTATCCTGGGTATGTACTATTCCCTCGTGCTGGTCCAGTCACGTCTGACCTTTCACTGTAGTTCTGGTGGCTCATATGGTTGTCCTTTTAGAGTTTTTTTCTTCATGGACTTGGTGTATGTGCACCTGAGTTATTCTATAAACACTGTTAGCCTGATGCTCCTTGCTGCATATCACTTGTAGTTTCTTTCCATCTTTTGTAGCCATGGGTATTGTATTTTGCGAGCTTGACCAGCCCCCGAGCTTGTTTTTCTTTCTTTGTTGATCCTTGTTGGTGAATGGTGTAGGTCTTGTGATTGGGATTAGTAGCAGGCTAATCTCGAGGTGGTATTTAGTTGTAAGGAGCATTAAGACAAATGGTGTAGGGCTTGTGATGTAGGTGGTGCAGTGTTGCGCTGCCTCATCTTCTAGTGCCTGCCCTCCGTCCTTCTTGTTCTTCTTACAGTGATGATTGGCGCGTGGTTTGGGTTGTTCTTCGACAGTCCAGTGAAGATCAGCCCTTGTTTTGCTCTGTGCTAGTGCCATTTTGGTGTAGTCTAGGTGCAGATCAGCACGTGTTGGGAGTTGATGCCGGGTTGTTGAGGTAGATCGAGCTTTTAACTTGGAGAACCTATGCGTCACTCTGCCACCTATAGCAATCTTGGATGTGCGTCCTTTCTTTGGAGCGAACACATTTAGGTTGTTTTATCCTGCTTTGTAATATTGAATCTTGGTGGAGGGGTTGTAAGCTCAAATTCTACTGTTTTCTTTGCTGCCGCGCTGAATGATTTTCTTTGCTTTCTTTGTCGAATTCATCAGATCTTGTACTCTATTATAATCCCAATGTCTTCTTGACCAGTGGAATAAAGAATAAGGGCATGTTTGGAATGGAGGAATGCAAAACTAGAGGAACAGAGAAAAACACAGGAATAGGAAGGGAATAGAGGTTGAAAACACAGGATTGGAAAAACATAGGAATTTATAGAAATTGGCGTTTGGAACAAAGGAACATGGCTAGCATTAGGAATTTAAGAGTTTTGCTAGAAACTCAATGGCTTAGGCTAAGCATAACAGTAAACAAAATTCCTTTCGTTTTATAAAAAAAGCTACAAATAAGTTGAAGCGTCATGGATGGCCCACAGTGCCAGATATTATCCTTCCTTCCTACTCTAGTTGCTGTGGTTCAATTGAGCACCCCGATCTTTTCTATCTACTGTAGTACTACTTTAGCGTTATTATCCTTTTCCTCGATTCCTCTGCTAATCATGGTTCGTCGTCAGGTTGCAGAGACAGCAAGCACTGGTTCGCTTGGTAATCGCAAAGGAAAAGAAAACAAGGGGTCACTGGTGGATGTTTTCTTTCCTATGAAATCGGCATCCAGCTACAGGAATCCAAAGGAAAGGAAAGTGAATTTCCTCCATTCCAAACACTCAGTCCAGCTTCTTTTCCTCCGTTTTCTTCTTCCTGCGATTTTCCTTCACATTTCTTGCAATCCAAACAGGCCCTAACATTGTTTCTGTTGGAGGCTAGGTTGTTCGTCAGTGTATCCGAGTTCTTTTTCTCTATTTGATCGTTGCTTCTGTTTGGCTGTACTCCGGGTTCTAACGGACTACTTGTATTTATTCCGTCAGCGTTGTTTCCTTGTGAACGGGTGACTCTAGCATCCAACCGTTATATTCTAAACGGATCATTGCTTTCTTTCTGGCTGCGTACAGTATTTGCCGGTAAGTTGAAGGGACATTCTTGGTAACCGCGTCGTCTGGGCCGCGTGGGCCGCATAATTTCTCCTTATAAGAATAACCGTCTTGCTACTGTTTGCTTCACTTGCTCTTGCCATCGGAAAAATTCCCCAATCCACTCAATCCCTAGCTTCTTTTTCTACAAACCCTAGCTCTCTGCTTTCGGTGTCATAAAAAGCCTTAGCTTTCTTCTTTGCTTCCGTCGCCCCCTTAGGATTCGATTAATGGTGAAGAAGGGCAGCAAGGGTAAGGGTAAAGCTGTTGACGAGGAACAAACCCTGAAGGAGATTGTGAATCCGGAGTTCGTCGCAATGAGGCAGATGCAGAAACAATTCCCCAAGCCTACTACCCAAGAGGCTGATTTGGCATTGCTCGTAGAGCATGGGCTTCTGCAAGATCCTACTACCCATAGATCCCCCATCGACAGAACCTCTACCGACTCATGGTGGCGGGAACAAAGCGGGCACAACCTCTCTGCGGTGGCGGCATGGGAACATGGTAGTCAGATGAGGCAAACATGCCCGACGCTCCTAGGTCAAATGAAGGACGGGTTGTTCCTAGGTGAGACGAAGCTCACCGAGTCGGTCTCCCTAACGCCTAACACTATCAGTTCCAGGGGGTTAGAATAGGGACGGTGCCTTGTCTCATGGAGGTGCGTGTGAGTGTGTCGTGCTCTAGGGTGTTGTACTGTCGTGGGGGCCGTAAAGGATCGGCCTTGCATTCCCTTGGTGTGGGGAATGCTGCGGCGCCATGGCGTGAACACGATGGTGAGGATAGGGCAAGGCAGTGGAAGCTCACCACGGGGCTCGGGGTGGCAAGCAACGGCTCAGCGAGAGTCAATGCCGTGGCAAAGTGATGCAGTGCCGGCAAACCTGCATTGGCGACGAAGACGATCAACGTCCTCTTCGGCTCCGGCGAACTCGGGTTCTCCTGCTCCTTCCTTCCTCTTCCTCCTTTCTCTCCCTTCTTCACTCTAGGCTTATTGCAGGGTAGGTGGAAGGGCTCTAGTGGCGGCACGGGGAGTGGGGAAGCCCTAGGGCACTGGATTGGGGCTTTTGTAGCCCGAGCATGGCCGTGGCGACTGTGAATGGTAGGAGATGGGGATGGGGGTACATGGAGGGCAATCAATGGCTCGGCGCTACGGTTTGAGGGTCGCGATGCGAGGCGTCGGGTGCCCTGGCGCTCCCGTTTGGAGTGGCGGCCGGTCAAAAGGAGCACTGGTGGCAGGCGGGACTGGAGCTACAATGGTGCAACTTTATGGTGGCAGGCGGGCACTGCTACAGCTGAGGGGTGCGAGCGGCCACGAATCATGGACGTGGCACGCATCTAGGTGCGCGGGGGGTTGGTGGCACACTGGGTGGATGCCCAGGATGAGTGGCTGGCCTGGATTCCCTCCCTTGGCGCTGGTGCTCTGCTTTCTGCCATCGCAAAAGCAGAGGAAGAGGCGAGGGAAGGGGATGACATGGTGGGGTCTAGGAGTCAGCGACGGAGAAGATGCGACGAGGCTAGCCTGTCGTGATGTGGGGAGGCGAAGTGGAGTAGGCCGAGGTCACGTGCTGGGTTGGCTACGTCCGTGGGCCAACTCAGGGCGCTGACAAGGCGAGCGCGGGATGTGGCGCCAGCGGGGCTGTGGCTGCGAAGGAGGCCAGGCTGGAACGGGGCACCGCGCGTGCGGGTTGGGTCGTGGCTTGGCTGGGCCGATTATGGCCTGCGAGCGGCGAGGGCGCTAGGTGTGTCAGGCTGGGCTGCTTGCTACTGCTACTACCCGCGTGGGCCGAGAAGAGAGGAAGGAAGGAGTGAACTGATTTGGAGAATAAAAGGAAAAACGTTTTATTGATTCAAGGTAATTTTGCATGAATTCAAAAGAGAGTTCGGAGGAATTCAAAGCGGGTTGGAGGGAGAAAAAAAAGGAAAATGGAATCTCCCTTTTTATGCCCCTAGAAACTTGGATGAATTCAAAGAAATTGAAATGGATTCGAAGAGAGTTTGATGGGAGAAATGAAAAGAAAAATATTTTTTCCTTTTGAGACTCACGGAATTTTGTAAAGAATTCCAGAGGAGATTCGAGAGGAATGAGAAGGAGATGAAAGGCAATCGCAAGGATTGAAAGGAGGTTGCTATGGATTTGTGCACTTCGATAAAAAACCTAAACCAATTAAAGAACTCCGACAAACTCCTAAAAACAATTATATATGAATGCAAGCTTGACCTAGCAACTATATGCTTCACACATTGCAGGAAAAAAAATAAAAAGTTTGGATTTTTGGCTTCTCGAAAAACCAAGATTATTACAGCTGCTTGGATGGTTGGGTTCGGTTGACAGAGGGTCTTGCTGAGGTTGCTCCATCAACGGAGGAGTTGGTCAGTGTGGTCCAAGGGTTCTTCTCGGAGGGGTGAGACTAGCTCGTGCCCTTCTAAGAATAGCCTCTGGGGTGGCGGACCTAGGATTTTAGTATAGGGTATGCCTATAAAAAAGTTCTGATGCATTCAAAAAAAATCTCATTTAATTCGGTAAAACCATTTTCAAATCAGTAAAACCACATGCATCAATAATATGATAAGCCCTAAATTCAAAGATTAAGCTATAAACTACGATATAAAGTTATGTTGCATGCTATGTTGCTAAAATGATCTTACAATTTATCTGACCTTTTAGCCAACACGTTTTAAGGGGCATAAATGTCTCGACTATATCATTTTATTCACTACAAAGCAAATATGTCGTTTAATAAATATGACTAAACAATCATTCAAAAGATATCACCTATCTTATTTCAAGTTCATTTTTACTAAATGGATAGCAGCGTAGGAAATACCCTTTAATTATTTTAATCAGGCAGTTAGCATACAACCAGTAGGTAGCAACAGAACAGTTTGGGTGGATTAATTAATGACGTACGCATCGGGACCCTCCAAGGCCTAACTACGTGGTCCTCCCGTGGCTGCGACCGTTCTTGGGCCAGAAAAAGGCTGTTTCGGCAAGGCCGTAGCGGCGGCCGCTGCGTTATCGTCTTCTCAAGTAATTTTTTCTTGTTTTCTTTTTTCACAGAAATAACAGAATACATGTATATGTCCTCTACTGGCTGGAACTACAGGTACCGCCACTTCGTCAAGGAAATCTTCCGACAGATTGAACCCAACCATACTAGGGCGCTAACAGTGCAGAAACTAGAGATGGTTTCTATATTTTAAGACCTTGTGCTAAGAAATTATGCTTCACAATGCAATATTTCTACAATTGAGTCCAGATTAAAATTACCCAATCATTCACCTTCTATCACAGTGAGTTCACCAGATCCTCTGCTCCATGGCTCACCTTAGTCTCGCAGTACTTTTCTCCTTGCAGCAGTGAGTACATCCACCGGCCGGGAGCCTGGGACGAGTACTAGTTGGTCTCGATGGCACCGGAGGAGCCATGGAGCCCGCACGCCGCCCGCTAGATGCAGCAACCCATCTGTGCGTGCTTTCCATGCGCGGTAGGGCAGCGCAGCCGCACAGGTCAGCGAGCGGCAGCGCCTGGCCGGCGGCCGCGATGGCATCCTTGCCGCTGCCGTTGCCATCGGCAGCGGCCCTTGCGGTGCGATAGGCTTGGGGCCGGAGCGAGGAGCCTGCCGCGCGAGGTACCACCGGCGGTCCGCGTGAGCGAGGCTCCGCGACAGCACGCGAGCCGGCGAGTGAGGCCTGCGGCGGCACGTGAGGTCCCACGGGGAACCTGCTGAGCAGCGGCGAGCCGGCTACCGGGGCTTCGCGGCGACGCGCGAGGATGTCGTCGCTGCGTTGCGGCGAGCCGGCAAGCGAGGCTCCGCGGCGGCCGCACGAGCTGTGGCGGCGCGCGAGGTCCTGCGGCGGGCTCGGCGAGGCTTCGCGGCGGGCGCGCTTGGCCGTGGTGAGCCGGCGAGAGTGGGTCTGCGTCCGCGCGCGGGCGCACAGGATCTGCAGGTGCCCATGGAAACCATGAATTCCTTCCCAACGCGGCGCGATATACAGGCTGTTCGCTTGCTCTAATCCATAGTAAATTTTCGCTCGGAAACAGCGTTTTTCTCTCACACCAAACCAGCCAGCAGTAAATAATCCACGATACGATACGGCCTCTCGAACAGGCTGATAGTTTCATGCGACTTCGTGATGTGTGAAGATGTCGAGTCTAAGGGCATGTTTAGATTAAAATTTTTTTGCGCAGTATCTGTCGCATCGAATCTTGCGGTGCATGCATGAAGTACTAAATATAGACGAAAAAAAATTAATTGTTAGGTGATAAATCGCGAGACGAAACTTTTGAACCTAATTAGTCCATAATTAGACACTAATTGCCCAATACAAACGAAAGTGCTACGGTAGCCAAAATCCAAAAAAATTTGGATCTAAACGGGGCCTAAATAAGAGTCGGTTTCTTTGTTTTTGGCTCTCTTTTCTCATTAAATCATGTGGCAATAAATATATATAAAAACCATGATGGTTTGTGCATTGGGAGTGTCCTTATGCTCTAGCTAAGGCTGGACAAAAAAAAACTCGTAACTCGCTAGCTCGCTCGACTCGCTCGTTAATGGCTCGGCTCAAGCTCGACTCGTTTTATAATAAGCCAGCTCGTTTGGTAATGAGCCAGCTCGTTTGGTAATGAGCAGCGTCCGAACGGAAAAAAAAAGTACACAGAAATTTCGTCTTTTTATTATCGGTTGCCGTAGCGCCCGAACGTCCGGCGCACTAGGCCTCATTTAGTTCCACTTCTGACTGTAACATTTCGTTTGTATTTGTTAATTATTGTTTAAACATTGACTAATTAGGCTCAAAAGATTCGTCTCGCAAAATACAAGCAAACTGTGTAATTAGTTATTTTTTACCTACATTTAATACTCCATGCATGTGTCTAAAGATTTGATGTGACGGTGACATGATGGGGAATCTTTGCACTTTTTCATTTTAGAGGGGAACTAAGCCCTCGTTTAGTTGGGTGAAAGGTGGAAATTTGGCTACTGTAGCACTTTCGTTGTTATTTGACAATTAGTATTCAATCATAGACTAATTAGGCTCAAAACGTTCGTCTCGCAATTTTCAACCAAACTGTGCAATTAGTTTTTTTCGTCTACATTTAATGCTCCATACATGTATCGCAAGATTTAATGTGATGGCTACTGTAGCACTTTTTGAAAAAAGTTTTCGTGAACTAAACAAGGGCTAAACAAGGCTAATGCGTCTGGACGCCGGTGCCTGCTGCCCGCCTAGTCCAATCAATCGATTGAGTTATCCCTCGTTTAGTTCATCCCAAACTCCTAACTTTGTCACTATGTAAAAAGAAGATTTCCCGTCACATCAAACTTGCGGTACATGCATGGAATACTAAAAGTATACGAAATTAAAAACTAATTGCACAATTTGGTTGTACTTTTGCGAGACGAACATTTTGAGCCTAATTAGTCAACGGTTGGACAATTATTACCAAATACAAACGAAATGCTACCGTGACGCTACATTACATTTTGCCAACTTTGCACATCCAAAGCTTGGCAACTAAACTAAGGCCTTAGTTCCTCTCTGCTCTCGTTGTTATTTACTCCCTCCGTCCAAAAATGAGTGATGTTTTAAGGTTTTCGTGCCATGAGTTTGACTCGATTTGTAGAAAATACGTGCAATATTAATATTTTTAAATAAATTTGTTAAAAAACTAGACTGAAAGATCTTTTCGATGATACTAATTACTTAGCATAAATATTTATATATTTTAATATATAATTACCGGTAGTCGTTTCTTCGGGAAGCGAGAACGACACTTATTTTGGGACGTAGGAGTATCTATATTTTTTTTTTTCATGTTTCTTGTACCCGCATCCACACTGATGCGCTTGCACGCGCACTCACACTGCTGCGCTTGCACGCTCGCGCCTCTGCCACCCATCTCGCGCCTGCTAGCCCTGCACCGGTCCACAAACACATGGGGCTCGTGGGGACCATGCGTGACACCCAACGCCTCTATGCCACGCTTGACATCGAGGAGAATTATATCGGTCCGCAAGCACAAGGGACTCATGGGGACCACCACCACCTATGCCTAACACCAAACGCCTCCATGTCACGCCTGGCGTCGAGCAGATAGTACAAAGATGATAAGTGAGTTGCAACAATTGATCCAGTTTTGAAACATCCGGTCGCAATAATTACAACATACGTTTGAAGACAAATAAAATATTTAAAATATATGTATGAAATAGTTACAAAAACACCTAAAAACACCATAAACATATTATTACAACAACACCGAACAAACTGCTGCAACAAATAGGTGGAAGTAGTTGAAACGCCATGAACATATTATTGCAACAACACTAAACAGACTGCTGAAACAAATAGGTTGAGGCAGTTGAAACGCCATGAACATATTAACAACACCGAATAAAGTATTGCAACAAATAGGTTGAAGCAGTTGAAACACTATGAATATATTATTGCAACAACACCGAACAAAGTACTGCAACAAATAGGTTGAAGCAATTGAAACACCATGAACATATTATTACAACAACATCAAACAAGCGTTGCAACAATAAGTGTGCAACAACATCAAACAAGCGTTACGCTACTACAACAACAGAAACAAGCTTACAACAACAGAGCTCGTTGAAACCCTAGGCACAGTTGCATTCCTCATATCCAAATCCACAAGAGGTGTACGAAAGGAGGAGAAGGGCTCAGTTACTACCTACCTTGCCATAAGCTACTGTCGTATCAATCATCTACGGTGGCATGGAGGGCGTGGGGACAGGAGGGAGGAAGGGAGGAGGAGGAGGGATGGCACGGCCCGCTAGAAGCCAGTTGCAACATTTCTCTAAAATATATTTGCTTGGACGAATGGTGCTCGTTGTTGTGGAGCTCGAGGCCACTGGAGTGTGCGGAGCTTGCTGCAGAGCTTGTTGGCGGCGCGGACCTCGGCTAGGAACACAGCAGGTGGATGGAGCACTAGCCGCGATAGGAGGCGCAAGCACGGGCATGGACACGCCTGGCTCCTACAGGGTGGCGCCGGCGAGCGGCCCTAGGCGAGGGCGGCACCAACGAGCGGCTCTTTGCGTCTGGCGGCGCCGACGAGCAGGTCAGGGCGAGCGTCCGGCGCCAGGGACAGCGCTGGCCGTTCCGACGGCAAGCTGGAGGCGCGCAGACTAGAGCTACAGCGAGCGACGTGGGCGAAGTCCGCGAGTGGATGAGGATGAGCCGCAGGTCTGAAGGGGAATGAGCAGTGAGATTTTTTTTTCTATAAACGCGGACTGAACACAGGATCCGGATGGATAAGGACGCGTCCGTCCGTATCCGGACACCCGCCCTGGACTATCACCGTTTTATTATTGGCATATATATATTGGCATCTCTCTCTCTCTCTCTATATATATATAGTTAGGTGTAGTGGCAAAGGTGGTATACATCAGGCAATTATGATCCAAATACAACACGTAGTTTTGTACCATGTATAAACAGAGTAAACATAATAACAGATTTTATACAGGAACAATAGGACTACGAAAGTAAGAAGGTTTGGTGATTCGATGGACATGTGCTGATGGTGGGAAGATGCTGATCTTGCATATGTACTGAACCAAAAACGCAGAAATCTACTCTCTTTACACTTGAACCAATTGATACCTGTGTACAGACCAAGGAGGAGGTTTGAAAGTTGATAGTAGAAGTAAAAGAGATTAACAAACAGAGCATTTAACTGAGAAAATCGTCGTTTGGGTGGGTGGCAGGGGGCTTAACACCTGATGACAGCAAAGTGGTGCAATACTATAGATTATGGAGCAAACAGAAACAGGATTATGTAAAGAGCAGGAAACGTAAACCTACGTAGCAACATATTTTATCAGACAGTAGGACTAAAATGGTTTGAGAACATAACCGAGTAACTTGCTCTGAAAGTTTGAATAGTACCACTGTTGTTAGGAACTTAATATTGTACTATAAGGGGTACATATCAAGCTAGTTCGGTACAATTGGGGTAGATATCAAGCTTGGCATGTCTTATTTGCTAGCTCGAGCTAGCTTGTTTCGAACGCGAGCTATGTATGAAAATCAAAAATAGAAAATGGAATTTGGGTAACTTATACTCACTCCATCCCAAATTGTAAGACGTTTGGCTTTTTTGGCCCCAAGTTTGACCACTCGTCTTATTCAAAAAATTTGTGCAAATATAGTCAAATTTAAGTCATTCTTGAAGAATTTTTATTAATAAACCAAACCACGACGAAAGAAGTGATATTTTACACAAATTTTTGAATAAGACGAATTATGTAAAGCATCAACCTCTGCCACCTCATCTTTTCAGCAGAAGTAATAAACGGTAAGGGCAAAATATTCCAGTGGGATAAGAACACCATTGGATCTGAATTATACCAAACAATTGACATGGAACCATGAGATAATGAAGGAAAATAACACCCAAATTAGAAGTGTTTTAAGAAACAGAGACATGAATTTTGGAGGCATCTTGGAAAAAGGTGAGACCTAAAGCATGTCATCGTAGAGCACCAATTTATAACAAAAATAAAACAGGAAGGTACAGACGAACTGGGGCTGAAGATGTTATGGCGCTTAGCCTTGCTGCGTAGGGCGTATGGAGGTGCGTGGAGAGGATGGGGGTGCTGGCGCTGGCGGCGGCTTGGAGCCGTGGTGGCGCTAGGGCAACTCGTGAGAGGAAGTGGAACAGAGGACGCTGGGCGCCCAAGGGTGTCAAGATGACACAATCCCAGGCTAATCTCATTAATTTGCAAAGTTTGATTCTTATACAATCTGACCCAACAACCTGACGCTAGAATTAAGGAAACTTCTAATCAAATCAAATCTAAATAAACTGATAGCTGACCAAGTCTAGCTGACCAAGTCTGGAACCTTGGGCCCTGGCCGGTGGTGTCCGTGCTCAGCCACGTTGCTCCTTGGCTCGGCGTTCATACGTCTTGCCGACCATAACATCTCCCCCCCCCTCGGGGAACAGCTCGTCCTCGAGCTGGAAGGAGGGGTGAGCTTCGCGAAACGCAGGGACCGGCTCCCAAGTCGCTTCAGACACCGGCATGCCCGCCCACTCGACGAGAACGTGCCACACGCCGTGGCGAAGTTCCGATCGGAGCACGCGTTCCGGGCGCTGCAGCGGCCGACCGTGGCGTAGAGGAGGCAGGGCCGGTGCAGCAGAGGGCGGTGTACCCCGGAACAGCTTCAGGACGCCCACATGGAAGACGTCGTGGATGCACGGGCCATCTGGAAGCTGGAGACGGTACGCCACCTCACCGACGCGGCCGATCACCTGGAACGGCCCGGTGTACTTGGGCGCCAGCTTGCCCCTGCCCCCAGGCACCAGGTTCTTCGTGTGGCGGTGAAGCATCCGAAGGAGAACCCAATCGCCGACGGCGAACTCGAGGTCGCGGTGGTTGGCGTCGTAGAACCGGCGGGCATGCTCCTGAGCTTGAAGAAGACGAGCACGCACCTCCTCAAGGAACTCATCCCTGTTGGCGAGCAGGGTGTCCACCGCGTCCATGCGTGCCTGCCCTGGGACATAGGGCAGCAAGTCTGGGGGAGCACGACCGTACACCACCTGGAACGGGGATGTCTGCCGTGTGGTAGGCCGAGTTGTAGCAAAACTCGCCCCACGGAAGCCAGTCGAGCCAGTCACGCGGCCGATCACCTGTCAAACATTGAAGGTACATGGTGATGGTTTTGTTGACGGCCTTGGACTGCCCATCTGTCTGCGGGTGGAACGCAGAGCTCATGCTGAGCTTGACGCCGGCATGACGAAAGAGGTCGCGCCACACATGACCTGTGAACACCGGATCACGGTCGCTGACGATCGACTCCGGAAAGCCGTGGAGCCTGACGATGTCCTAGAAGAAAGTGCGGGCCACCGACGATGCTGTATACGGGTGGCCGAGTGGAATAAAATGGGCGTACTTCAAGAACCTGTCCACCACCGTGAGCAGCACGCTCTTGCCATGGACCTTGGGCAGGGCTTCGATGAAGTCGAGGGAGATGTCGGCCCAAACGCGCGACGGCACCGGCAGGGGCTGCAGCAACCCGGCCGGATGAAGAGTGTCCATCTTGTTCCGCTGACACATCGCGCAGGACCGCACAAAGTTGCCGACGACGCGGCGGTTGTGCTCCACGAAGAATTCCGTGCGGAGGCAGAGTAAAGTCTTCTGAATGCCCTCGTGCCCCCCCCCCCCCCGTGTGGGCGAGCTGGAGGACGTCGTCGAGGAGCGGCGAGGAGCTAGGCACGAAGACGCGGCCCTTGTGCAGCAGCAGCCCTTCGCGGACGCACCAGGAGTCGCCGTGGTTCCCGGCGGCCACGGTGTCGCGGCGAGCGCGCAGGGTGTGGTCGGCCTCCACCTCCCGGCGCAGGTCGTCGAAGAGCCGGAAGGTAGGCACCGAGACAGCCGAGAAACAGGCTGCGGGCGCCCCAGAGAGAGCGGCCCGCAGCGGCTCCTCACCGTCCCGCCTGGAGAGAGCGTCGGCGACGACGTTGGAGCGACCGGGGCGAAATTCGACCCTGAAATCATACCCAAACAGTTTGCTAATCCAATGATGCTGTGGAATTGTAGATAGACGCTGGTCCAGCATGAATTTCAAGGCGTAGTGGTCCGTCCGCACGACGAACGCTCGTCCTCAAAGATAGGGCCGCTAGTGTCGCACCGCCTGGACGAGACCGATGAGCTCGCACTCATAAGCCGCGACCTTCAGGTGGCGTGCTGCGAACGGGCGGCTGAAGAAAGCGATGGGCGCGCCGTCCTGGTGCAGCACCCACGCCAAACCCGGATCCTGAGGCGTCGCAGTCGACGACGAACGTGGCGGAGAAGTCGGGAAGGTGCAGCACCGGTGCCGAGGTGAGAGCGGCCTTGAGCTCGGAGAAAGCCGCATCCGCCGTGTCGGACCACTGGAAAGCATCCTTGCGGAGTAGCTGCGTCAATGGCGCCGCTATGACGCCGTAGTTCTTGATGAAGCACCGGTAGTATCCGGCGAGGCCAAGGAAGCCCCGGAGACCGCACGCCGCTCGTGGGCGAGGCCACGACTGCATGGCCGCCACCTTGGCTGTGTCCATGGCCACCCCATCCACCGTGATGACATGGCCAAGGTAGTGGACCGCGGCTGTGGCGAACGAGCACTTGGACTGCTTGAGGTGGAGCTGGTGCGCACGCAGGACATCGAGGACGGCACGAAGGTGCTCCGTCCACGACACGCTGTAGATGAGGATGTCGTCGAAGAAGACGAGGACGCAGTGGCGGAGGAACAGCTTGAGGACGTGGTTCATGAGCGCCTGGAACATCGATGGTGCGTTGGACAAGCCGAACGGCATCACCAGGAACTCGAAAGTGTCCATGGTGTGTCCGGAACGCCGTCTTGTGTACATCTGCAGTCGCAACACGCACCTAATGATAGCCCGACCTGAGATCCAATTTGGTGAAGAACTTGGCACCATGCAGCTCATCTAGGAGTTCCTCAACAACTAGGATTGGGAACTTGTCCTTCACCGTCACGGCGTTGAGCGCCCGATAATCGACGCAAAACCGCCAGGAGTCATCTTGCTTCTTGACCAACAGCACGGGCGCGGAGAATGGTGACGTGCTGTACTAGATGAGGCCATGTTGGAGCATCTCATCGCACTGCCGCTCTAACTCATCCTTCTGCAGTTGCGGGTAGCGATAGGGGCGTACCGCCACCGGCTCGGTACCCGGCTTTAAATGGATGTGGTGATTGCATGCTCTGGCCGGTGGGAGCCCCACTGGCTCAGCAAAGACGTCCTGGTAGGCCTCGAGCAGGCGCTCTAGTAGGTCGCGCTCGGACCCTTTGTCGGTGTAGAGGTCGGTCGTGAACAGGGAGGCTGCTGGAGTCGCGGGCGGCGCGCCGACCCCAGCCCACACCACGCAGCGGCCCTAAAACGTGAAGGCCATGCGCAGTGTCACAAAGTCCCAGAGGATGGGCCCCAACGACCTCAACCACGTGAGGCCGAGAACCATGTCGTATGGCGCCAGCGGAATGGAGAAACAGTCCACCGTGAAGCGCTCGGCGCTGATCCGAAGTTACACACCGCGAGCGAGGCCTTGGCACTCGACGCGGTCACCGTTCGCGACGATGACGTGGGCACCGGCGCTGTCGGTGAACCGGAGGCCGGCGCGGCTGGCGGTGTCGGGGTTGATGAAGTTATGCGTGGAGCCCGAATCCAGGAGCGCCGTGAACTCGTGGGCACTGATCTTGACGCGCAGCTGCATGGTGTCGCGCGCACGGATGCCCGTTGCTGTAGATAGAGAGATCATGGGCTTGTCGGGGTCGAACTGCTGCTCCTCTACCGGCGGGTCATTGTCCGACTCTTCTGGCTCCTCCACAATGTAATCCGGAGCCTCGAGGTAGAATAGGCGGGCACATTTGTGACCACGGACGAATGGTTCATCACAATTATAGCACAGCCCCAGCTTGCGGCGTTCCGCCATCTCTTCCTGCGTGAGGCGCTTGAAGGATTTGGTGGCGTCCGTCGAGGCCCCTGACGAGCCACTGGATGCCGACGGAGCCGGCAGGGCCCCAACCGGACGGCGTGCGGACCGCTAGGGTGCCGGTAGGGGTGGTCGCTGTGGGGCGTTGCGCCGTTCGAAGGCTTGGGCCAAGTGCATGGCGTGCTGCAGGTTTTGAGGTTGATGGAGCTCGACGTCCACCCGGATATAATCTGGGAGACCCCCGGTGAAGAGCTTCGCGCGCTGCAACGTGGTCAGATCACCGGCGTGCGCCGCCCGGGCCTAGGAAGCTTCCATGTATGTGTCCACGTTCGCCCCGAATGGCAGGCGAGCCAGGTCCGCCAAATGGTTGGTGTTGAGGGCGGGGCCGAAGCACTGCAAGCAGTAGCGGCAAAAGTCCGGCCATGAGGGTCGGCCAATGTCCGTCTCCAGGACGAGGTACCACTACTGGGCGACACCCTTGAGATGATAGGATGCCATCCAGACTTTGTCCACCTCGCGCGTGAGTTGGCCCCTGAAGAATTGCTCGCATTTGTTGAGCCATCCCAGAGGATCCTCCCTTCCTTCGTAAGTTTCGAATGTGATCTTGTGGTACTTCAGCACAATGGCGGCCTCGAACTCCGACGGGGGTGGTGGGTACGGCGGCGAGGGAGCCATGTGGGAGGAGGCCGGGGTCGGCATGGAAGCCACGGCCCCGAACCCTGGTATTGGCGACGGGGAGTGCGGGAAAGCGATCTGGGTGATCGGCACACCGGTGGACGGCGGCGATGGCGCCGGCTGGGAAGCCTGCGGGGCTGCGGCCGGCTGCTGTGGAGGCAGCGGCGCCGGGAGGGACAGCGGCAGTGAAGGTGACACCGACGCCGATGCGGAAGAGTCCGCGGTGCCTACCGCGATCTCCGTGATCACTGGCGAGGAGGTCGTGGGCAGAGTCAGGATTCCCCCATACCCGGGCAAGCCGAATTGCGAGAACACCGGACGCCCATCGAGGGCAGAGAGCCGGGCGCCCTGATGCGCCAGGTGATTGTTCATGGCGGACATCTGGAGCTGCATGCTGGCGAGCATCTCTGCGATGGATGCCAGCGTTGGTGGTGCGGCGGCCGGCGTGGAGTTCACCAGGGCGCCGGTCATGGTGACCAACGGCAGGGACACCCCGGAGGTTGGGACGGTGGAGGAGGCGGGTGGGATCGAGGGCGCAGAGGCGTTGGTGGAGGCGGCCGAGGAATCCATTTGCGGCGAGGTCTCTGATACCAAGTTGTTATGGCGCTTAGCCTTGCTGCGTAGGGCGTATGGAGGTGAGTGGAGAGGATGGGGGTGCTGGCGCTGGCGGCGGCTTAGAGCCGTGGTGGCGCTAGGGCAACTCGTGAGAGGAAGTGGAACAGAGGACGCTTGGCGCCCAAGGGTGTCAAGATGACACAATCCCAGGCTAATCTCATTAATTTGTAAAGTTTGATTCTTATACAATCTGACCCAACAACCTGACGCTAGAATTAAGGAAACTTCTAATCAAATCAAATCTAAACAAACTGATAGCTGACCAAGTCTGGAACCTTGGCCCCTGGCCGGTGGTGTCCGTGCTCAGCCACATTGCTCCTTGGCTCGGTGTTCATACGTCTTGCCGACCATAACAGAAGAACAGCCGGAAACTAATAGAAGTAGCAAGTATCCCAAATATGGCACGCAGAATTTCTAAAACAATCGAACCTAAGAACCAATAGGTTGGGAAAAATACAGAGATCTGAGCATATGAGTTACCTCTTATAGAAATTGGAATGAATCACAGTTCATGAGGAGTCAATTTCATGTAGCACCTAAAGTTGCTCTTTCCCTGGACCAAGAGATAGAATGTATGAGAAAAATGAACTGTGAAGTGAGAAAGCAAGCAGCGTAATCGAAATTGACTGAATTATAACAAAAGCAAAACAGCAAGGTACAAACGAACTGGGGCCAAAGAACAGCCGGAAACTAATAGTAGGTAGCCCAAATATGGCACGCAGAATTTATGAAACAACTGAACCTAAGAACCAATAGGTCGGCAAAAGTATGGAGATCTGAGTATGAGTTACCTCTTATAGAAATCGCAATGAATCACAGTTCATGAGGAATCAATTACATGTAGCATCTCAAGTTGTTCTTTCCCTGGACCAAGAGATAGAATCAGTGAAGTTGTTCTTTCCTTGGACCAAGAGATAGAATCCGTGGGCCTTTCAAGATCATCAGTCTATATTCCCAAGCTACATGGGAGCTCATTTTCATCAGAGGCTATCCAAAAAAAAATTGCATCACATGCACCAAGCATTAGGGAAGAAACAGCAGGTGTTCATTGGCGTAGCACTTGAATCAGTAAGAAATATTGTGCAGGAATGAAATCCGTATGATAAATACGCGCATCAGATAGCAGTATGGAGGTTGTCCGAAGTTAGCATGTCTATGCGATCTTACATGAGAAGAGGAAGCCGGGAAATCACTTAAAAATGAGGCACATGGTCAGATTAAGATGAAACCTGAAGGTGCGAGAGGGAGGGACATACAGAGCAGTCCTCGAGAGCCGGCAGTGGAATGGGCGGCTCCTACATAGGAGAGGCGGCTTAGACCGCAGCGGCGCCCAATCAGTTGCGCTTGCGCAAAGGGAGAAACGGAGGGAGAGAGGATGCGGGGGAGGAGGCACGGGACGAAAGAGGAAAAGGAAGCAGTCACCTGCCTAGGGATCCGATGCCCGAGATGAGCCTCTGCCACCGACAGAGAGGAAGAGACGACGCTGGGCCGGTCGCTGAGGAAGAGGCAGCCAGGGCCGCCTCGGCTGTGCCGCCGGGGTGCCGCTTGCGACGCAGGCGGGGTCGCTGGTGCAGGGTGCGGCTGGCGGGGCCGAAGCCGCTCCGTGCCGCTCGCGCTGGCCGGAGGAAGGGGAGCTGCCGTTGTGTTTTTTTTTGTTTTGTTTTTTTGGTGGGTGTCGGTGGATGTGGGCAGAGGATAAGGGCGAGCGGAGAAAACAGGAGGGGCGCAGCGGGTGCATGGAGCGTGGCGGGCATCCAGCGCATGGGGAGCAGGATCGGACGGGCACGGGCAGAGAACTGTGGATGAACAGGGATTTGGGTGAGGGAATCGGATGGCTGTAGCTAACCTGTCACACATGTAAGGGCTTGTTTGGAATGGAGGATTTTCAAAGGAAAAATAAAGGATTGAATTATATAGGAAAGTTTCCTCCACTTGGTGTTTGGAACAAAGGAATGTTACATTCCTTTTCAAAGGAAAGGCTAACCTTGCTTCACAAAACATAGGGAAAAAAACATCCAAGGAAACACAAGGGAAAAATTCCTACAATATTTTCTCAAGCTTTCAACCATGAAAGCTTTGTTTCTTAGGCACATGTGACATTTTTGTTTTCCTGTGATCCAAACACCTCAAAGTTTTTATTCCTGTGTTTTCAAATCCTATAGTTTTTGACTTTTTGCTCTACTCTATTCCTGTGTTTTTTTCTATTCCTTCGTTTTGCATTCCTGCATTCCAAACAGGCCCAGGCTTTTATAGATTACTAGCAGGTAACCCCGCGCGAAGCGCGGGCAACAGGAAGCGCTCGAGGGCGGGGGAGGAAGGGGTGGTACTGTTCCTTATCGGGTTGAGGACTGGTCATCACGGATCCGTTACTGTAAAAAAGAAGGGGTGGTACTGTTCCTTATCGGGCTGGGGACTGTTCATCCCGGATCCGTGTTCAGCGTGGACCCGATACCCGGTACTGTTGACCCACAGAGATCTGAGTGTGGGGTGTGTTGGATGAACAGTAATCACGATGTGACACCTCCCAAATTTATAGTCTTTTATAGATAGATTACAACGAATCTTCCACTTAAGCCAAATAAAAAAAAGGGCCCAATAGAAAAATGCGACACGGAGAAGACTGCTCGGCACATTCCTCCGCTCCAAACGCTAAATCGAGCATAAAAAAAATTTGTTTGGAATGTAGAAATTTTACAGGATTCATTTTATTTTCACAGAGAAAAAGTACCGAAACGGAAAAAAAATCCAGCATTCGGCCTAAACCGACCAGCCAAAAAAATACCGAGCACTCAAAAGAAAAGAGTAGGCCAGGTCCTTTCTCTCTCCCAACTGTTCGGCCGCTCTGCTCCCCTTCTCACTCGCCGCGCCCGCCGCTACCGCCAGCTCCGGCTCGTGCTCAGGGTCCGTCTGTCCAATGGATCCACACCTGCGTCAAGTCCAAGGTCCATTTCCCAGTCGGTAACCGCCTTCCGGCGCCCACCATCCGCCGTCACACCCTGCTAGGGTTCCCGTCCAAGACAGATCCGTCGCCGCTTGTTGATACGCGTCTCCGGCCGCCGCGCCTCGAGCACACGGCTAGGCAGACAGCCGCTACCCCCTTGGCTCCTCACTACCTCGATCAGCCGTAAGCCCCGACAGCCCTTCTGCAGGACTGCAGTCTGCAGTTGTCAGGCAAGAGCCGCGCAGCTCTCCACTGCTCTTGGTCTCATCTCATCTAGTCATTGATGAAGTGGTGAGGTTCAATTTTAAACTTCTGCTACTTAGACACTGCCATTTACAGTTGAAGCATTTAGTTCAATTCCTAACAATTCCATTTTATGTTACTGCTGCTAGATAGTCGAGGTATTGGAAATATTGCATTGCTCTTTAGGAATATGGATTATTGCTTTTAAGGAAGAATGAAAATACTGTTGCCATTTTATGGGTACTGTTTCAGAATTGAACTTGATACATTTTGAGACCTTGTAAAGTCCACACCTCGTGCTTTTTTAATATGGATTATACTGAATTGGCAAATTTGTACTTGTATAACGTTTTTTGAGTATGGATTATACAAAATTGCATGTGAAACATTGCATAGGACTGCCCTATGTATGCAAGGAATTTTAATCTTATATCTTTTCTGTTCTGACTGCTGTCTTGGTGGATCAGATCGCCAAACGAGAGCTGCAATCACTCAAGATGTCATCGTCTCAGGCAGCTGGGGGCAGCACATGGAAGTGCCGCCACACCTTGGGCCCTGGATCTTGCTGGGTGTCACTGCCTGAAGATCTTATTCATATGGTGGCGTCGCGCCTGCTTGACAGTGACTTTCTGGACTACGTCCGCTTCCGAGCCGTCTGCACGAGCTGGCGGTCCAGCACCATCTCCCCGAGTGGCCGCGGGGTCACTGACCCGCGCTTCCACCCGCGCCGCTGGATGTTGCTTCCCGAGGGCCACTACCTGTACCCAGGACACCCCAACCTGCATGGGTATGTCCACTTCCTCAACCTCGACACAGGGACCTTGGTCTGCGTCCAGATCCTGCTCCTAGGGGATCACTGTGCCATTGACTCAGTTGATGGCCTCCTGCTTCTGCTGCGGAACTCAGACCAGGAAGGCACCGTTTGCCTTCTCCACCCTTTCACCGGCGACATCACTGAGCTCCCACCCCTAGGGACCCTCCTCCCACAGCCACAGGTCGACTCTTGGCTACCCAACGGCCCTACACTACACAGGATAAGAAGACTTGTAAGATTTGTTTGTGCTTCTGTTTCCTTCAAAGCTGGAGCCATGACCATCATGCTTGCGCTTCATGACGTAGCGCGTGTAGCCTATGCTACCTCCCAGGATAGGCAATGGACCCTGTGAAGCTGGCAATGCCCTTTGATCTATTCACCATTGTCGTTCCAGGGAAAGCTATACATTTTTTGCCAAGTGTATACTCCCAGATTAGATGAAATGCACCAGGTCTTCCAGATTGACCCTCCCGAACAGGATGGGGCCGGTGCAGATCCTCAACTACAACCACCGAAGTTGATTGCCACAATCCCCACAGGCAAATTCATCCAGCCTGATGGTCTGGTACAATGTGGCACAGAGATCTTGGTGCTTGGACACAATGACCTTTTAGTGTCACAAATTTTAGTTTGCAAACTCGCAGACCTTGTGCTGCAAAGGTTTATCCCAGTAGACAACATTGGAGGCAATACCTTATGTCTTGGAGAAAGGAACCTAAGTGTCTCCTCTAAGATCCTGCCTACAGTCAAGGGTGACAATGTTGTCTACAAGCGTTCAAGACAACCCTATCTTGCACAGTACCACCTCAGTAGTGGCAGTTTGACACCAGCAATTGATAATTGCAGCCTGTATGGCCGTGCACCGGGACCAAGTAGCCTCATCCACTATATCTTCAGCTGCTGCAATCGTGATCTGTGGTATGTAAGTGTATTTAGTTTATTTTCTTTCTGCACTGTCTCTCCCTACAGTTACTTGTTTTGTTTTGGGCTACCTAGAAGATTGTTCCATTATGTGCTTGTAGGAACCGAGGACTACTATTCAGAAGAGCAAGGGATGCTGATGGATGGTTTGTGGAATATGAAGAGCAAGATCAATAATGAGGCTAGTCCTTCATCCCTTGTTTTCTATACCAACACATGGTTCATCAATCTTGGACTAGAATTTGCCAATACCTTTATTATTTTTTA
This sequence comes from Miscanthus floridulus, assembly GCF_019320115.1. Classification (NCBI taxonomy): domain Eukaryota; kingdom Viridiplantae; phylum Streptophyta; class Magnoliopsida; order Poales; family Poaceae; genus Miscanthus; species Miscanthus floridulus. The sequence continues at coordinate 24,100,624 of NC_089594.1, forward strand.
AATCACAGTACAACGTAGGCATGCATACATGTACGTACACTCATCTCTATGAATGCAAGCATACACACCATACCCCTATGTCTCGAGATTGACAAAGTCATGACATGAGCCTCACTGTCAATGAGTATGTTGCCTACCACTGAAAGAACAAGGCCGTTAAATCTTGTTGTAAAAAAAACAAGGCCATTAAATCTTGGAATAAATCTAGGAAAATGCGAGCAATTGTGTGCAGTAACGGAGCTATGTAGAGGCCAAAGTGCCCCCCTAGCAATTGCATTTTCCTAACGATGTCTATGGTTAGTACTTAGGAAGTATTAGAGATTTATACACAGAGATAACTTGAAAACTATTGGCCCCTCCTTGAAAATCTGCCACTGCTCAAGTGTACTTTAACCTGGATGGGCATGTTCCACCACAAGAAACCCAACCACCTGAGCTGTGCTCAGTTTGCCAATACCCTCTTTATTTGTAATCCTACATGCCAGTTCTTATGCTACTCGCAAGCCCTTGTTTTGTATGCAAATCCAATTCGCACAACCAATTAATTGTTTCATTCCTTTTTTTAATGTCACATTATGTTATTTTCATATCTATTAGTTGAAATTTACGTCATTTATACAATTATACTGCAGCATTATATAACCCATCTTCCAAACAAGCCTTTATAATGTGCATTACTGCATTTTCCTAGATATTTCCTTCACCAGACCTCACTTTGTGTGGGAGCTTTCCACCCTTGCCTTTATTACTGAATGCAGAATGGTTGCAAAATTAATAAGATGCTTGTTATGATCGGCATCTCCTATACCAGGCGCAGGCCCATTAGTGGCTAATGTAGGCGCAGGGATTAGGGGCTCAAGGCCCAATTTATCATATTTAGCACTATATTGATAATTCCTATTGTTAGATGAGAGGGATAGCTATATATATATCTTTGTAAGATAATTTGGAGGAATTAAGCAAAAACATATTATTGTTTCCGGCTTCCTGAAGGGAGCCGGGAGAATTACTTTGCCCTAGCCGCCTCTTCCCTCTTCCTTCCCGCGAGCAGCAGCCATGGCACCAGGGCGCCGACGACAGGGCTTCCAGCCACGTCCTCCCCTCTTCCACCCCTACAACCTCCGCAGCAACTCCGGTAGGGCTACTAGTCCTATCAACCTGGTATCAGCGTTGCCTGGAACGATGTCGGCCCCTCCGCCCTCCGCGTCGCTGCCGATCTCCTCCACCGCGCCGCTGCCCACCACGTCGTCCGAGATGTTATGACCGGCATCTCCTATACCAGGCGCAGGCCCATTAGTGGCTAATGTGGGCGCAGGGATCAGGGGCTCAAGGCCCAATTTATCATATTTAGCACCATATTGATAATTCCTATTGTTAGATGAGAGGGATAGCTATATATATATATATATATATATATATATATATATATATATATATATATATATATATATATATATATATATATATATATATCTTTGTAAGACAATTTGGAGGAATTAAGCAGAAACATATTATTGTTTCCGGCTTCCTGAAGGGAGCCGGGAGAATTACTTTGCCCTAGCCGCCTCTTCCCTCTTCCTTCCCGCGAGCAGCAGCCATGGCGCCAGGGCGCCGACGACGGGGCTTCCAGCCACGTCCTCCCCTCTTCCACCCCTACAACCTCCGCAGCAACTCCGGTATGATGTTGTAAGGTGCTTCCTACATATAGAGATTTTGCCCATTTGTCTCATTACCTACTACTGTTTTGTGCTACCAGCCTACCATAGTAGAGGTGGATGCCTTAGTTTAGTGTAAGGTTCATGTGTGCAATGGCCTGCCCAGCCACCGGTTATCCCAAAATAACTAATTATCAAGTGCCCCCTTTTCTCATTATCCTGAAACAATCGTTCACATTTGGGTAACTGTATTCAACACAGAGGCACAGCCCTACTCACATTATATCCAACTGATGCACCGTATCCCTCTATGCCATATTGTTGCCGCCCTTCCCAAGCTCTCTTCGTTGGCCTCCTTCACCCGTAGCAGCAAGTTGAGTTCGGCAGGGTGAGTTTGGCAGGATGAATGGTTGTCAGTGATCAAGTATTAGCTAGTTTAACACACTGCTGGGTCTGACACTCTGACTAGTGATTTCTACGTTTATGTAGTTTTGACCAAAGTAACTATGTGTTGGGATTGGGATTTTTTTTCATGACACTGGTGGCATGCTGCAAATCTACATAATTGGTTTATATTAAAATGGTCGAAACGAAGTAATCCTAGAACTAGCTTATATTTTTTATTGATGATATGAAGTGCTATGTTTGTGCTTTCTGTCAACAATATTGATATTATCAATATTCTTCTCATACCCCTTTTCTTTTTGCACATTATATTTTTATATATTTTATTAATCAATTTGATTCAATGGGTATAATCATGCATTTAACACAATATTCTTCTCATACCCCATTTTCAGGCGTAAACCAACACTTGTCTACCAGTTTATACCAGCATAGCAGTTTATAGCAGTATCAAAAGGATATGAGATTCCCAGTTGTGACAAATACTATCATTGCTTATGCTAACTTTCACAGTACCTTGCCGTATTATGTTACTATATATTGTTCCTTACAAATCTTTATAGACGTGCTGCACTCTGGCACCAGAAAATTGTTGTAATGTGGATCTTGACAAATTTATTGTTAGTATACCTCTATCGGTAAAGTGTGATGTTTAGGTGGAAACTGAACGCCATCTTTTCAAATTCTGCCAAAGAAATGGCAAGGTCTTATGTTGCTGCTTTAGGGACGTTCTGCGTGGCGCCTAAACTCTTCTGCTGGTTTGGGATCAGTAGGATCTTTGCTTGATTTACAGTGGCGGATAGCAGACTCGCGGTGTTATTTGTTGCAGGCGTTACTGGGAAAGCTTGAAACGTGACAGTCAAGTTTGAATCAGCTGTGCTTTAAGCCTTTGACATAGCATCCACCGCTCTGCATAGAAAAGGGCAGTGACCGATTTACTACTACTATTATTTTTTTCTGTCATATGTATTACTACTACTAATTCATAAAAGAAAGTGTTTTGTAGCGCCATAAATGGCACCCGTCCAACAGACGGAGACCATGTCTATAGATCACATTCACTTGTTTTATACTAAATAAACTTTGGCTATGTCCATATAATTCGTACAAGAGTTTTGGATTTCCTCGCTCACAAACCAAACATTTGTTTCTGCCCCCCGAATCTTCTTTAAATGTATCCTTGCCAAGAATTCGGCATTACCCATGTTCTGATATTGCCAATTTTCTAAGAGCTCTCTAGTGGTTTACTATGGCTTAACAAGACCCAAGCTTTAGCCGTGCAATTTGAGATGTGAAGTGTGCATTGTATTAGGCTATTAGCATATGTCTCTTCTTTCTGCAGCTAACACTTCTGTCAAAACTATTAGAGAACCATTGGGAGGAACAATCGAGTTTCTTTACGGATAGCGACTAACCCTGGCTTTCTGTCAATTCTGGTAAATGTGTTCAGTACTCTACAATTCTAGCCTGTAATGGAATAGTTATGAAACCTACTATTTTGTTCATTATAATTATTTTTGAGCAATGACCCTAATAAACTGTGGCACAAATATTTCATACAGACGTGTCGGTAGCTGGCCTTTTACTATTGTATCATAACCACACAAACCCTCAAATGCAAAGGCTTGACAGATAAGTACGTCACTGTCAATTCCCTACATGTACCATGTGCATAATCCAACGTTTTTTATTCAATTCCTATGAGACTTTACCATTCTTATCTTGCCTCTGGCGATACCATGTGCACAATCCAATGCATTTTTAGTCATTCCTACGAGACTTCTACCATTGTTATCTTGCCTCCGGTGACTGAAAGAAGGGATGGTCTTTGTAAAGATCATCATTTACCTTATCACTTGTCATATTTTAGGTTGGTTTGAATAATTGTTTGGGTTGATAAAAAAAAACACGATCGAAGGGGGAGAGGCCCCCCACCCGTATTTCATTAAGAAGAAAGCGATTCTCCCGATCGCGGAAAAAAACCCCGAACTCTGGCTACGCCAGCGAGGGAATTTTTATTTGCCCCCAGCCCAAAGAGGTGTCGTCGGAAAGCACTAACCAACTGAGCTAGCTCTTTGGCATAGCTTGGGTTGATCCATCGCTACACCATCCTCACTTGCATATCCCACTAAAGTTAATGAAATGAACTTATGATAGACCATCATCTAGGTCAATTGTTACAAAGTGTGGATCAAATGAATATTTTGAGTGATAAATTCGACAAAAGCAATATATGATCAGTAGAACACAGAGACATGGTGTCATGAACATGTGCTGTACAGGCTCTCCAACATGTACATCATTGTTATATTCGCACTTAATCACTCGCATTTGCCAAACCAACCATCTTCAGCATGTTCCGGTCCTCCTTGAATCTCTCGAGGACTGTCCCCTTGACTAGCTCCAGTTTTTCATCTTGTGATCCTCTCGTTTGTATACCCCAACATTCAATTACTTCTGGGCTGAACCTATTTGTCTTGGAAAGGGGAGGGCTGGTAAACGTGCTACAAGTAAATGAGTGCCCTTGATCGAAATTTGCAGATAAAAAGAGTCCGAAATGATGTGGCTGCCCTCCAAATCCAATACCATTGGGTATGTTCTCAGAGCTGAAGTTTATAGCACACTGTCAAAATAAGCTAATGATGTAAACTACCCTTTATATTCTGGAGATGATTAGTAACACAAACTGTGAAGGAAAAAAAAGCAGGATATGTCAGAGCAGAACATACCCATTGCAAATTCTTGTTTGCTCCAGTAGGGCGGAAAATGGATGCTTGAGGATATAATTTGAAGAGGAATGTCTTCATGTCACCATAAAAATTACTGTGCCTTTCCCAAGGCTGTGATGCATATCCACCATAAACTGAACCTTCTGTATCCTTAACAATCAGAACAGTCTGAGCATCTCCATTCCTATAAAACAAGAAACATATCAGAGAAGGACATATATAGGTCCAAAATTATTCAGATGGAAAGTATGAGCAGTGATAGGGCAAGAATAAGGACTCTCTTGAATCATGAGGATAGGTTGTAAAATTGCCATGTTTTTGCCCATTATTAGCAATGACAATTGGCATCAATGCGGCTGCTAAACAAAGAAAAGTGACCAAAATCATATCATAAGGATGGAACTTAGTTTCATTATGCCATTTCCATATATAATAACACATCTTTATTATTATTATGAATAAAGTTTTAAAAATGTGGCTTTCACTCCAGCAGATCTACAAAATTGAAGAGTACTCACGTTACTTTGCCTAAGAAAGTGTTGAAGCTTTGTCCATGAAGAGAACTGTGATATAAAAGCTTCCACTCTTGCACCTCTTGTTGGGAAAAGCCTCCTCCAATATGCCAGGCATACTCTTTATTTAGAAGCAGCAAATCAGTGGAGATGTTTTCAGGATAATGAAGCAGTGGTACTTCAAACCCTGGTCTACCTACTGTCGGGTACCATAATAAGGAGTACCCTAAGCAATATCCGAAAAAACTTGCTTAGACCCCAAAGAAAAGTACCAAAGCCAAGATGCCCTCAGGCAGCCCCCACCACGTCCGAGGCAAGCTCGGCCAGCCAGCCTTCTACGGTTAGTTCTCTGACTCGCCCGAGGCAGGCTCGGCCCGGGGTAACCCAACAGTCAATCCTCTAGTTCATCCGAGGCCCCAGGAACCAGCCGACTCGCCCGAGGCTGGCTCGGGCAGCTACACCGCAATCTCCGCTCTGCCTAATCCCTCTGACGGGGCGTTACACCCATTCAATGCTCCCAACCACTCCTGCAACGACAGCCGCACGCCGGCGCAGCACGGCGACATGACCAATGGGACAGGGGTCACCTCATTGCCACGCTGCCCATGACGGAACAGGGCAGGGGTCACTGGCCGCTGTGCTCTGCACTGTGCTGCACTGTGTCTCCCAACCCTTGCGTGACATTAACTGCCGGCCATTACGGCGCGGCATGCGGGTCACATCCGGATTCCTGTAACCTCGGAATCAACGCACATGACTACTACTCCCTCTGAGCCTTGTCTATCCGCTTCAGCTCCCTGTAGCCTCGGAACCGGCGCCCGCCGAGCCCCCACGACGGCCAAGCCTCTGCGCCGACCTAGCCTTGGCTCTCTGCGTCGTCAACGCACAGGGATCGGCACGTCGTCTACAGAGCAGACCATGCCCTGCCCAGCGCCTACAGGAGTCCCCACGTTGTATAGGGTCAAGCTCCTGTAGCCTCGGAATCAACGCACCCACGCCATCGCCCCGACCCGGCCTCGGCTCTCCACGCCGGTCAAGCACACAGGGATCGGCACGTCTTCTATAGAAGAGGCCATGCCCACCGGACATCCACAGGAGTTCCCACGTCGTACAGGATCAGGCGTGACCGACGCGTCGCTCCAGTACACCAAGGACCGAGACCACACCGCTGACCATGCCGCTACAGTGAAGAACTACAGGGCTCGGACCTGCCTTCTATGTTAAGGAATGCCACGTAGTATACTTGTACAGTGTCCTGTGCCCCCCTTGCGGCTATAAAAGGGAGTGGCCGAGACCCTTTCTAGGCACCGAAAAAGATCAGACAACTTGCGATCAGACCACACCACACTCGGTAACACACACCTTCATTGCAAGAGATCAACATCTCAAGCAATCAAACACTCCACTCTTAGAGACCTGGGATAAGCTCCCTCTCTCGCCCGCTTGTAACCCCTACAACAAGCACTTCGGTGCAAGAAATACAAGAACTCTCCCCCCCCCCCACTGGACGTAGGGCACTCTTTGCCACTACTACACAAACTTTAATGGAGGCGGGCGTTTTTGATTTTCCGCGGCGGGCAAAGTCGTCCGCCGCGGCCTAGAGGCCACGGTAAATCGTGGCTTAACCGCGGCGGGCGGCTTTGCCCGCCGCGGTTAACCGATTTACCACGGCGGGCGCTGTAACGTGCCCGCCGCGGTAAACATACTTTTACCACGGCGGTCACGTTGAACCGCCCGCCGCGGTAAATTATTTTACCGCGGCGGACACGGTACAGAGCCCGCCGCGGTTATGTATGTTAGCCGTGGCAGGCATTATTATTTGCCCGCCTCGGTAAATTATTTCCTGAATTAAAAAAAATACAGCAGCCATATAATTAAATTCAAATTCAAATTCAAATCACATCCAGATTTCACAGATTAAACTTAAAAAGTATGCAGGCATTACACATGAGATAATATACATATATATACATTCACTTAGTCGTTCTTGTCATCGTTAATTCATTACATTTACATATTAAAGTCGTTATACATGCCCTAAGGAGTAATCTTGCGGACGCATCATCGTGGGCCATTTCCTCAGCCTCTCGTACTCCGATAAAATCGCTAGCTGGCTGTTCTCATTGAAGAACGTGCTCCCTTCAAGTACGCATTTGTCTAAGACAAACTTACATATGTCCGCCTTTGTCTGCTTGAAGGAGTGTTGGGTGCTCTGCACGTCTCTCCACCAGTTCAATCCATTCTTGAGCACCCTCCAACTGCTGCTGTACTGCTTGCACTCCCTCAGGTACTCACAGACGTAGAAGCCACAGGTTTGTGATCCTACCGGTTGTTTGGCACACTGCATGATCGATACACAAGCATTAGAATACAGGCATTAGAACGCTTATGAACAGAACGCACAATTAAACCTTTCAAATACTTACCGGAAAGTTGCGTCTGATTTTGATGCGGTTCTTATGCTTAGCCTTAAAATTCTCTGTTCTTCGATCATAGCATTCAGGATCCTTCACGTACTCCTTGTAAGCGCTATATGAAATGTACTAGTATTAGGCAGGGCATTAGAACGCATATGAGAAGACAGTTCAGTCACTTACACTCTGAGGCAATCTTCAAAGGCCTTGTACCCTTTTAAGTTTGGCATTCTCAACGAATCAAATACGCAGGCCCTGCCATCCTGAGGGTAGATGATAAATGCAACCCAGTGACCCTCGAGGCCTTGGCTGCGCCATTGAAACAAAATACAGGTTACAATGAGAAATAATAATACTAGCTAGCTACCCACTTATCTCTACAGGCATGTCTTCGACTTACCCAAAGTGGTAGGCAGCTACGATACACCCATTTCTCCTGATCTTCTTCATCCTCGAAATTCAATTCTCGAGGCACCACCGGCATCTGTTTAGGGTTTGGAGACCGCGCACTTTCAACTTCGTCGTCCCTCGGTTGGTAGGTCGGATCATCATCGTCCTCTGTACGACGTTTCTTTGTTGGCCTAGGGGTCACGGACACTTGGCTCTCGAGGCTAGTTGATGATGATGCACTAGGGGTAGGGTCGCGCCATTCGCTTATCGGTTCCTCCGCCATTGGAAAGCTACAATGAATACATATTTCAGTTGTATAGACACAGTTATAGAGTAGTAAAGTAGGGTAGTACTAGAGTAGTAAAGTAGTAGTAGTTGGCTCAGATTTGCCCCATTGTCATCACATCGCTTTTAAACTGGTTGCTTGTATCTGGTATACAAGCCATCCTAGTTTAGCGGAGGCACTCGATCATCATCGCCGCTGCCTCAGCATAAAAGGGTTCACATCATTGCATATGCCACTGCCTCAGCAATAAGTTTAAAAGTTCATCATTGCATATGCCAAAAAAGGAAGCAGCCCCATTAAATAAAAACCTTTCACAAATCAAAAAAAGGAGCAGCAGTAGTAGTATACTAGTAGTAGTACAGGAGGAAGTAGAGGTAGGCAGTAGTAGTAGTATATACTAGTAGTAAAGGAGGGAGTGACCAATTCATCTCAAAATTCTCACAAATTATATCAAATTTGGCAAAATTGCAGCAGAGTGACCAATTCATCTCAAAATTCTCACAAATTTAGCTCAGAATTAGTTTAAAGGCAAGGTGCATCATAGGCAGTGGCATATGCTCAGAATTTTGTCATAAATTCCTTTGGCATCATAGGCAGCAAAAAGAATTGAATTCAAATGCTACGGTTCACCAAAAGCATCATAGATCAGTAGTATAGCAGTTCAAAATTCACCAAGTGTAGTACTGCTTTGTTCAGTTGAATTCAGAGTAGCAGCAGCAGTAGTAAGACAACAGTGGTAGAGAGAAATAGGTAATACAAGTACCATTTTGCATCAAGTAGTAGAGTACCAGTAAGGGGATAAGTAGTAGCTAGCCATCTCAAAAAACTTTCACAAATCAAAAAATTTGCATCAAGCTATAGAGTGTAGGCAGTAGACAGTAGAGTGTAGGTAGTAGAGTGCAGGCAGTGGATTAATGGGCATAATGGCAATTGGCAATGCCAAACTGCCAATGACAAGCAAGAGAGGCAAATGCCAAAAAAGTAACAATATTTTGCAGAGAGCATGGAAAAGTAAGGAATTACCACCCCTAAGAAAATGTGATATTAGCACATGATAAGCAATTCAGGCCTCGGTATTGTAAGTGCATACTGACTGAATTTGCATGTGCCCTCCCCATTCGTTCTCTCATGATGAATTGATGATGTGATCCAAGTTTGTTTGTGATCAAAACTACTGCACAACTTTTGAGTCATTCACCATTACTTTGCTAATTAACTAATCAGGCTAAGATTTAAACAGGAATAGTTGCAGAGATCAGAGTATTATTAGACCCGGCACCAATCTCAACAAACAGAGATCCTAAATTTGATCAATAGATAAGCATAAATATAGCGAGGACAAGCCAACTGAAATAAAGAAGCAACATGTCAACATCTCGAGTGAGGCAGGGAAAACTATCATCAGCTTCATCTAAGTACCCTCCCCTGTTCAATGGCACAAATGCACACCTGGGTAAAGGAAGCCACCTCTTTGGAGATCTTTTAAACAATAAACTTGAGACCAATCATCTCCAAAACAATAAAAAAGCATATATGCATATGCTAGTGATGAGCTTCATCTAAGATATAATTTTGTCAGACACAGCAATTCCAGTTAGCAAAATGATAGTAGAAAATTTATACAGGATAGCCCATCTTTCCACCAAACCACCCCACCGCAGCGCTATAATCAACTGTAGTACTGCAGCAGCAGTAGCGCCCTCTCTTTCAGAAGGATTCAGACAGAAACACCGCGGATGCTATCAGCTAGACAGAAACACTGCGGATGCTATCAGCTAGAAAAGAAACATTCAAAACGCCAGACAATTTCGTCTCAGGGCAACAGAGTTCGTCCTTTTGAGCATTCTACAGCCGCGATTACAGAGTTTCCCCAACCGGCCAACCAACCCCAATGCGGTGCTAGGATAGGAGCCAACCAAAATGCCGTAGTTTGCGAGTGGCTAGAGCGAATTGAAATACTGAGACGAACGGGACAGACCCGACCGGCGCATTGCGGTGGACGCGTGACGCCCCAGTACGAACGGAGGGAAAGGGGAAATGGGTAAGCAAACGCAGCGGCGACGGGGGTAGAGGGTAACTCACCGGCGTGTTGGTGCCGGCCGCCTGGAGAGCAGGTGCTAGGGTTCCGGTGACGGGGCGCCGGAGGAGCACGGGGGCGGGGCGCGGGCAAGGGAGAGGAGGACGGGGGCGCGGACCGGGCATGGGGAGGAGAACAGGGGCGGGGGTCGGTGCGCGGAGGAGCTCAATCGGCGGTGGAGCCCGGCGGCGGCGGCGGCGTGAGATTTTGGCAGCCCTTCGGGGTAGAACTGAACCGCGCGAAAGACCACCGAGATGTTGAGGGTGGGGACGGCTTATATAGGTTGCGATGAACCGCGGCGGGCAACGTTACAGACCGCCGCGGGAAATGTTTACCGCGGCGGGCTATTAAGTTGCCCGCCGCGGTTAATCTATTAACCGCGGCGGGCGCTGTTATATGCCCGCCGCGGTAAAGATCATCAGTTCAGAATTCATTACCTATTTTAAGTCTCATGAAGATGAAACTAGTCTATACTAACATAATTCATTAGCTAATTCATTAGCTATATTCATTAGTCTATACTTTTGAGGTCCCTTGGCTTTTTATTACTTGACTTTTGTAGCACACTTAAGAATTTTATCCTCTTTTATAGAGTATGCATATAGAGTATCTGGGATTGTTACATATAGAGTCTCTAGGATACATTATTATATATATATCTCTGGGATACGTATAGAGTCCACTACATTATTACATATATATATATATACATATATGTCTCTGGGATACATAAATCATTTTGGTGCAGGTGCTTTCACCGTCCTCTTCTCACCATCGGGGCGGGCCCACGGCATCATCCTGGACTTGTTGAATCGGTCCTCGACGGCCTTGATCTTCTTTGGGTGATCGGTAAAAAGCTCGAGCTCTACGTAGTTGTTGTATTGTTCGGGACTCTGCACCCCATCAGCTCCCACAATCCGCTGCTTTCCGGACACAACCACATGCCTTTTTGGGTCCTCTGCATATATATAGTAGGCCACTTGTGCGACATTGGTTGCTAGTACCCACGGGTCATCTTTGTAGCCGATACTTTTGAGGTCCACGGTGGTTAGCCCATAACTGTCCACTGCAACCGCATTCGGTTTGACCCACTGGCAATGGAAGACGGTTATGCGTAGGTTCTGGCCGTAGTCAAGTTCCCATATTTCTTCAACTTGCCCATAGTATTGCCTCCTCTGGCTCTTGTACTCTTCTTCGCCCTCGTATCGAACACCGTAGTTCTGTGCCGAGCTCTTCTTGTCCTTGTCTTTCATGTGGAACCTGTAGCCCTGGACGTCATACCCTTGCCACGTGGTGATTTGGCTGGATGGGCCTAACACAAGCCTCTTAACGGTCTCCGTATCTTCATCAGGGCATCCTTCAAGGGGTATGTGTTGCTCTTTGAGCCAGTCTACGAAATTGCTCTTGTGATGGTTCTGGACCCATGCCTCCGTGCGTTGTCCATCATTAGCGGCGCGGATCTCTTCCAGGTTCTTTTCAATATATTTCTCCATGCTCACTAACTGATGAAGGATGCTATAATGAGCTTCTTGCACCATTCGGTTTGGCACATCGGTGCGCACTTTTCGGCCTGTGCACCCCATTCCTGAGGTTTTGCCTTCGTGGTGATGGACAGGCAACCCAATCACCCTCCCATCTCTTATGTACCTCATACACCAGTTCACGGCCTCCTCCGTTGTGTATGCCTCGATCATAGAGCCCTCCGGGTAAGCGCGGTTATGGACGTATCTGTTGAGGGTGGACATGAACCGCTCGTACATCCACATCTGGTGTAGGTACACGGGGCCTAGTTGATGGATCTGATCGACCATATGCATCATTAGGTGTGGCATAATATCAAAGTAAGATGGTGGAAAGCACATCTCGAGCTGGCAAAGGGTCTCCGCGATGAACTCCTTCAGGGCAGGCAGCTCAGCCTTATCAATGACCTTCTGAGTGATGCGATTAAAGAAGTATGACATCCGTGTGATGACCATCTTCACGTACTCTGGACGGATAGCCCTAATCGCAATTGGTAGGAACACCGTCAGCATGACGTGGCAGTCGTGTGAGTTGTAGCCGGTCATTATGAGGTCTTTCATGGAGACCAGGCTCTTGATGTTGGAAGAGAAACCAGTCGGCACCTTGATACCCCTAAGCAACTTAAGAAAAGCCATCCTCTCGTCTTGCGTTAGGTTGCAGGCCGCACCCGGGATATCGACTTTACCATTCTGAGGCGGTCCCGGGTGAAGGTCCGGCCTGATGCCCAGATTGACAAGATCCGTCCGTGACTTAATACCATCCTTTGTCTTGCCCTTGATGTCCAGCAGGACACCGATCGTGCTTTCGAAGACATTTTTCTCCAGGTGCATGCAGTCGATGGCATGGGGTGTATTCAGTGTTTTCCAATACGATAGGTACTTGAAGAAAATTGACATCTTCTTGAAAGGAACGGCGGCGGGGACTTCCTCCGTCTGGTCCCGCTTTCGCTTGCTTGTCTGCTTGGGCCCCTCTTTAGGCGGCTTCTTCTTCTTTCCAAACTCCACCTGATCCATGTCCTTGACCATCTCATACACCTTTGTTCCCCAACTAGTCTGCGTCATTTGATCACGCTGCGGCTCGTCTTGATTGTCAAAGTATTTGTTCATAATACTTCTTCTATACCTATGATTTTTGGTGAGGAACCGTCTGTGCCTCGTGTACACCATCTTATTGGATCCCTTAAGGTAAGTGTAGCAGGTCTCGTCGATACAAATTACGCAGCCGGTCTTCCCTTTGATCTGCCCCGATAGTGAGAAGAGACCGGGGTAATCGGTGATGGTGACAAAGATGATTGCTTTTAGTGTGAACTTCTCCTTGCGGGATGCATCCACCATCTGGACCCCAACATCAAATAGTATCTTCATTTCCTCCATGAATGGCTCCAGGAACACATCTATATCGTTGCCGGGCTGCTTCGGTCCGGAGATAAGCATGGTTAGCATAAGGTACCTACGCTTCTGACATAGATGGGGAGGTAGGTTGTACATGGTGAGCACGACGGGCCAAGTGCTGTGCGAGCTGCTAAGCTCACCGAACGGGTTCATCCCGTCGGTACTTAGCGCGAACCTAACATGCCTGGGCTCCTTGCCAAACTCCGGGTAGGCCTCGTCGAAATCCTTCCACTGCTTGCCATCGGATGGGTGCCGTAGCTTGCCATCGTCGTTCAGGCGGTCAGCAGATGCATGCCAGGACATGAGCTTGGCATCGTCCGGGTTCCCGAATATTGCACGCAGGCGATCGGTCATGGGCAGGTACCACACCGACAGTGCTGGACTTTTCCTATGCGTGTAACCCTCTTCTTCATCGTCCTGCTGAGCCGAGATCTATTTGGCCACACTGCTCTTCTTTGCCCCCTTCTTATTCTTCTTCCGACCACCCCGCAAGCCTCCCTCGTCTTCTGCATCCACGCGACAACCAGCATTTTTCTTGTACCGACTAAAGCCGCAGTGCGGACAACTCGTCAAATTCTCATACTCATTGCCCCGATACAAGATGCAGTGGTTAGGGCATGCATCAAACTTTCTAAGCTTCATCGCCACTGGCCGGATCAGCTTCTTGGCCCGATAAGTATTGGCGGGCACCTTGTTAGCCGTTGGGTACGTGGTGGCAAGGTAGCTTAACAACTCATTGAAGCTAGTGTCAGACCAACCATGACGAGCCTTCAACATCAACATATGGAGGTTAAAACGGAGCGCCGTGCAGTCCTTTGGACAATCGCCGCCGTCCTTATAGAGAGGATCAACTGCCGCCTGTTTCAACTCTCTAAAATTCTCCAACCACTTTGGGCAACCCAACACAACATCGTCTTCATCGAAGTGTTTGACTAGATCTTCAACAAGCTGCACATTCTCGGGTTGGCTCACAGTATCCTGACCATCAACACCGTCGCCGGCTTCGTCGGCCATGTCTTGCATTACATCATCCACCGTGATGTAATCACAACAACTGTTGTCACTGTCGGCTGGCGCAGCTGCTGCGGAAGGATCTTTATTCACCGGTGGTGCTGTCGTCGTCGGCGTCGAAGAGGTAACTCCAGATGCAGCGCCACTCGCACCAACTCTTTCGCCGTGAAATGTCCAGACTGTGTAGCCCTCGATGAAACCATACATGATCAAATGAGTTTGCACCTCGCTGTCTCGGTGGGCTTTCAGGTTCTTGCAACGAGAACATGGACATATGGTTGTCATCCGCTTCAGTCTCTCACGGTGAGCTTTACCAGCCGCAATAAACTTCCTTAATTCAAAGAGGTACCGCGGATCATTCACTCTATCGATCCGGTACATCCATTCCGATCTATCCATCGTATCTGCGAACATTATCCATCACAATCAACATTAAATAAAGAAGAATTAGGAGAAATTGATGATTTTTACGTCCAAAATCATGAAAAAGAGAGGAAATGACGATGTGAAAGATGAAGCATGCATCTATGATGAATCTAAAGTTAAAGAAATACATGACATCATTTTTTCCATTAAAATTGATCTAGATCTAGATCTAGATCTAAAGAGAACTCTAGGTGATGGAAATAAAGAGAGAGGATGGAAGGAGAGAGGGAGAGCCTTTATGAACCTCTTATGATGTCCTCCTCCCTCAAATCCAAGCCCTTCAACTCAAATCAAAAGTTTGCTCAAATTTTAGGGCAAAGCCTCCCCCCATGAGTTTTGAGAGAGGAAGACCCGTGGAGAAGAAGGAGGGTCTGATGTCTGTATATGTACAGGCTTTACCGCGGCGGGTAACATAAAACGCCCGCCTCGGTAAATCAAGTCTTTACCGCGGCGGGCAGTTGAAAGCGCCCGCTATGGTAAACCGTATTAACCGCGGCGGGCTATTCATACCGCCCGCCGCGGTAAATAACGATTTTCTGCGGCGGGCAGGTAAGGTGGCCCGCCGCGGTAAACCAATTTCCCGTAGCGGGCGCCCCGGCCGGCCACCGGTTAACCGTGGCGGGCAAAAAAGGTGCCCGCCACGGAGCGTGTTTTGGCCACGCTGCGCAAATTCATTCCTGTAGTAGTGTGCCCGAACCAGTATAAACCCCTTGTGTCATCTTGCATCACCATCCGGAACAGGGACATGCAGCCACAAATTTATTCGTTGGTTTAGGACCCACTGGTCTGAACGCCGACACCTACAAACGAAGTAAAGTCAGCAAAAGCGTGACATGATATATCATGTACGTTGTATTTCATTTATACTGCTCAAATGCTAATAAGCATGCTAGATGTATAAGCGACTAAGCGTACAACTAAAGATACCATGTGCAGAACCAATTGAAATTGCTTCAGAATGAATAGGCAAGTGTGAAATGACATAAGTGACAAATGCTGGCACTGATGCAGCACAAGCACCATATCTAGGAAATGTCCTAATAACTGAATCTAGTAAACACGTAAAAAACACTAAGCCAAATAACATATTAGTTCTAATTGGTATCCTGTTGTGGAATCAAGTAAGAAAATATCAAATTCACTACAGTTAGAACATTTATTTAATTTAATTAATTGATTTGTATATTAAATTACATTATTTATGACTTAATCAGTCATATTGGCATCTTTCTGAAACTCAGCAAAACATATGTCTGTATCTGCCATTAATCCAGGCATAAAACATAAAAGTACGGTTGAGAATGAGGCATGCTTGAGAAAGAGGTCTCAAAAGTTTGTAGGAGGAGAAAACAGTATGCCTCAAGACTATTTGATTTGATATGGTTTTGATACTTAGAAAAGCAATGGTTCCATAATAACTTCTACCTCTACTACTTCTGATACAAGTTTTAGAGGAATAGTCTTAATGTAGTATGGCATCCCATTTTTCAATAAAATAGTATAAGTTCTTCAACACTATGTCTTTGTATTTTCACATAGTTATGTGCATGGCAAACTACTTAGATGTAAGATCGCATCTACATCCTTTTGTACAGGTTTATGAGCTTATTCCTAACACTCCAGCTGCAGAGTAAGTGCATAAACTTTTTTGAGAGAATAGTGCAAAAACTTCACCCGGACATCATGGTGTAAATTCCTAGATGTGAGGACTAATGAGGAATGACCTAGCAAAAAATGTCAGTCCAACTCCTACAGCATCAGATGGGTCTGATTGTTTTGTTTCAAAAATTACGGAAATGCTGCATAGGAATACTAACAGAATGGCATGAATAAGACAGACCTGAATCAGGGGGCATCAACAAATTCCCAAGGAACTTCCTCAAGGATGGCAAGAGAATGCACCAGTTCCTGAAGTCTGATAATGACATAGACTTCTCTGAGACCCCTTCAGCATCCTTTGAAAAATACTGCAGAGTTGAGGAATGCTTCAAATGGTCTGTTGTTGGAACCTTCAGCAACTTCCTTCTTTACTGCAAATACAGTTTTATAAACGGATGCCAAGACAGATTCCAAATCAGACCTAGCAGTGCACGGAGAGGTAAATGCAAGAGTAAACACCAATTAACGCCTAAAAGTCTAAATAGAAAAAACAAAACAAACTATAAATCATAAGATTTGTTAAACACAGAGTATGAATTCAACTAAATGCAAACAAATTCATCTCAGCCAATATCGCCCAGCAAAAAAACTACCTAAAACATGTTAACCAGAAACTCCAACCCCTCATTCATAGCAATTGAACTTTTTATGCATACTATAGTTTGACACTCTTTTCGCTTGAACTTATCAGCCATGGTACAGTATTTTTCTCTCACAACAAAATAGCATCAGCCAGCTACCCGGCTTATCAGCTGCAGAAACCATCAGCCGAACATGATTCTATATCAGAAACAATGTCTTTGTTTGAAGGCAATTTTCAAATTTGAAGCATTCAACTATTGAATCAGCTTAGCAAAGGACATGATCACACATGGCATGCCAATATATCAGAAGCAAATAATTTCTCTCGAGCAATACCTAGTTAAGGCACCATCTCCTGTGACATCACATAGTTGATAAATGAATTCATCAACCTCATCTCGAGTTCCCCTCCCATATGTTGCCTACATGCAACAAAGAAAAGAGTGTCAAACTATAGAATACATGCAAAGTATACTACATACAAAAGCTTAAAAGCTCACATTGAAGCATCTCAGTGGATTAAAGCACTAGTGGTATACTGGTATAGGCATTCTTATCAGAAAACTAAACAGCCCAAACCTAATATACTTAGCAAGATGTCATGAACCAGGCCATCGGATGGGCCGAAAATTAGCTGCTAGGCAGTTGACATCTGCTCAATTGGGTGTTCAACTGGGGTTCGATGGACTGCTGGTATACTCCTTTACTAGATGTTCTTCTATTTGGTTGTTGCCGAATGGACATACACTACAAAGTTCCTTGGCCACCAACTGATCGAACATGGTATGCTTACTGTCAAGTTCAGCATTGGGGCCTACTACAGAAAATTGGGATTCATTTATGTGATAGTGGCATTGCTCTGTCATATTTTGTTGTCGATGCTCGTGAGACTCACTATGTGCTTGAGAGCAAGGGAGATGTGCAGCAGAATTCTCCAGGGCCACCACCGATATGCAGCTATCTTGCAGCTCCCAGGCTTTTCCACTTCCATGCCCACCAGGTCCACCTGACTGGACATGGAGTTTTGGTTTGCTAGATTATGATGAGTATTTCTTATGGAGCTACAGAGTGTATTGCAAAGCAATATTCAGCGAGTTTGAGGATTGGTTCAATGTGCTAATTTAGTAGAACAACACATAATAGAATCATCCAGACTGTAGTATTCAGATACTTGTACATGTATACAATAGGCATTTGGGCCATGGGCCTTATGGGCCAGACTATGGGCCTTATGGGCTAGACTACTAGTATAGACTATACTATATACTTGACACCCCCCTTCAAACTCAAGGTGAATGCTGATTAAGAATCAGACACATTGAGTTTGAGAAGATAAAAGCGATGATGTTCCTTTGTTTGAGGCTTGGTGAAGAAGTCTGCCACTTGAAGCTCATATGAAACATATTTGAGATCAACTGTGGATTGTTGGCAATGAGATCTAATAAATGATGCATCAACACCAATATGTTTGGTCAGCTCATGCTTGATTGGATTATTTGCTATTTGAATAGCACTCATATTATCACACAAAAGGGGTGTAGAGTTATCACATGAAACTCCAAGATCAGCCAGCAACCATCTAAGCCAAATTATCTCAGCGGTGGTAGTAGCAAGAGCTCTAAGCTTTGTTTCTTTGATTTCCATGCAATCGGAGAAGTTCCAATAAATATGCAATAACCAGTGATAGAGCGACGGTCTATAGGATCACTTGCCCATGTAGAACTAGAGTAAGCATGCAGCTGAAGTGGACTTGACTTGGCATAAAAAAGTCACTGTGTTGCTATCCCTTGTAAATACCGTAGAACACAAAGCAAGTGTGCATAGTGAACTGATGTGGGGGCACCAACAAATTGACTAAGAATATGTACAACATGAGCAATGTTGGGTCTTGTTATAGTAAGGTAGACAAGACTACCAACAATATGACGATATCTGGAAGGATCAACAAGAGGTGTACCATCATTGGGTCGTAGCTGAAGATTAAGCTCCATAGGTGTTGCTATGGTTTGAGTATCGGAAAGGCCAGATCGAGCTATCAAGTCCTGAAGATATCTCTGATGTGACAGATAATAGCCATGAGATGTCATTGTGACTTCTATGCCAAGAAAGTACCTCAAAGGACCGAGATCTGACATCATAAATTGTTCATGAAGACGTGCCTTTACAAAGGCAATATATTCAGTATCATCACCAGTAATCAACATATCATCCACATAGAGTAAGAGTAGTGTGCGTCCACGCTCAGAAACATGGACAAAAAGTGCAGAATCATGATCACTAGGAGTAAAACCAGCAGCTTTAACAACTGAAGCAAATCCTTCAAACTAAGCACGAGGTGCTTGGTTTAATCCATAGAGCACGACGAAGGCGGCAAACATAACCATCTGGTACCTTAACACCTGGGGGTGGTTGCATATAGACTTCTTCATGTAGATCACCATGAAGAAAAGCATTTTTAACATCTAGCTGGGAGATGCTCCATGAGCGAATGGTAGCCACAGCAATGAGAGCTCGAACAATAGTCATATGAGCAACAGGAGCAAAGGTCTCATCATAGTCACGACCATAAGATTGTTGAAAACCTCGAGCAACTAGGCGAGCTTTGTATCGTTCGATTGATCCATCAACTTTGGTCTTAACTTTAAATACCCATTTGCATGTGATGGGGACAGCATGTGCAGGTAAAGGAACTACCTCTCAAGTACCAGTACGTTCCAAAGCTGCAAGTTCTTCAGACATAGCCTGCTCCCAAACTGGAATATCTGCTGCCTCCTTATATGAAGAAGGTTCGAGTTCACTAGCAACACCAGAAATGAGAAAACCAAGCCTATCGGGCGCATGAATGGTGGCTCGATTTCTAAGATTATAATGTGTGTCTGGACTAGAAGAAGGATCATGGGGAGAGTCTGTGGTACTGGCCTCAGGATCATGAAGACTAGAAGATGGCTCGGGATTTGAAGGAGCACGAGGACGACGACTATATTGGAAATGAATGGGAGGGCGTGGGCGTGTAAGAATAGATTGTGAAGGAACGGGATCAAAAGAAATATGTATATTAGGTGGAGGCGTGGGAGAGTCCATAGGGGGAGTAGATGAGGAAGGTGATGATAAATCAACGTAGATAGGAGGTAATGAAAGAAAGGAAATAGAGTTATTTGAAGATGATGATTTTGAGGTGGGTGTGTGGAAATAAGAACAAGACTCAACGAAGGTGACATCACGAGAAATACGAATACAGCGAGCAGAAGGATCATAACAACGATACCCCTTATGCTCAAGGCTATATCCTAGGAAAGCACACTCAACTGACTGAGCTGTCAGTTTAGTGCGTTCATGAGGAGCAAGAACGACATAACACTTGCATCCAAACACACGAAGATGATCATAGCTAGGAGGGGACCCATGTAGAATTTCTCTAGGACACTTGCCCTGAAGGCGAGAGGAGAGTTGAAGATTAATTAGGTAGACAACAGTTGAGATAGCCTCGGCCCAAAAGTGAGCAGGCACGAAAGATGCGATCAAAAGAGAGCTGTTTCAATAATATGACGATGCTTTCGCTCTGCAACACCATTTTGTGCATGAGCACCAGGACATGATAATTGGGCAAGAGTTCCTTCAGATGAAAGAACCTGACGAAAGGCATTTGACAAGTATTCCCCTCTAGAATCGGAATGAAAAATGCGAATAGTAGATAAAAATTGAGTATGTATCATACGAGTAAAGGCTTGATATATAGACAACAATTGAGATCGATGTTTCATAAAATAGATCCATGTATAACGAGAGTAGTCATCAATAAAGATAACATAGTATTTGTGACCACCTTTTGAAGCAAAAGGAGCCGGGCCCCTTACATCTGAATGAACAAGATCAAAAGGATGTTCAGTTCTAGATTTACTAGTGGGATATGGCAGTTGTATCTGCTTTCCCAACTTACAACCAGTACATTCAAAAGAGGGATCTATGGACACTTGGCCAAGAACACCTTGCTTAACTAAGCTAGAAAAATGAGAGCCACATAAATGGCCCAAACAGTGATGCCACTGAGGAAAAGTAACCATAGGATAGGCAAACGATGGTGATGATGGTGGTGGTGAAGATGTTGACGAAGACATCGGTAGATGTAGACGGTCAATGATGTAGAGGCCAGAGGAACTCTTATGGCGATGACTAGTACCAAGAAGAGCTTAGGTTTGACGAGCCCGAACAAAGCAAGAGGTATCATCAAACACAACGGAACAATTCATGTCGGTAAGTTGACCGACAGACATAAGATTCATAGAAAGTTGGGGCACAAAAGAAACATTTGAAACGGTGAAATCAGAAGTGGCAAGATTGCCATGATGAGTAACAATACAAGAACTACCATCAGCGGTTTGAACATGTCGATTTTTAGGAAGAGGGCGACAAAAATCCAACTGAGATTTATTGGAAGTCATATGAAAAGAGGCACTTGAGTCCAAGACCCAGGGTACAGAAGTACCTGAAATGGAAGCTGAAGCTATAGAGCCACCAGACATGTAGGCACCAACAGGTGTGGAGAACTGTGATGCTCCTGTAGTGGTACTTGGAGGCATCGGTGGAGTGACCGGAGAAACAGTTGCTGTAGTGCCCTTATGAGATGTTGCACGCTTGGCCCTAAACTCCTTCAAGAGATGTGGATATTTCTGAAAACAACGCTCTTCAGTATGTGTTTTTCCACCACAATGCTTGCATTTTGGTTTTTCTTTAGGTTTCTCTTTAGAAACAAGAGAGCTATCCATGACAACATACTGAGGAGGTGCTGCTAGGACAGAGTGTTGAGGAACTGGAGGAGCAGCATCTATAATGCGAAGCCTTGTCTCCTCAGCAAGTACAGCTGAAAGTGCTTCAGCCATGGTAGGAGGACTGGAGCGCCCAAGGATTTGAGCATGAATAGGCTCAAACTCGGACCAAAGGCCCATCATAAAGTGAAATATCTTGTTTTGCTGCTCATACTTATCCCTGACAGCACACTCCTTGCAAGCTGAATTAGGCTTTGGCACCATTGAGTCTAACTGACTAGATTGCTTCATAAAAGCAGCATGATATTCCTCAACCGATAGATCTTGTTGCTGTAGATGATGAAGTTGTTTGAGAATGGAATAGCGAAGTACAGAGCTACTTTGCTGATACCGCTCCTTTAGAAAATCCCACATTTCTTTAGCTGTATTGAAATCCTCCAGAGAATATCTTATAGTTGGATCAACATTCATCGCTAGAATAGCCATTACACGGCCATCAACATCACTCCAAGCCTTTGCATCTTTGTCACTAGCATCAGGCGGGGAATATGTAAGATGTGAAGCGAAGACGGCACCGACAGAAAGAAGAAGCATTCTGAAGGAATAAGCCCACTCTCTATAATTCTGACCAGTCAATTTGATATCAAGAGCAGGAGCAGCAAAGGTAAAAGGTGCCATAGTGGAGATTGATGCAGCGGATGAACCCATTTACAGTTCTGACAGCCAAGTAGCAACAATGACAGCAAGCACGAACAACTAGCTTCTCAGGGGTAGGAGGCTCTCATAGAAAGCAAGCAGGCAACGCTGCACAAACAACCGGCCGGACGGGTGCAGATGTGCAGGCGCCGGACGTCGATGCCAGTTCGCGGGCGGACGGCCGCGCAGACTTCACGGGTGTGCAGGTACGGTGTAGCGACAGCTGCACGAGTAGACGACGAAGGACCGCGCGAACGGCGCGACCAGGACCGCACGGACAGCGTGGGGACGGGCCGCCTAAGGACAGCGGCCTCGGATGCAGAGGATTTTGGCCTGGCAACGAAAAAAATGAGAGGCACCGCGACCGAGGACCCTTCACCGGCGGTGATGACTGGCCGACGGTGGCGGCGGCGGCGGTGGTGGAAGACCTAGCTCTGATGCCTTGCTAATTTAGTAGAACAACACAGAATAGAATCATCCAGACTGTAGTATTCAGATACTTGTACATTTACTCCCTCTGTCCCAAAATAAGTGACGTTTTGGGTTTTCGTGCCACAAGTTTGACTCGATTTGTAGAAAATACGTGCAATATTTATATCTTCAAATAAATTTGTTAAAAAACTAGACTGAAAGATCTTTTCGATGATACTAATTACTTACCATAAATATTTATATATTTTAATATATAATTGTCGGCAGTTGTTTCTCGAGAAGCGAGAACGACACTTATTTTGAGACGGAGGGCCTATACAATAGGCACTTGGGCCTTATGGGCCAGACTACTAGTATAGACTATACTATATACTTATACTTACACAATGGAGCTACATTGACTCTTACCTTTCATTGTAGAGATTCTTGCTACAGAAATTATTTGTGGGTGGAAAAAAATACACAAGCTCATATGTTTTGCAAGTCAGATGCCATTCAGCTTCTAATATTGGTGCCATTACTGGATAATGTTTCCTGCTCGGTCTGCGTCCAGATTACATGGATACCACCTGCATTTCTTCCTTCCTCTAACTTTCTTTCGTCGACTTTTTTTTTTTTTTTAAAAAAAAAAACATGTTCTTTCCTCCTTGTTATCACGTTGGTATGCTTTCCTCTCTCTTGATCTTGGAGCCAATTCATTTCTGGTGAATGGATCTGTCAACAGGAGTAGATTCATTTGACCATGGGGACGCGTGTGCACGCCCCCACCCAAATGCAAGTGCGTGATCTAGAGTTTGGAGTCTTGTTGGGGGCTGGGGCAGGAGTTTGGTTTGGTGGCAACAACCTTACCGCCAGCAGAGGAGATCCGAGGCAGTCAGCTGTATCTGAGTTGAAGGCCAGATTTGGTGTGGGGAAACCGGAAACCCCGAGTACACAACACATGGGGACTCTCTCTTCCTCTGATGATCCTGCCAAAAAGCGGTGGTTGGATCACCCAACACTCATCATCCTTCTCTCAAGGAAACCAACCATTTTTTTGGGTTATCTGTCCACTGGGCAAAGCACAACCAAAAGCAGCTAAGTTACGAGGTACCGTATTACAATTTACAATCACGTACGCCTGCACACAATAACTTTACAAGATACAAAATCAAGATTCACCACATGCTTCATCTCACTAATAATATCCCGCCGCCGGTTGCAGATAGTCTGTACACACATACGCGCCGTCCCCCGGCCGTCTTGCTGCTTCCTGCGTGGCTGGCATGCCAATAGTTCCGCGTGGAAAGCATCAAGAAGGAATTCCTCCCGTCCTACACAGTAGACACACCTGCCCTCACCACTCGGCCTCACGAATCCCTAACCCAGTAACCCCCCCTTGTCTAGTAGCGCTGTCAAAAGTCCCATCAGAATTGATTTCCAGTTCCCGCACTGGTCTTTGCCGGTGGCTTTTGTGACAATTATCCGACAACAGGCTTTACTTCAAACAAATCTGAGCCATTGTTTTTTTATGATTCAAATTATTACTCAATCAATTAATTAACCTAAAAAGAAGAAGGAAAAAAAGGTTTGAAATCCACAAATCATGGGCGGAGGCCCTTCCTTTTCTGTTGTTCCTTTGCATGCAAAAATCTTTCGGACGTGCAAACCCATCAACCAGCTATGTATGACACCGCAGCATACGAAGTCTCCAGCGGCATAAAAAAAAGATTAGTACCTAACACGTTAATTTAATGTACAATATGTTACACACACACACACACACACACACACACACACACACACACACATATATATATATATATATATATATATATATATATATATATATATATATATATATATATATATATATATATATATATATATATATATATATATATATGTTACATAGTTGAATGTATGCTGACACGATTAAAATTATGTTACATAATAATTGGGAGGATCTTTTAAAACCAGCGGATCATGCATGTCTCGATCAGCTGAGGTCGTCAGGAGTCAAAGCCAACAGATGCACGCGCTTCCTCTGTTCTCTCTCTCTGTCTCTCCCTCTATATAAAGGGACGCACACCCGCCCGTTGGGCCAGATCAGCCACGCAGCACCACACGCACACCACACACAGACACAGGGAAAGTGCGGAGATGGCGATGGGCAAGTCCGGTACCATCCTCGCGCTCTTCCTTGCGGGCACCACGGTGGGGGCACGCATTCCGCCGCCCAAGTGGGCACCGGCCGGCACCCAGCTGCTGCTGCCAACACCACCAGTACCGTCGACGTCCCCGCGGTGCACCCAGCTGGCGGCGCGTACCAGGGAGATCTCGGTAAGGATGATGTACGCGCGTGGCCCGGCAACGCCAACAGTATCAAGTACGTCATCCATCCCTGCTATCTGCGTGCGTGCATGCGTTTCTTTCTACTACTAGTGGCGGGGCGCGCCACCGTGCAAGAACGATCTTGAATATACTTAAGAAAATAGCATGGCAGTAGGTTCAAGCATGGCTATGCATATATTACAGATGATATGTACCGATGAGGATAGGCCAAAAGAACATATTTATGAGATTGTTTTGCGACCAACAGACTGGACCGATCTCATTCGGAGCATGTACAATGGTTTCCTGCAGAAAAGAGGTAAATTAATTTGGTGGGTTTCAATATGGTGGGATAAGTGGGGAGCAAAAAACACAAGTTGTATGGAGTTACATTTTTGTTGACTGCGTTGTCACCAAAGAGTTGTCTGCGAATTTTTCCTGGTCCTGCTAGTGAGCTGGTCATCCAACAGGGGAAAAACAATCATAATGGGAAACAACTAATGAGGATGCAAAACTCATTTCCACTACAGGAATGCGTAACCTCTTCTTTCTGCTGGATTGTTAATGGGAAAGAAAAATCGAACCTTAGATTTTTGCGCTGCATGCTGTGAGAACCACTGAATGGGCTGTATAGGGTATTGCAAAATGCTGAATCTTCAGCCATCACAGCGAGAGGACATCTGAACTTGTCTGCACAGAATGCATTTGCGTATATGAAATTGATGGACATTAAAGCGAATAGAATGAAGTCCAATTAGTGGAAGCAGCAACATGTGAAATCTGTAGTCAATCGAAACAAATGGAATAAGCATAATTAGATGACTGCCTACACAACGCACGTGGCTAAGAGGCCCATAAAGATATATTGTAATGGTAACTATGATAGTAACTGTAAGGAGGAGGAGAATGTAACCTGAGCAAATTCTTATTTGAAATTCAATGGCCCCATAAATGCGATCTGAAATTGAACAGAAACAGTTGTAATGGAAGGTTGATAATGCTGGAAACAATAACATACATTTATCGCTAGCGCATCTATGAAGAGACCAAACCTTGGAGGGGTCGATCTGCATGAAGTTTTGACGGTTGTAGAACAATTGGACTTCATATATTTTAGTTGCCTCTTATTTCATCCCAACCTGTAAAAGATAACCATGAAACTTGTTTAGTGTTAGCTATTTGGGTAGCATGAAAACTATGGAGAAATAATAGCTATGGAAGAGCTGCTCTTTTTAGCATCCAGACATGCCACTTACAGTCTAATAAATTTGTACAAAAGATAACAAAGTTTCTCAGTGATCGCTATTTTGTTTCCACTAATTAAAACTATAGGCAAATAACAGTTATGAAGAAGGTGCTCTTTTTAGAACCCTGACAGGCACCTACAACGGTTTTGAGCCTTGTGAATAAAAAATTTAATATAACAGGAACATAGCACTGAATCTGTATATCCACATGAAGGAAGGGGCAAAGGGCTGTTGCCCATGTCCGGGGCATATCTCGGGAGTTAAAAGCACATGGAGATAAAACCTGACCAAATCGAGTTTTTGTCCAACACCGATATTGAAACTCAGCAATCATTTATTTTGGTAGCACTAAAACTATAGACAAATAATAGTTATGAAAGAGCTGATCTTTTTTACCATCCTGACATGGCACTTACAACGGAATAGTTTTTTGAGCCTTGTGAACAAAAATTAAAATATAACAGCAACATAGTACTGAATTTGTATAACCACATGGAGAAAGGGGCAAGGGGCTGCTGCCCATGTCCAGAGCACTTTCGGGAGTTAAAACCATGCAGAGATAAAACCTGACCAAATCAAGTTTTTGTCCAACACAGATATAGAAACTCAGCGACTTTTTAGAGCTGTGAACTTTCACAAACTCTTGAAAACCAAACGGCCATGGAGGCGACTACATCAAGAATCTGGACACAGGAATGGACATATAAAAACACCACACAATCATATTGTATCTTCTACCACTTACCAAGCTCCTAGACGTGAATAGATAGGTTTCGCATCCGAGAGTCATGTACTCATATAACCCAAAGGAACAGGCCTATCATAGCAACAGACCTGCAAATGAATCCAAACAGTACTTATGTGCTGCATCAGAGCATATCCAATGATTTTACAGCTTGAAGCAATTTCATCCATTCAAGCAGTGAATATTCAGTTCATAGTGGAAATTTATGAAATGGTCTCAATTTTACAGCGTTCCTAGAAAGTGGCAGTTTGCATGACATACTACCGATTTCAAAGTAATGTAAAAACCCAGGGAAAGATTTCCATCTCCACAAGACGTCTATATGGTAAAAAAAATTAATTGAGTTAATTAAAATATTCGCAATTGTCTAGAGATAGTGGGAGTTTCAAAGTATTCGCAATTGTCTAGAGATAGTGATATGTCCTTCAAACTACAGACTTTTTATGCAGTACATGTATATGCATTTCTAAAAAAGTATATTAGACACTTTTTCAGAGGCTCTGGGAAAAAAAACTCATGCATAGTGCTAACCTGCTATGCCCTACCAATACATATTAGCTATTTCTATTAGAGGCTCTCTAGCAGTATTAGAGGATGATTAAACACAAACCTCGATTGGATCTCATTCTAAATTTCTATGACAAAACCCCAATAGCCTTTTAACAGAGCTACTATTATGGAACCTGCAGTTAATTCATTTTTTCATTGACCTGCTGTCATCACCTATTTAAACCTTAACATGACAGTGGTATATATTACTATCTTATATATGGACAACAATAGTGTAGGCTATATAAGTGCATGCCCAATTAAGCTCATGCATTTTACTTAGTGCATTGCGAAGGCAGGTTGATAATACATATCCAAGGTTAGATATATATGTCAAATCGTGCGGCAAAAAACCAGCCAATGTGCCTACAGGTGTGTAATTTTTATGTGGAAGTCTCTCAAGAACACATACTTTGCTCAATGCACCGTCTACTAAAGGAAGCACTGCCATCAGATGGCTAGAGAATGTAGCAGCCTCTGACCTCCAGGTGCCCATATTCCTGGAAATCAAATAATTTTAGCAAAAATATAAGTAATGGATTTGTAACATAAAATAGAAGTAAAAGGACTATACATTTCACGTTCCCCACAATTTACTTTTGTTCTAGGTAGACCTTCCTGCTCCTGTATCTTTGCATTGTGCAATAATATAGGACCAAAATTTGTTCCCTGACGGGTTCGTGGCCCATGCACTCTCAATCATGTCTATTATAGCCTGAAAGGAATGATGCCAGGTCCATTGTAATCAATAGGTAGCTAACAAATGAAGCTAGCAACACATGGAACAGGTTTTCATAGTTCACACTAAATTAAGAGCTTCCTCTGAAAGGAATGATGCCAGGTCCATTGTAATCAATAGGTAGCTAACAAATGAAGCTAGCAACACATGGAACAGGTTTTCATAGTTCACACTAAATTAAGAGCTTCCTCAACTTGCAGCTCAGGCAACAGTTCTGACGACAACATTACAGCTTGTACTGCAATATCCATACTGACCAGATAAGGATCGTGCCGCAACACTAATAGCAAATAACTGAACAAACCAATGACAGTAGGCAAACTGAAAATACTAAACTGCACTGGACCAGATAGTACCTTTTGGTTGGGCTATTTCCTTTGTGTTTATTTGTCTCAGAATAACCAGGCGTCCAAATGATTCCGAATAAATTTATGTTAGTAAAAAAATCAAAAGTAAGAGTAAAGCTGATAAAGAAAGACAAGATCGAGAACCAAGAGTATCACCTGACACAGCATGATGTGGTTCCCCATCCAATTCTGATTTTCTGGTTCATCCAAAAAAGGAGATTCCCAAAGCAGGGGTCGGACTGTGGCCCAGCCGACCGCAGGCAGCACGGGCCTGACCAGCCGTGCACAGCGCACCGGCGGACGTGGGTCTGCAGGCAAACACAGGCATTCGCTGCAGGCTGGGTACCGCGGCATAGCGCGACAGCCGACCCCCGCGGCCCCGCCCGCTGGAATTTGGGAACACAACAACAGGAAGCAGGAGGAGTGTCGCTGCCTTCGACAGCCCGTTAGACAAGGGAGGAGAAGAGAGTGAGGTACCGGCAGACCAAGCCGCCGAGCTGAGACACTGCGGCCGCCACCACCACCGACAACGAAGAGAAAGTTAGGGTTGAGGGAAGACGTGCCGGCAGGGGCCGGCTGGAACCACGCACGGCACCGCGCACCCATCCGCCGGGCTGGGCACCATCGAGAGGGAGGGAGGCGGAGCGAGAGAGGAGGCGGAGGCGGACGCAGCGAGGCGCGCTATGCGGCGCTGGAGGCCAGGGGAGCCGTCGCCCGGCACTGGCTGGCACGGCACCACGTCGCGAGAGAGGGAGAGGGCGCACCAGTAGCGAGGGGACGTAGCGACGGCGAGCGGCGATAGGACGGAGCGGCGGCGACGAAGCACATACAAGGTGGATCGGAGGAGAGGGAGGAAGAATGGCGGCGATGCCGATCGGGAGAAACCGAGGCGGAAGAAAAGGACGGCTCCCAGATGGGGGCAGAAGTCGATGCGAACAGGTAAGAGAGGCAGAAGCAGAAGCCAACGACGAGCCAAACTAAGCGATTGCGAGCCTAATTCACGTTTAGCAGAAGCGGACGCATGAAATCCTGTCCACACAGAAAGGATCCGAAGACGGTAAAATACCGTGGTAACGAAGCCGCAGCTTCTGGACGAGCAGCAGGCCAGGTTTGTTGGGGGTTATTAAACTCCAGCTTACTAGTTACCCTAGCTAGTTTAATTTTTTCAACACCCGTCGCTGAAGAGAAGATCGTGTTTTAATAGTCTTATAATTGTTACTTGGCAAGATCTTGCACATAGTTCTTGACTGTTGGCTTCCACTTGTGATCATTCCTAGAAGAAATTTCTGTGGTCATGAGCAGTTCAGCACGCATGAGCATGGAACAGTGCAAATACTTTAGAAGCCTATCGATCTTATCTTGTTTGAAAGAAGCAAAATGAAATATAAATTGTTGAAGAAAAAAAACAAAATACGTTTACAATATGACTGCAATTCGGCCGCCACGACATGTCAAATTCACATCTAGAGATAGGAGGATAGGGCAGGAGGTGGAAGAAGTATATCTCCTACTACCTTCATTCCCACTGGTTATCAAAAAACAAATAATTTAAGTTTGAATAAGTTTGATTATAGCAGTGAAGGTTGATATTTTAGATGATCAAAGCTTTTACTTTATATTATCTTTGTTAATTAGTGACATGTGTGGGTTATTTGGATACGAAATTAGGAGATACTTTGCATTGTCTATCATAATGATAAATGTAGGTAATTTAAATACAAATTTGTGGGCTATTTCGAACTAAAGTTCATAAATGGTAGATTGCATAATTTAGATGTAAATTTAGCGAGTTAATTTTAACTTTCGCATGGCTATGAAAATTGCCTCCTTTTTATTTGTATATATAATAAAGCAGGCCTTCAATTAGAATTTTTTGTTGATAGATTAATTAACTTAGACATGATGAGCACTACAATATTATATTTTATTAATACACTACCAAGTGAATGTGATACTATATCTCTCTCTAAGAAAATACCAAATAAGCGATAAATTGGGCCTCTAAGCCCCTTAACAGACCGGCCCCCTAGCTACTATTGGGCCTACGCCTGGCATAGGGGATGCCGGTCATAACAAAGGTTCATGTGCGCAATGGCCTGCCCAGCCATGGGTTGTCCCAGAATAACCAATTATCAGGTGCCCCCTTTTCTCATTATCCTGAAACAATCGTTCACATTTGGATACCCTTGGATAACTGTATTCAACACAGAAGCAAAGCCCTACTCACATTATATCCAACTGCACCGTATCCCTGTATGCCATATTGTTGCCGCCCTTCCCAAGCTCTCTTCGTTGGCCTGCTTCACCCGTATGCTGGTTTGGTTGAACATGCAGTGGTAGCAAATTGAGTTCGGCAGGGTGAATGGTTGTCAGTGATCAAGTAGCTAGTTTAACACACTGTTGGTTGTCTTCCACGTGGTGAGCTCCTGCTGGGTTTGAACGAGCACTAAGGATAATATCATGCAATGCAATCTGTTTAGATCAGAGTTTATTTTCTTTTTGCTGACACTCTGACTAGTGATTTCTACGTTTATGTAGTTTCGACCAAAGTAACTATGTGTTGGGATTTTTTTTTCATGACACTGGTGGCATGCTGCAAATCTACGTAATTGGTTTATATTAAAATGGTCGAAACTAGAAGTAATCCTAGAACCAGCTTATATTTTTTATTGATGATATGAAGTACTATGTTTGTGCTTTCTGTCAACAGTATTGATTCAATGGGTATAATCATGCATTTAACACAATATTCTTCTCATACCCCTTTTCCAGGTGTAAACCAACACCTGGCTACCAGTTTATACCAGCATACCAGTTTATAGCAGTATCAAAAGGATATGAGATTCCCAGTTGTTGACAAATATTATCATTGCTTATGCTATATGATTCACAGTACCTTGTTGTATTATGTTACTATTGTTCCTTACAAATCTTTATTAATGGGCTGTATTCTGGCACCACTAAATTGTTGTAATGTGGATCTTTACAGATTTACTAGTATACCTCTATCGGTAAAGTGCGATGTTTAGGTGGAAACTGAACACCATCTTCTTTTCAAATTCTGGCAAAGAAATGGCAAGCTCTTACATTGCTTGTTCAGGGACGTTCTGTGGCACACTCTTCTGCTGATTTGGTGATCAGTAGGATCTTTGCTTGATTTACAGTGGTGGATAGCGGACTCGCGGTGTTATTCGTTGCAGACGTTACTGGGCTTGAAACATGACAGTCTTGTTTTGAATCAGCTGTGCTTTGACATGACATCAACCGCTCTGCATAGAAAGGCCACAGTGTGCACACTGCAGCGAGGCAATGACCGATTTAGATTGAGAGTAAATTATTTTTTTTCTGTCATTTACTACTACAAAGTCACACTCCCTCCGTCCACAAGAAAATGCAATTCTGGTAAATGATGTTCACAAGAAAATGCAATTCTGGTAAATGATGTTCACTGCATATATTTCTAGTCCACAATAATAGTGTTTCTCGATTGATAGCAGCTAACCCTGGCTTTCGTCATTTCTGGTAAATGATGTTCAGTGCATATATTTCTAGCCTGTAATGGAATAGTTATGAAGCCTAGCATTTTGTCCATTATAATTATTTCCAAGCACTGATCCTAATAAACCGTGCCACAAAATATTTCATACAGACTTGTGTAGGCAGCTTTTCTACTGTTGTATCATCATCCAACATATGGATAAGAGAATTATGCCTGAGTTTACAATATTTCACAATTCAAGTTCTAATTTACAACCCCCCCCCCCCCCCAAACACCCACCCACCCACCTAAGGATGAAAACGGACGAACTCGGTCGAAAAACTCCTCAACCGTTTTCTACTTTTACATTTAAAATACGAAAGCGAAAGCGAAAGCGGACAAGCCGGACACGAAAACGAACACGAACTTACGGAATATCTAGAATTTCGAAAACGAATCAATTCGAGCGGAATTATATCGAACACGGTCGGTATGCGAAAATTCAATACGAAATACTGACCCACAGTGCATAGCATTAAACAAGTGCACGACCAAATACATAACAAGTTCACAACTAACAAGTGCATGATCTAGTTCAAGTGCATAGCATTAAACAAGTACACGACCAAATACATAATAAGAGAGATGAGGCTGGGCGCCGTCTATAAGAGAGGGCAGCTAGCCACCGGTAGAAAGAACACAGCTGCGTGGTGAGCAGCCTGTAATTGGGCTGTATGACATGTGCAGTTGGCCAAATTCGGTTTAAACCGAATTTTGAATTCGGAATATTTCAAATTAAAAGTAGAAAAGTAGAAAACGGTCGAAAAATGTGTAAACTATTTTCTACTTTTACATTCGAAATACGAAACATCTCAAATGCGAAAGCGAAAACGGTAAAGTCGAACAAGAAAATGCGGATTCGGTCGGATTAAATATAGAAAACGATGCGGTTCGGTTCGGGATATTTCCGTTCCGTTTT
Organism: Miscanthus floridulus; assembly: GCF_019320115.1. Classification (NCBI taxonomy): domain Eukaryota; kingdom Viridiplantae; phylum Streptophyta; class Magnoliopsida; order Poales; family Poaceae; genus Miscanthus; species Miscanthus floridulus. Next base: position 24,133,970 of record NC_089594.1, read on the forward strand.
CATCCTTACACCCACCCTCAAATGGCAACGTATCAGGTGCAAACCAATCAATCTATACAAACTTGTAAACTACCAATCAGAACCACTAGATGTTGATCCAGTGGATGGGGTAAGAAGTGGGATTTTTTTGCGCTTAAGCCCCCCACCCATCGGCCTTTTTTTTTGCGCTTAAGCCTCCTCATCTCATCTATTGGATCAGTATCTAGTAGTCCTGATCAATGGTTTTCAAGTTTGCACATATTGGTTGGTTTGTACCTGATATGTTGCCCAAATACAAAGGCTTGAGAGATCAAAAGTTACGTCACTGTCAATTCCCTACATGTACGATGTGCATGATCCAACGTTTTTTATTCAATTCCTACGAGACTTCTACCATTCTTATCTTGACTCTGGTGACTGAGAGAAGGAATGGTCTTGATAAATTATCATCCAACTTCACTCTTCAATTTTTTTTCAGAGGTTTTGAAAACTTTGCAAGAAAAAACACCAAATTCCTCAAATGGTATTCCCAAGTCACTCAAGTTATTATTCCTTACTACGGTTTTAAAGCACATCATAGGAATGTCAAGCAAAATTTGGGAGCATTATGACATGGATTACAAGTTAATATTCTTCGTCACTATGGTTTTTAAGCACATCCCGACGGATGTCAAGCAAAATTAGGGAGCATTATGACGTGGATTACAAGGTGTTTAGTTTAAAGAATAAGATCATCCATTACCTTATCACTTGTCATATTTTAGTTTGGTTTGAATAATAGCTTGGGTTGATCCATCACTACTTCATCCTCACAAGCACATTAGTAAGACAAAAGGGATAAACTCATGATAGACCATCTTATCTTGGATGACTTCATCCTGAGATAAAACACACCATTAGCTCGTCTGTCTTTCACAACTGGGTACAGAAGTAGGTCAACTGTTACAAAGTGTGGATCAAATGAATATTTTGAGTGACAAAGCAATATATGAACAGTAGAACACAAAGACATGGTCTCAGGATGGATTGTTTTTTATGAACATGTGCTGTACAGGCTCTCTAACATGTACATCATTGTGATCCTCTGTCACTTAATCACTTGCATTTGCCAAACCAACCATCTTTAGCATGTTCCGGTCCTCCTTGAATCTCTCGAGGACTGTCCCCTTGACTAGCTCCAGTTTTTCATCTTGTGCTCCTCTCATTTGTATACCCCAACATTCAATAACTTCTGGCCTGAACCTATTTGTCTTGGAAAGGGGAGGGCTGGTAAACGTGCTACAAGTAAATGAGTGCCCTTGATCGAAATTTGCACATAAAAAGAGTCCAAAATGATGTGGCTGCCCTCCAAATCCAATACCATTGGGTATGTTCTCAGAGCTGAAGTTTATAGCACACTGCCAAAATAAGCTAATGATGTAAACTACCCTTTATATTCCGGAGAGAATTAGTAGAAACACAAACAGTGAAGAAAATTAAAACAAGGAGATATGTCATACAGAGCAAAACATACCCATTGCAAATTCTTGTTTGCTCCAGTAGGGCGGAAAATGGATGCTTGAGGATACAATTTGAAGAGGAATGTCTTCATGTCACCATAAAAATCACTGTGTCTTTCCCAAGGCTGTGATGCATATCCACCATAAATTGATCCTTCAGTATCTTTAACAATCAGAACAGTCTGAGCATCTCCATTCCTATAAAACAAGAAACATATCCAAGAAGGACATATATAGGTCGAAAATTATTCAGATGGAATGTATGCAGTGATAGGGCAAGCATAAGGACTCTCTTGAATCATGAGGATAGGTTGTAAAATTGTCATGTTTGTGCCCATTATTAGCAATGACAATTGGCATCAATATGGCCGCTGAGCAGACAAAGAAAAGTAATTGAAATCATATCATGAGAATGGAACTTAGTTTCATTATGCCATTTCCATATATAATAACACATCTTTATAATTATGAATAAAGTTTAAAAAATGTGGATTTTACTCCAGCAGATCTACAAAATTGAAGAGTACTCACGTTACTTTGCCTAAGAAAGTGTTGAAGCTTTGTCCATGAAGAGAACTGTGATATAAAAGCTTCCACTCTTGCACCTCATGTTGGGAAAAGCCTCCTCCAATATGCCAGGCATACTCTTTATTTAGAAGCAGCAAATCAGTGGAGATGTTTTCAGGATAATGAAGCAGTGGTACTTCAAACCCTGGTCTACCTACAAATGAAATAAAGTCAGCAAAAGCATGACATGATATATCATGTACGTTATATTTCATTTAAACTGCTCAAATGATAATAAACATGCTAGATGTATAAGCGTACAACTAAAGACAGAATGTGCAGAACCAATTGAAATTGCTTCAGAATGAATAGGCAAGAGTGAAATGACACAAGTGACAAATGCTGGCACTCATGCAGCACAAGCACCATATCTAGGAAATGTCCTAATAACTGAATCTAGGAAACGTGTAAAAAACACTAAGCCAAACAACATATTAGTTCTAATTGGTGTCCTGTTGTGGAATCTAGTAAGAAAATACCAAATTCACTACAGTTAGCACATTTACTTAATTGATTTGTATACTAAATTACATTATTTATGACTTAATCAGACATATTGGCATCTTCCTAAAACTCAGCAAAACATATGTCTGTATCTGCCATTAATCCAGGCATAAAAGTATGGTTGAGAATGAGGCATGCTTGAGAAAGAGGACTCAAAATTTTGTAGGAGGCGAAAACAGTATGCCTCAAGACTATTTGGTTTGATATGGTTTTGAGACTTAGAAAGCAATGGTTCCATAATATAACTTCTACCTCTACTACTGGTAGAAGTTTTAGAGGAATAGTCTTAATGTAGTATGGCGTCCCAAAGTATAAGTTCTTCAATTGTATGTCTTTGTATTTTTCACATAGTTATGTGCATGACAAACTTCTTAGTTGTAAGATTGCATCTACATCCTTTTGTACAGGCTTATAAGCTTTTCCTAACACTCCAGCTATAGAGTAAGTGCATAAACTTTTTTGAGAGAATAGTGCAAAACTTCACTCGGATATCATGGTGTGAATTCCTAGATGTGAAGACTAATGAGGAACGACCTAACGAAAAATATCAGCCCAACTCCTACAGCATCAGATGGGTCTGATAATTTTGTTTCAAAAATGATGGAAATGCTGCTTAGGAATACTAACAGAATGGCAAGAATAAGACAGACCTGAATCAGGGGGCATCAACAAATTTCCAAGGAACTTCCTCAATGATGGCAAGAGAATGCACAGGTTCCTAAAGTCTGATAATGACATAGACTTCTCTGAGACCCCTTCAGCATCCTTTGAAAATACTGCAGAGTTGAGGAATGCTTCAAATGGCCTGCTGTCGGAACCTTCGCCAACTTCCTTCTTTGCTGCAAATACAGTTTCATGAACGGATGCCAACACAGATTCCAAATCAGACCTGGCAGTGCACGTGAGGGGTAGATGCAAGAGTAAATACCAAGTGCCTGTTTAGTTGCACTTCATTTTGCAAATTTTTTCAAGATTCCCCGTCACATCGAATCTTTGGACGCATGCATGAAGCATTAAATATAAATAAAAAATAAAACTAATTACACAGTTTAGACGAAATTCACGAGACGAATCTTTTAAGCCTAATTAGACTATGATTGGACACTAATTGCCAAATAACAACGAAAGTGCTACAATGCCATTTCGCCAAAAAATTTGCAAACTAAACAAGGCCCAATTAATGCCTAAAAGCCTGAATAAAAAAATCCCAAACAAACAATAAATCATAAGCTTTGTTAACACAAAGTATGAATTTTTCTAAATGCAAACAAATTCATTATATCACCCAGCGAAAGAATTACCTAAAACATGACACCGGAATGCATAAGGCCCAATGGTAACCAGAAACCCCTACCCTTCATTCATATCACTTGCGCTTTTTGATGTCTTTGTTCGAGGTAATTTTCAAATTTGAAGCATTCAACTACTGAAACAGCTTAGCAAAGGACATGATTCACACATGACACACCAATGTATCAGAAGAAAATAATTTCTCTCGAGCAATACCTTGTTAAGGCACCATCTCCTGTGACATCACACAGTTGATAAATGAATTCATCAACCTCATCTCGAGTTCCCCTTCCATATGTTGCCTACATGCAACAAAGAAAAGAGTGTCAAACTATAGAATACATACAAAGTACTACTCCCTCTGTCCTATAATATAGTGCATTCTAGAATTTTTAGGACAAATTAAGAGAGAACACAAAAGACGCATGCGTCCTCACTTTATTTCCTAATAAGACGCTATCATCAACACGATTAGTGGTGATTGGTAGATAAATGGAAAGTATGTAATGCAAAACTGGTTTCTATCTTCTAAAATGCCTTATATTTGAGGACAAATTTTGAATGCTAGAATGCGCTATATTACAGGACGGAGGGAGTACATACAAAATCTTAAAAGCTCATAGTGAAGCATCTCATTGGATGAAAGTACTAGTTGTATAGGCATTCTTATCAGAAAACTCAACAGCCCAAGCCTAATCTACTGAGCAATATTGCACCCATGTGACCATGTCTCGATCTTAACTTCGATCAATTCCACCAGATACCAACACATCACTATACCCTCGCTCGCGACAACTAAACGAACAACAGAGTGGATCGAATTGAGTCGAGCACTAACTTTGGAGATGATCAAATCCTCGAACGTGACCCCATCGCTCCCGCCACTCTCCTTCACCACCAGCTGGAACAGCCTGTCGCCTAATGGCCCCCGCACCCCATAGTATTCCTGCGCAAATAGAGCCAAAGCCGTTAGAAATCGTAATCCAGATCCAGCCAGATCCAGGCCCAATTCAAAGGAGCGAATGCGCGTGCGGTGCTCACGGGGAAGACGGGGCGTGAGATGGCGCGGCCGCTGGTCTGCGACTGCGCTGCGAGGGAGGTGAATAAGCCGCGGAGGCCGTCCAGCTCCTGCTTCGAGAAGGCCCTGCGACGAAGCGAGCCGGTGGTGAGATCACCAGACAAGGCTTGCGAATAGCCGCAGCGATGGAGGTGGCAGGCAGCTGGTAGTGGGGTAGTACCTCGACGCCATGACGAAGCGGGAGCTGGAGGCGGACGCTGGCGAAGCCTGCGAATTGCCCATCGCCGCCGGCGGAGGCGGGGTCACGGCTTGTCGGCGACGGCGAGCGCGCTCAGTCTGGCTCAGCAACTGCCAATTGAACTCTCTGCGATTTTTTTATTTTTTCCTTTTTTTTGGAGCGATTTTATTTATTCTTTTCCGTTTGACGTTGGACGACGGCCCCTCGCGCCACAAGGGACGCCTTCACTTGATGGGCTTTTCGCTTTCTCGCTTTTCACCTTTTAAAACATGGAGGCCCATGTGCTGGCAGCCCACTCCAAATAGTTACGACGGCCGATATTTTAATATTTTATTTGTTTCTTTCAAATATTATATTTTTTCTCAATTACGCATGAGCTCAGTGTATCATTTCATTTAAGAAGAAAAAGAGTTTATGTTACAAAGGACACCGGCCATGCCAACTATATTTCATCTGCGAAGAAATGCATATATTTTTTTACCACTACTACAGGAATAGTTTTATGAGGCAGTCAAAAACCATTTTCCCAAGCGGGCATCGCACCCGCCTCGTGTAAAACGCATGTGTTAACCGAGATTAATACCGGCGGCCAAAATACCCGACTACGAAAACAAGATTAACGAAGGCGGCCGATTGCCGATCTGCGTAAATAATTTTAGAAAAATTAAAAAAGCTCGCCAGTGAGCCCGTATTCGAGCTCATCAACGAGCCCGCCTGTAGCCCGTCGTCGTAGCTCCCAACTAAAAGCTCTAGTTTGTTTTTGTGAATTGATAAAAACTCTAAGTGTTAACCTAGTTTATTAAAGTAATTATGAGATAGGTAGCACTACTCCAAGTGGTGAAGCAATAGTGATCATGACATGATGATGGTGATGGCATGGTGATGATCAAATACTTGAACTTAAAAAAAAGGAGAAAGAAAAACAAAAAGTTCAAGGCAAAGGTAAAACTTGATAGGAGCTTTTCGTTTTAGTGATTGAGACACTTAGTGAGTGTGATCACATTTATGATCGATAGTCATACTATTAAGAGGGGTGAAACTTGTATTGAAATACGGTTATCAAAGTACCACTAGATGCTCTAACCCATTGCATATGCATTTAGAATCTAGTGGAGTGCTAACACCCTTGAAAACATTTGTGAAAATATGCCAACACACATGCACAAAGGTGATACACATTGTGTTTAGCACTTGGGAGCAAGGGTTCAAAACTTCACCGGCGAAGTGTCCGCCCGTAGAGTGCGGACAGTCCGACGGTGCCACCGGCTCCCTGTACAGAAAAGACAGGATTTCACAGGGTGCACCAAATGCTGGTCACGCAGTGACCGGACGCTGGGATCCTGCGTCCGGTCAGTGGCTGTCGACGAAATATGGTCGGCAGTCTACCTAGGGGTATGCCCAAGGTAGTAGATTGTCGGCAGATAGATGCGCAAGCCACAAACAAGACGGTGACGCAAGACAGACACGAGGTTTTATCCAGGTTCGGCCGCCAAGAAGGCGTAATACCTACGTCCTGCGTCTGATTTGTATTGCTGTATGTCAATGAGAGATGCTTTTTAGAGGGGTTCCCTGCCCGCCTTATATAGTCCAGGGGGCAGGGTTACAGATCTGGAAACTAATCCTAGCCAGTTACAATTGCCATATGTGGCCGGATAAGGATTCCTATTCTAACCGACCAGGATCTTGATTGATCGCCAAATCCGCCTTGACTCCTTGCGCGGGACTCCAATCAGGTTGGCCGGGCCGCACGTCGTCTTTTGGTGGACCGGACCCACTGATCCGGGCCGGCCCAAGCTTAACCATAAGGGTATAGGGGTTAATACCCCCACAGCTAGTCCCCGAGCACCATGTATTATGCTGCGACACGCTATTTTAACCTTCTCCGACAAGTAAGGCTTGAGTCCTTGACATCTCTGACCACCGTTGTCGCCGGAGAAGTAGGTTGTCCGAAGAATGTATGGTGCTCTTAAGAAAAAAGAAAAAGATTTCCGTCCTGGGAAGTGTGCCCACTTGTATTTCTGAATAGAAATGTAAGTGCGTCTTGAAGCGTAGCGTCCTTGATCATCAGAGGCATAGGGGTCGAAAAACAAACACATTCACCGCAAGGTGAAGTGTGCCCACTTAGTCCCCGAGCCTGGTAGTAGGTGATGTAGGCATGTGGTGCCAGGTCTGAAAAGAATTCCCAGTTAAGTTGAGAACCCAATTGTCGTACAAGCAATACGAGATGCACCGGCAGGTGCATCGTACCGATGTAGTCCCCGAGCTTGCTAGAAAGTGAAGTATGAGCCTTGTAGCAAGGTCTAAATAAATGTCTCTCAACTGTATGTGAGTACAAATCACATGTAGCCGAGAAGAACGATCTTCGAGCAGTGGTTGGGACAGTCCCCGAGCACGATAGTAATCCTTACAATCAGTCAAAGCATAAGGGTCGATTAAACAAATACATTCACCGCAAGGTGAAGTGTGCCCACTTAGTCCTCAAGCCTAGTAGTAGGTGACGCAGGCACGTGGTGCCAGGGTCTAAAAAAGAATTTCCATTGAAGTTAAGAATCCAATCGTCGTGCAGGCGATACGAGATGCACCGGTAGGTGCATTGTACCGATGTAGTCCCCGAGCTTGCTAGAAGGCGAAGTATAAGCCTTGTAGCAAGGTCTAAATAAATGTCTCTCAATTGTATGTGAGTACAAATCACATATAGCCAAGGAAAACGATCTCCGAGCAGTGGTCGGGACAGTCCTCGAGAACATTAGTAGCTGGAGCAGTCCCCGAACACGGTAGTGGTCGAAGCAGTCCCCGAGCACGGCAGTGGTCGGAGCAGTCCCCGAGCATGGTAGTGGTCTGGGCGGTCCCCGAGCACGGCAGTGGTCTAGGCAGTCCCTGAGCACGGCAGTGGTCTGGTCCATCATTGAGCACAAGACATGTAGCGAAAAAAAACGAACGCTGCTTGTATTATTATTTGGTGTATTTATTTATCTCCTTACTCTGTCAAGTCCAATCTACCACGTCTGGTCAAAAAAGCAAACGGATATAACACATCACTCTGCCTTCTTACTCTTTCAGGCAAACAGTCGCTTGGCGCCTGTATGGAGGTGCGTCAGTGTGGGCCCTCTCACATTATCAACGAAGAGGCGCGTACACTGGAAACGAAGAGGCGCGTTTATTGGCGTAGATCTCGAGGTTGTGAAAACAACCGTCTGCGGCACATGCGCACGTCTCCCAAGAATCTCGGGTGGACGAAACGATAGAGCTCTTGGTTATTTATAATATAGAACTGGTAAGTTACTTTTTACCGATCCCCATTATCATTCGCCGCCACAACCTTCTTCTTCCTCTTGCCGAACCCTATTCCTCCGAAAATCATCACCAATCCCCCCTCCACCGCATCCACCCCCTTAGCAAGGGCAGATTAATGGTGAAGAGAGACATCCAGAAGAAAGGCGGAGTCATGGCGAAGGAGTGGTGGAAGTCAAGGAGCAATGAGCAGGCCATCGAAGACCTCGTCGCCATGGGAGTGCTCCACAACAAGGCACTCGTGGGATGGCGTGTGCCGGAAGGAGAAAGCTTCCCCAATCCACAACCAGGTGAGATTGTGGTTTTCGAGGATTTCTTCAAGCGGGGTTTTGGGGTTCCAGTGCACCCTTTCCTTCAGGGGCTCTGCTTGTATTACGAGATTAGGATTTGCAATCTGCATCCCAACTCGATTCTTCTTGTCTCCACCTTCATCCATCTTTGCGAAGCTTATGGCGGCTTCTAGCCCCATTTCGACCTCTTTCGCCATCTGTTCTGTCTGCGAAAGAAAGGGAGCGGTGGCTCGAAGATAGCCGGAGGCGTATACCTCAATCTGCATGACGGTATGAAGGCCCAGTACCTACACTGCCCCTAGAACACCTCACTGGACGAATGGTACAAGAAGTGGTTCTACATCCACGAAGAGCCGAACACGATCACCCTGTGTGACGTGGGGTTGATTCCAGAGAAGAAGAACTGCTGGTCGGAGAAGCCCGAGCACTTGGAGCAGATCATAGAACTGCTCGGGATGATCCCGTGGGGAAAGCTGGATGGTCCAAGCGTGGTCGGGAACTTCATCAGCCGAAGGATCCAGCCCTACCAGAAGAGGGTACATCCTGGCTTCGAGTACCAGGGGAGCGCAGATCCAACGAGGACCCGAAAAGAGGCGCTCGACAAGATAGAAGTCAAGGCCAGAATTGGGGAGCTATTCAACCTAGCCGATCCCAATTATGTCAGGTTAAACGACATCGAGCACGCCTTCAAGCTAGCCCGACCTCCCCCAAAGGTAAATGATGCTTCCTTGTACCTGTAGAATTATGTTGTAACAAAAAATTAACTGTTGTCTCCTTTTTGTTTCTCAGAGTAATGGTCGTGACCGGGCAGCAGTGTTCGTGTCTCCGCCCCCTAGTGTGGATTGGCCGCAAATTGCCGGCTCAACCGCCTAGACCAGTGCCAGGACCGAAGACGTCGACTGGGCGGTACTCGGGGTTGGGGAGGATGCAACGGCCAGGGCTGCTGGCAAGTGGCCGACTGCCAACAAACGTCGCCAGGCCATCTTCCCCCTTTCAAACGACAAAACAGAGGATGCGGACATCTTTCGACTCGTCCCTCGAAAGAGGAGGAGACAAATGGGGTCGACAGAGCAGGGTGGCTCCTCTGTGCCAGCAGTGATCGCATCACCGACCACTGCAACACAGAGGACAAGCGGGGGAAGTGTTGAGCACCAAACCCCAGCGCTAGTACCGGTGGTGGAAAAAGACCCGGTGGAACCCGCCGAGCACGTGGAGCAGGCGCGGTCGAAGAGACGCTCCTTCGCCATGTCATTTCGTGCTTCCAAGCTGTAAGTATCTGTAACTTTGATGTAAGCTTATAATTTGTATTGAATACTATTGTCTTCTGAACTTTTCTCTGGTATATTAGGTCGACGTCCACCGAAAATCCCGACTAGCTAGCCGGGTGTGGCACGGCTTCACCAGTACTGGTGGAAAGAACTGCTCAGCAGCCGACTGCGGAGGAACCTATAGAAGAAATTCCACCTGAACCTCCGCAGACGAGCGGCCAGACGATAGTCCCCGAGCAGCTGGTCGAGAAGACAGCTGAGCAAAGTACAAGTGCTCCGAGCACTAACCCTACTGTGGCGGATACCTTGGCGCCAAGGGAACCAGACCAAGCCGAGGAGCAGCAACCAGAGTTGGCACAGAGCACGCTTGCCGATGCTATGGCTCGTGGGAAAGCCATAGTGGTCGCGGAGACTACAGACTCCAGACCAGCGCCGCCCCCTGAACAAGAGGCCAAAGAGGACGAAGTCAAAGAGATCCTAGGCTGTCCCCAAGACAAACGACAACATGTATATGTGTCGCGCTGGCGGAACGACGAGTGGGTTATGCATGAAGAAATCCCAGAGGTCGAAGAGACCCTAAAAGTTGAACGAGCGGCAAAGCGTCTGGTGACAGAAGTCCAAGTATGTTTGGCTTGACCACTTGACCCTGTTATGTAGTCAAACTGTCTGACTTAGCTTATTTATATGTAGGACTTGATGAAGACCGCAAAGTACCGAAAGAGGTGCTTTGACCAGATTGAGGGAATCACGGCGAACAATAGAGAACTGGCGGCCGAGGTGGAACGCTTGCGCCGCCAACTTGAAGCCGTCGACCAGGAGAGGACATAGCGAGAAGCACAGAACCAGAACCTGGTCGGCTAGCTCAATAACAAAGAGCAGGAAAAAACAAGTAAGTTGTCATTTTATCACAGCAAGTGTATGACACGTGTTGTTGCGTTGTTGGTAGTGACAGCTGTAATGCAGGCTTAGAAGCTGAGGTAACCCGCCTCCAAGAGGAGAATAGCCGCATGACCGCAGAGTGTGGTCGCCTGAAGGAGGACAACGAGAAACTGACGCGCAACCAGTCTCAACTCCAGGACCACACCACCAAAATGAAGGAGGAACTGAAGAGTAAGTATTCTAGACCACCTTTCTCATTCTGTTGCCCATCTTGTCGTGCCGTTACATTTGATGTCTAGTACGATGTGCAGTTTTAAAAGTCAATGCCAAGAGGCATCTAGAAGCCGTGATGAAAGAGCATGACGGCTGGAAAGCACGATGCCTCGAGGCCACCGAGGATCGGGACACATGGAAGAACCGGTGCCAGGAAGTGGCAACTGGCATTTTGCCCGTCCTCGACCTTATCGACCCGGCGCTCATAGAGGAAGAGCCAAGGACGCCCCAGCTCGGACTGGTCGAGAGATGCAGCCAAGCATGGGGATGGTTCCAAGAGTTCGTGAAGGAGGCGGGTGAGTACACGGGTGCCCATGTGCTAAGCATGGTGCGTGCCCACTACCCCCTGATCGATCTCAAGAGCCTGGAGGCTAGATACCCAAAGGAGGTAGACTCAGACAAGGCGGAGGAGCTTCGGATGGCCCAGCTAGACCTATCGTCAAAGATAATTGGCGACATTAACCTATGTGGAGGTAGGACAGCACCTATACAGGGTACGCCATCGACAAGTCAGCTAGAAACACCATCAGTTGCAAGCCAACCGACGAAGCCTGCGGTCTCGACCAGCCAGGCATCGGCGGGGCCATCCCCTTCAGCTCGACTAGCACAAGAGTCCCCGAGACTCGAGTAGAATATCAGAAGCAGTGAGCAGTAGGTGCCATGCGCCCCGACCAGCCAATGTAATAGGCTTAGAGCTGTAGAAGGAGGACATAGTTGTGTTATTGTAAACTTGGGCCTCTTCAGGCAAGCTTGTAATAACGTAACTGTATATCATTATAAGCTTGTTTGCTTTGTATAAAACGTATTTAAGCTTGAAACTTATGTTGGTGTAACTAAGTGAGAACATGATAACGTTCTGTTTAGTTGTACCATTTTGCTCGACACATCATCCCGAAAAGTTTGTGCGGCCCTAGTTTGCCATGTGGTCGGAGTGTGAGGTGCGTGACCTATGCACACGTAGACGCGAACAAGTCAAACCAAGGGGGGCCTGCCAATCACCCGTAACGTAGAGAGCGGATCACATGCACGTGTTGGGAGGAATCGGAGATAGGTCCTGCTCCGAAAACCATAGAAGGAGTGGTGGTCGGCTTTTACTGGCTAAGTTCGAATAACCATAAAAGTCGAAGTGACACATTAGAGTGGTCAGAGAAATCATAATAGCTTTATTGAAGTAAATCAAAAGTACAAGAGGGGTACATATCTCAGTAGTTAAGCATAGAAACGTCTAAGCTTGTCGATGTGCCATGAGTTTGGTACGTCCGTACCGTCCAGGTGAGCTAACCTGTAAGACGTTGGTCGTGTGACCTCATTGATCATGAAGGGCCCCTCCCATGGGGTTGCGAGTTTATGGACACCAGCCTAGTTCGTCTTCCATTTCAGGACCAGGTCCCCGACCACAAAGAACCGCTGTTTAACATTCTTGTTGTAGTACCTGCGCAAAACAGCAAGGTATTTGGCCGTACGTACACAAGAATCGAGCCGCTTCTCTTCTGCGCTATTCACTTCTAGCTCCCGTATTTCATTGGCCTTGCCTTCATCGAAGTTCTCTACCCGTGCTGATCTGAAAGCTATATCTGCAGGGAGGACTGCCTCAGCGCCGTAAAACATAAAGTATAGCGAGACACCGGTGTTACGACTGGGCTGAGTTCTGAATCCCCAGACCATGGCTGGTAACTCTTTGAGCCATCTTCTGGGAGCTTTGTCATTTTCTCTATACATCCTCTTCTTCAACGCGTCCAAGATCATGCCATTTGCCTGCTCGACTTGTCCATTAGCTCTAGGGTGCGCCACCGAGACGTATTTTACTACTATGCTCCTTTCATCGTAGAAGTCCCAAAAAGCGTTCTCGGTGAACTGAGTACCCAGATCGGTGATGATGCTGTTGGGTATGCCGAAATGATGGATGACCTGGTCGAGGAATGTGATAGCCTTTTCTGAGGATGCCTGTACCAAAGGCATGTATTCTATCCACTTAGAAAATTTGTCGATCAGCACAAAGACGCATGTAAATTTCCCTGGAGCCGGTTTGAAGGGCCCGATCATATCCAGTCCCCAGCATGCGAAGGGCCAGGAGGCTGGTATTGTCTGGATCTTATGTGCTGGTACGTGGATTCTCTTGGCGAAGAACTGACAACCCTCACAGTGGTGGACTAGCTTCTCTGCGTCGGCTACTGCTGATGGCCAATAGAACCCTGCTCGGAAAGCCTTGCCGACCAGCATTCTTGAGGCCGCGTGGTTGCCGCAGGAGCCAGAATGGATTTGGTCCAGGAGATGTTCGCCATCCTCCTGGGTTATACACTTCATCAAGATTTCCTCCTTTGCGTTCTTGCGCCATAGCTTGCCATCGACGAGCAGGTACTGCTTACTGTGACGCATCAGGCGCTCGTTCTCTGTCCGATCAGTGTAACTACTGCCATCTGTTAGGTACTTGATGAAAGGTATTCTCCAATCGGGCTCATGAGTGGTCGGAGGGGGCTCGGCGGTGCTTGACACCAGAACCGTAGCCACCAATTGCTGGTCTGGAGGCTTGTCTATCGTGGAATCTTCCTCTTTGATGAAAGGCATGAGCAGGTCTTAGACGAATACGCCATGTGGGATTTTTGCTCGGGATGATCCTAATTTTGACAGTGCATCCGTTGCTTGATTCTTGTCCTGGACCACGTGTATGTGCTCGATGCGATAGAACCTACCTTCTAGCTTTCTGATCAATTTGCAGTATGCATCCATCTTTTCGCTGGTTGTGTCCCAGTCCTTGTTGAGTTGGTTGATGACCAGAGCAGAGTCTCCATAGACGTAGAGACGTTTAACGCCAAGCTCAACCGCAATGCGCAAACCATGTAGGCATGCTTCGTACTCGCCGGCATTATTAGATGCTGAGAAATAAATCCTGAGGACGTACCGGAGCTACTCCTTGGATGGTGACATGAAAAGGACTCCTGCTCCCGCACTGTCAATGTTGAGAGAGCCGTCGAAGTACATCGTCCAATACTCGTCGGATCCGGGAGAGGCAGGCGTGCTTAAGTCTGTCCACTCGACGATGAAATCGATGAGTGCCTGAGACTTGATTGTAGTGCGGCTTGCAAACTCCAAGGAAAAGGGGCATAGCTCCATTGCCCATTTGACGATGCGCCCATTCGCATCCTTGTTGCTAATGATGTCTCGTAGAGGGTACTCAGTCATGACCACCACACGATATCCGTCGAAGTAGTGTTTCAACTTTCAGGATGTTATCAGTATGGCGTAGATCAACTTCTGAATCTCTGGGTACCTGGTCTTGGACTCATTGAGTACCTCACTAATGAAAAAGATTGGTTGCTGTACCTTGTAGACATGGCCGGGCTCGTCTCGCTCGACCACCATGGCCGTGGAGACCACTCGATTAGTAGCCGCAATGTATAGTAGGAGTATTTTGTCTTCTCTTGGAGCAGTGAGGACCGGAGGTGATGTAAGGTATTGTTTTAGCTATGTGAAGGCAGCGTCTGCTTCCTCCGACCACTCAAACTTTTTGGATGCTTTGAGTAGTTTAAAGAACGGTAATCCTTTTTCGCCTAATCTTGATATGAAACGACTGAGGGCGGCCATGCATCCGATAAGCTTCTGAACATCCTTCACCTTTTTGGGCGGCTTCATGTCCAAGATAGCTTTGACTTTCTCCAGGTTAGGGCGTATGCCATCGTGACTAACGACGTTGCCGAGTAGTATGCCAGAAGGAACACCAAAGATGCACTTCTTTGGGTTTAACTTCCACTGGAATGTATTAAGGGCTGCAAAGGTGCGTTCCAGGTTGTCAACAAGGGTATGAGCTTCCTTGGTTTTGACAACTATATCATCAACATAAGCCTCAATGAGGTCATCTTTTATCTCATCTTTGAGGCAAGCTTGTATAGCGCGTTGGTAGGTAGCCCCGGTGTTCTTGAGCCCAAACGACATGGTCGTGTAGCAGTAGGTGCCGAAGGGCGTGATAAAAGATGTCTTGATCTGGTCATCCTTTTTGAGAGCGATCTGGTGATAACCAGAGTAGCAATTAAGAAAGGAAAGGAGCTCACAACCGGCGGTTGAATCTACGACCTCGTCTATGCGAGGTAAGCCGAAGGGGTCTTTAGGGCAGTGTTTGTTGAGATCAGTGTAATCAACGCACATTCTCCATTCATTATTCTTTTTGCGTACAAGATCCGGGTTGGCTAACCACTCCGGATGATACACTTCTTTGATAAATCCAGCTGCCAAAAGCCGTGTAACTTCTACCCTAATCACCTCCTTTTTGTCGCGAGCGAACTGTCGTAGCTTCTGCTTGATAGGTTTGGCCTTGCCGTTGACATTCAAGGAGTGCTCGATCAAGTTCTGAGGTACACCGGGCATGTCAGTAGGTTTCCATGCAAACACATCCACGTTGCTCCTCAAGAACCTGACAAGCGCGTCTTCCTATTTGGGATCTAGGTTGGCCCCGATAAGGGCCGTTTTGCTGGGATCACCGTCGACCAGCTGGATCACCTTGTGCTCCTTGGACTTGATGTTCTTGCGTGGAGCCTCGAGCTCTAGGATCTCCTGGTGGTCGGTCGAGGTCTTCTTGGCATCGAGCACGGTTTTGGCCATGTGAATAGAGAGGTCGTGAGCCTCTGCTATTTTGAAACTATCATCTTCACAGGTATAAGCTGCGTACACGTTGCCTCGGAGGGTTAGAACTCCTTTCTCGGTAGGCATCTTGAGCACCAGATACCTGTAATGAGGTATGGCCATGAACTTGGTGAGCGACGGTCGACCAAGAATAGCATGGTAGGTGCCGTCAAAGTCGGTGACCACGAAGTTGACGTAGTCAGTGCGGAAGTGGTCCGGGGTCCCAAACTGCATAGGTAGCGTGATCTTCCCAAGAGGTGTAGAGCTCTGTCCGGGGAGAACACCCCAGAACTATGCCTCATACGGCTTGAGGTCCGCCTGAGCTATCTTCAGGGCGGGCAGACTGTTCTTGAACAGTATATCGATGGAGCTACCGCCATCGATCAGTACTCTGTCGAACTAAACCTTATTGATACAAGGATCGAGGACCAGGGGAAAACACCCTGGCTCAGGTATTGCGGCCCATTGGTCCTTTCTGCTGAAGGAGATTTCACGGTGAGACCACGGAGGGAGCTGTGGATCGGTGAGGAGATTGTTGGTGTTGGCCACGTTCAAGCAAGCGCGGGCGAGCAGCTTGCATTCTCGTTTGGTCTCGATGGACACTTTGCCTCCGATGATGGTGTGCACGCGATCGGTTGGCTTGACATACTTGTGACGAGGGTCTACATCGTTGTCGTCGTTATCCTCATTGTGCTGTTCCCCTGCGTCGTTAGGCTTGTCAGACGTATCCGGAGCCTGTTGATGCGTGTAGATAGACTTGAGGATGCGGCGATTCTCCATGGTATGGTTTGACTTAGGATGGAGCTGGCAGGGCCCTTTCAATGCTTTGGCATAGTCATCTTCATAGTTACGACGTCCGCCACCCTTTTTAACGGTGTTGACCTCGTCGTCGTCTTCTCGAGCACGCTTGCTTCTGTAATCGTCACAGCGGTTATGCCACTGATTATGTTGGTCACGGTGGTTGCGGGAGTCGTTGCGCTGGTTGCGGCGGTCAAAATTGTCGTTCCGACCACGGTTGCCGTGGTAGTCGTCGCGGTGTGGGGGGTGGTCGGAGCATGGAACCCTTGCTACTTCTTCAATAATTATCTTTTTAGCGTCGTCGACATCCGCATATTTCTTAGCGGTGGCCAGGAGCGCTGTGACCGATTCAGGTCTCTTGCAGAGGAGCTTGTCCCTTAGGGCATCATGGAAGCGGAGGCCAGTGATGAAAGCCTCGATTGCCTCGTTGTTGGAGATTGATGGGACCTTGATGCGCATCTCTGAGAAACACCAGACGTACTCGTGCAGTGGCTCATCTTTTCGATCTTGAATCCGTTGCAGATCATATTTGTTGCCTGGTTGTTCACAAGTAGCAATGAACTTGTCGATGAAGGCTTGCTTGAGCTCCTGTCAGGAGTCGAAATAGTTCACCAGCAAGCTGACCAGCCATTGGTGACCCGCATGGCCAACAACGACTGGGAAATAGTTAGACATGACGTGCTCGTCAGCCATGGCTGATCTGCACGCAGTCTCGTAGAGCATGACCCA
Source organism: Miscanthus floridulus (assembly GCF_019320115.1). Lineage (NCBI taxonomy): Eukaryota > Viridiplantae > Streptophyta > Magnoliopsida > Poales > Poaceae > Miscanthus > Miscanthus floridulus. The sequence goes on from NC_089594.1 coordinate 24,151,207, forward strand.
TAATTCAGGGTTTTCCTTGCCGTCGTACTTCTGAAGTTTCTAGAGCTTGAAATTCTTGGGCCATATGACTTGGCGAAGGTGTGGAGTAAACTGCTTCAAACCCGGCGGGCCGTGGGCAGTGTCATATTCCATACGGCGATAACTTTCGTGGGATGCTCGATCGTCGGTTCTCTGGTTGATGTGAGCGCACAGATCGCGTCCACCGAGGTAATGGCAGAGATCGTTATTGCCATAGCAGCGATCTCGATTGCCATCTGGATTAGCCCTACGACCATGGTTATCACGGCAATTGTCGTGGTTGTCCCGGCGGTTATCATCCCAGACGTCGCGGCGGTTGTCGTCCCGATGGCGGTTGTCATCCTGGCCACCATCATGGCCACCGTTTCCACCTTAACGGTTGTTTGATGGGTCGTTGTTGCGTGAGCCACGTTGGTTGAGTGGCTGTGAGCGACTTGGGTGCTGGCGGCTATGGCTTGACTCGACTAAGACAGATGGAGCCCGAGCTTGGTTTACAATCTCCGCGGTCTGGGCCATAGCAGCCGTCAGATAGGCTTGTATTTCATCGCGAACTACTTGGGTTTCCGAGGTGTTGGGTAGCCCTTGCATTGTTGCCATGGCGACTGCTACGTTGGCACTTGGAGTCCTGAAGACCTGTTTGTCCCCCACCCTGTCGAAAGCATCGTTGAGGTCACGTGGCTGGACCCTTATGCGTCGTGCCTCCTGGTCTGCTTCGGCTTCGATTTGTTGGCGATTAAACAGGTCAATATTGCGTGCTTCACGTGCAGTCCTTTCTTGTTATGTTTCACCAACTACTAGCGGTTTGTCATTGCTGACAACATGGATCAAATCCCCTCGTCTTGGCAGGAAAGGCGGGAATTGTGAGAACCCCGGGGCGTGGTCTGGGAAATCCAGATCGTACTTGATGCCTTCATCTTTGTGATGCTGAAGCTCGGTGTGGACAGGTGCGTTAGATGCGGTGCCAGACGAGGAGCTGGAGTCGCCCTCTTGGACTGTGTGGACGGATCCTTCTTGATAATCTTCAATCTGGATCATGTTGACGAAGTTGCGTGGCTTCGACCGAGGTCGATGCATAAAACGCAGATCCAAGCGGCGTTGTAGGTTGTAGGCATAACTAGAGGCAGTGTTTCACAGGCTGTAGGGCTGGACCTGGTGGTTCTCCGTTGAGGCTTCGTACTCGGAGAGCCAGAGACCCATCGCGAAGGCTAGCCGGCGATGAGCAGAGCACCCTTTAGGAGTAGATATGACCACGAGATCTGTACCAAGTCGTGCAGGACGACTGGTCTGAGCTAGTCGAGTAGATCTGTTGTGGGGAGCGGTTACCTGCTCATTAGGTTGACTTTGAATCGTACTTACCAGAGCTAGGGTTTCAGCGAGTTTGGTGCCGACCCGATCGATGGAGTCGAGCAGGTCGGTGTTGTCGATCTGCTTCCCTTTGTAGCGGGGAAGCGGATGACGAGTTGTCGACGTGGCTGAAGGTGATGCAGGCATGGTCGGAGCTAGATGTACCATGGTCGGAGCCAGATCCATCATGGTCGGAGCCGTATCCGTCGTGGTCGGAGCCGTATCCACCATGGTCGGAGCCGTAGCCGATGTAGGTGAAGCAGTGGTCGGCGCAGACTGAATCCACGCCTCCTCCGGGCTCATGGCAATGAAGTCGTCGGAGCCGGTGGTCCAGGTGATCTGGCCAACGGTGAACGTGAGGCCGTTCGGCGTAGCCATGGAGCCAGAGATGATGACCATCTTGTTTGCTTGGAGAGCAGTACGCACACCCCCTACCTGGCGTGCCACTGTCAATGAAATATGGTCGGCAGTCTACCTAGGGGTATGCCCAAGGTAGTAGATTGTTGGCAGACAGATACGCAAGCCACAAACAAGACAGTGACGCAAGACAGACACGAGGTTTTATCCAGGTTCGGCCGCCAAGAAGGCGTAATACCTACGTCCTGTGTCTGATTTGTATTGCTGTATGTCAATGAGAGATGTTTTTTAGAGGGTCCCCTGCCCGCCTTATATAGTCCGAGGGGCAGGGTTACAGATCTGAAAACTAATCCTAGCCAGTTACAATTGTCATATGTGGCCGAATAAGGATTCCTATTCTAACCGACCAAGATCTTGATTGATCGCCAAATCTTCCTTGACTCCTTGCGCGGGACTCCGATCAGGTTGGCTAGGCCGCACGTCATCTTTTGGTGGACTGGACCCACCGATCCGGGCCGGCCCAAGCTTAACCATAAGGGTATAGGGGTTAATACCCCCACAGTGGCGCACAGTGAAGGCCGCCCGCAGTCCCTTGACCGGACGCAGGCGATCGGACTCTGACTGAACACTATTCAATGTTCGGTCATGCTGATGTGGCGGTGCACAGAGTAGACGATGAGTGATCGGACGCTTGGTGAGTCTAGTCGGGCATGACCGGACGCGTCCGATCGTGAGTGAAACCTTACTGGAAACGACCGGACACTAGTGATGGTGCGTTCGGTCACTTCGAGCAGCGCATCTGGTCACAACTTAAGTGCACTAATGACCATTAAGATCAGATGATCAGCATTTGAAGTAGGGACCACGTGGCGTGCATCGTGCGACCGGACGCTAGGGTCCTACGTCTGGTCGATCTGACCGGCGCGTCCGGTCGCCCCATTTTTTTAGTGAACAGAGAGCCAACAACTCTATTCGTGGGGGCTCTCTATTTAAGCCCCATGGCTAGCTCAAGTCCACTCTTTTGGCTATTTGCATTAACATAGCAACCTTATGAGCTTAGCCAAAGCCCTCCCACTCATCTCCATCATTGATTTATCATCTTTGTAAGATTAGGAGAGAATCCAAGTGCATTGCTTGAGTGATTGCATCTAGAGGCACTTGGTGTTCGTGTTTCGCTACGGGATTCGCTTGTTGCTCTTGGTGGTTGCTACCACCTAGACGGCTTGGAGCAGCGAAGCAGGATTGGCATGAGTTGGTGATTGTTCATGACCATCTCCCAGTGATTGTGAGGGGTCTTGTGCCTTCCTCGGCGGAGCGCCGAAAGGTAACTCTAGTGGATTGCTCGTGTCATTGAGTTACCTCACTTGTGGGTAGGTTCTCGCGGTGTCCAATTGTATGGACGAGGTTCGTGCAACACCTCTTAGCCATGGAACCACCAAGTGTTGGTCGACACAACGGGGACTAGCGTGCCGGCAAGCACGTGAATCTTGGGAGAAAAATTGGTTGTCTCTTGCCCTTTGGTATTCTCCCGGTGATTGAGTTAGTATTCATCTTGTGATTGGTTCACTCCTCTACATGGCGGTATAATCACCTCACATACTCATTTATATTCCCGCAAACTAGTTGTAGCAAGCTCTTTAGTGTAACTAGAATTGAGAGCTTGCTTTGTAGCTTAAGTTTATCTAGTGTAGCTCTTTAGTGTAGCAAGTGTGAGAGCTCTTAGTGAGTAGTGACTTAGTAAATTCTATGTCTAGTAATCATAGTATCTAGAATTATTGGATAGGTGGCTTGTAACCCTTGTAGAGCTAGAGCAAGTTTGCTTTTTGCTATTTGTAATACTAATCAAATTGGTCTAGTTGGTTTGTAGATTTTTAAATAGGCTATTCACCCCCCTCTAGCCATATTAGGACCTTTCACCGACCGTCGTCAGATTTGTGTGGGTGCCGCCGGGAGGATCCTCACGCCTCCATATCTATCCATGGACAAGGCCGCTGAGCACATGCACACATTGCCGCCACCGCTCACTAGATCTACGCATCGTCATTGTCGCTGTTATCATCGCTAGATCCAGTCACATCCACGCCACGTGCACCGGAGAAGGGCCCCGCATGGCCGGAGAGGGACTGGACCCTGTGCGTGCCAAAGAAAGGGATACTGCGCCACCATCGTTGAGTCCCATGTGCGGTGCCTCCACTAGGGATCCCTTACATAGTGCCTCCACCGGGTCCCATCGTGTTGGGCCGCCGCTAGGGCCACGATGTGCCTGCTAGCGGGCCCTCTGACGGTGGCCTATCCGCTCGCTTGCCACCTCCAGTGCTCGGCTCCTGGCCCAGCCAAGCGCGGTGCGCGACCGCCTCCAAGGTGCAACTCTCGGCCGCCGACCCTACTTGGCCACTATGGCGCGCCGCCCCAGCCATCCCCCATAGCGCCTCCATCCCCCATCGTGCCAAGCCCATCCTCCGTTGTGCCCATGTGCGCTGGCCTAGGCCGCGGAGCAGGTGCTCGCGCACCTCGCATAGGTGCTCACGTAGGCCGTCGAGCAGGTCCTCGCCTAGATGCACACCGGCAAGCTCGATGCGCCGCAGCAACGTTGAGCTCCGTGATTTGTCCAAGCAGTAATGTGACATTGTGCGCTGGAAACACATGTTGCAAGAGTAAGTTTTAAGTGTTTCACATGTTTCATCTGGATATTGCAATTGTTTCATATGGATGTTGTAGAAGTAGATCAGGATGTTGCATATGTTGCAATGGTTATACACGTATCTTGCAAGCTTTTATTCCTAATGTTTTAGTTGTTTTTTCAGACGTATGTTGCAAGTGTGTTTATTTAATGTTGCACGTGTTTTATCTGGATGTTGTATATATTTTGCAATGGCTTGTTTAAGCATTTTCAGGTGTTTTACAAGTGTTTCAGACATATGTAGTAAGTGTTTTAACTATTTTCGAACGTATGTTGCAAATGTTTCATTTGAATGTTTCAAAAGTAGATCTGTTGTTGCATCTTCCTCCTACTGCCTCGTCTCGGTGTCTCCTACTCTTCTCAATGCTAGTAATGTTTGGGTGACGTGAGTGGGGTGAGTCATTCGAGTGGCGTAGAATCCAGGCGGATTGGGCATGCAGAATGGAGCAGGCGCGAGACGTGGGGATCGGCGTCCGGACATGGGTCTCGCGTCGGACGTCTGGACGATAGTCGTTTAGATCTTCTAAAGTAGAAGGATTGATCTATGTGTTTGGAGCACACAAATATTTCAGATTCTAACTCGTTACGGATTTGAGCCAGCTGATGCCTAACTCGATCGTGTTTGTGCTCGTTCCCGTTTCGACTAGTCCGTGAAAGGACAAGGGATGTTTGCCCTCCACAGGGACCTAGAGCCTAGAGGCAAGCAGCAGACACGGAGATGACGCCGGTTCAAACCCGATGTTGTCGCCGAACCCCTTCCCACCCCGCTGCCACCGATGATTTCGCACCCACACAGGTAGAGCGTGCTCCCGCAGGCTGTGGCCCATCGCATAGGGCCCACCACACCCACACCGCAGCAGTAATTTTCAATTGAATTAAAAAAATAATAACTTCTAAACTAAGCATCCAAATTAAATTCCGATTACACCGCCGAGTTTCTTGTAATAAATCCTTCAAAACAAGATCCCACATGGACATATTTAGATAAAATTTTATTAATGAACATTTATCTTATAAACATAGAACATTTTCTTTTATTAAGTAGAGACAATATTTTAGGTTCAGAGAACAATGTTCCGTCTTCGTAAGAAAAATGTTCTCGATTTAGAAGAACAACATTTTAGTTTTAGATTCATGAAATTAGTATTGTAATATTGTCGGGTTCACGAACCCGGGGTCCCTCGAGGACCGGCTTCAACGCCAAGGCTCGGCCCAAGAGTCCAAAAACAATAGGCCGAAGGGGCGACCCAGCCACCGACCGGAGGCTCTGTCCAATGAGAAATGGCGCCCGCTCGATCGCCACCTCGGTCCGTTTATCCGACCAAAGCACCTGCTTCAGACTCCAGTCGCCTCCGAACGACCTCTCCGATCGGAAAGCCTAGCCCAAACGCTACTTCTGACTCCAACCCCGTGTCTCAGACCGAGGATCATAGAAACCCTGCTCACCGCTCTTCTCCGACTGGCGCAGAGCTGGCTGGAGCCATCCAACCGGGGACGTCCACTTGGAAGGAACCAGGAGACAAATAGAGAGAGCAAGACAGGGCGCACAAGTCAAACTACAATACTAGGACCATACCCTGGGTACCGACAGGATATGATAGAAGGCTGCCCCATAACTTCTAGACTTATCTGGACCCAAATAGTATTGTAGGCGCCATCAACTCCCTTACAATAAAGCTCCCCACATGCCTCTAGGCATCGACAGTATTGTGGGCGCCGACTTTTATTGTACCAGGCGAACATGGCGAAACACCCTCACATCCCTTCGGGCATTGACCGTATGACAGGCATGATGTCTGTCATACCCAAGAAGGCAACTCAGACTCTCACATGCATCTGACTTCTACAGCGACATCAACAGTGTTGTGGGCGCCAATAGTGTTGTGGGTGCCTACAATTATCTTGTACCCGACGGCGTGGGAAGCAAGACTCAGCAACCGATGTTCTCCCTCTCCCTCTCACTTGTAAAGCCATCCCTTCATCTATAAAATGGGATGCACCCTCCTCTAAACAGATAGGTTCAATAAGCTCTTCAAGTTCACCAGTCCACAACCACAGAACCGCCAGGTTCGGACCTCAGGCACACGCTTGAACACTTAGCTCATAGCGGAGCCCCTGTCACTCTCGGCGCTTTGACTAGAGTCCGACCGGTCTCTCGCTCCCCCCTTCTTTCTCCTTCTCGTTTGTACCACCACTATAGACTTCGAGCACCTGGGCTCGGGAATAAAGTCACCGACCGACTCCGACTGGACGTAGGGCATGTTGCCTGAGCCAGTATAAATCCTATGTCATTGAGTGCTAGGCCACCTCCGATCACAACATACGGCAAAACTATAATATTTACTAGTTGGTCACAATCTATACAACCGACAGTTGGCGCCGTCCGTAGGGGAAGACGTTGTAACGTTCAACACTTTTTGGTCATTGGATGGCCCACCTTTCCGCCACCCTCGCCGTGGTGAGCTCGGGCGATACGATTCCTTCGGCTCGCTGGAGTTTCCCGCATTCTCACCCGTTGGGATGTGGGTTCCCCTAGTCTTCGAGCCATCCTAGGCTTTCCACTTCAGAAGCCTAGACTTTCTCACCGGCTGGCTTGGCGTACTGCGCCTCTGCAAGGAGGCAATCATCCCGGCGCCCATCAGAGGGACGTCCTCCATTGGCCTCGGAACAAATGACGACTTCAATGACATGACATCTGTGCTCCTTTCTGAGCAAACTCTCTGCTCAAACCTCACTGTGAGTAATATACGGTCGGTTATTTACTCACTATTTACTGTCTTATGTCAATTATCCGGAGGGACCATGTTGTCCGTATAGGCAACACACCATGGACAGGGGGAACGATCCCCCGTAGTTCGCTCAGGGCCAATCAGAACATCGCCGCCGTGGCGATGCTTCTGTGTGGCCTATCCGAGCCAAATGACCCTCATGAACGGGTGATCCACCAGAAACCTCCGAGCACTAGTGGGAGACCACCGCCGTTCACAAGCAGAGTATTCCATATCACGACGCCGACTCACGACCTCTCCCTATCGGGGGACGGGGACGCATGAGATGGGTCCGCTCCACCCGATCACACCGCTACAAAATCATCAAGCGCGGCATCGGAAGTCGCGTTTACCACCCCCTCATCTTGGCTTGACAACCGCTCCGCACCGACCGCCCATCTAACGCGCGGCTCAGACCAAACCAAGACACGCGCAGCAGTGACCGGAGTCCCAGCCCTGATGGCCCGAGACCATGGACCTTTTCCCAAAACCTCCAACGATCGCCACTACCACCACGCTCCGATAGAGGCCTAACGACAAGGCCAAGCACCAGGATCAGAATGAGGGCCCCTCCATGCAGAGGGGGAAAAAGAACAAAAAGAATCACCACCGCTGACCATCCAACTCCGCGTTGGTCGCCGCGACTGATCATGACGGGCACACAGTCCCCAGTAGAAACTTCCACAAACTCATGGAGAGCCCATGCGCCAACCACTACTACACCCGTCAAACACCTCTACAAGGACTGCGAGCTCCTCAAGCGCCTTCTGCGACAAGCTGGCGGCCTGAGGGAGGAAGAAGGCGAAGAGAGAGCACCGGGAAAGGGTCCGGACGACTGAAGGCTGGAGTGATCCAACCGGACGCCTACCGACTGAAAGACAATGACGGTGACGTTCTCTACAAATGCTTGGAACAGCTTTGTCGTTTTTTCCTTTCCTTAAGTTTTAGTTTTAACCATTGTTTACTTAGCGAACGCTCCTATAAAAGCACCCCGACCCGAACACTTTTTAGCTCGGGGCGCTCGGGGGCTCCACTAGGGGGCACTAATGCCCCTCTGTTATCATTTTTTACTTTTCATTTGGAGAAACTCCTTCCTACCTGAAGGAAAGGGCAGTTCGTTCCTTTGGTTTGCCTTATGTAGCTTTGCTTTAAAGCATTCCGACTGATCGCAACCCCGCCCTTTCCTATGGTTACGAGCAGCCGAGCCTCATGGGCCACGCCCCGGGCTCACAAGGTTGCAGCCTACGGAACAAATGGGCAGGTACAAGAAAGAAAGAAGTAAGAAACAAAATTATGCTAAGGGAAAACTAAGGAACGAAAGGGAACAAGCTTCCCCGAATGGAGCAACTCCATCACAAAAACAAAAACCGATTGCAGTCATTAAAAACACACCACAAATGTTTTACATGGGGGCTCCCCCACTTTTTACGTTTACTAACTACTTGTACTCTGCAAGCTATTAACCGACCTGGCGGCATCTGCTGGCGGCACGACGGACGAAGGCGTAGGCTGCTCACTCCCTGGCGGCACAACGTTCGGCTCGATCGAGGCCAAGGCGATGTTTCCCTTCGAACTAGGCTCCGGGCTATCCATAGGCTCAGAAGCGTTCTCTCCATGCATGCTTTGGGCCATGTCTTGATGGCGAACGTCCATCACCCACTCGGTGGAGACTTGCTTTGACACCGACCGCGCGTGTGGCAGCAAGCTCTCCCCGACTGATTGGATGTCCTCCATGCTCAGACCTTCGGCATACCCATCGCAGATAGCGGTGAAGTCCAGGTTTGGGTGATGCATCGCCACCGAGGTCAACACCCTCGACGCTCCGTAGAACAGCCCACTCCTGACAAGGTCCCGGACCGCATCCGGAACCTCCGCCAGTTGGACCGCAGGCGCGCTGGTACTTGGCGCCGACCCGAAGATTTCTGAGATGATGAGCCGAGCAACGTTGCGGATCTGGTCGAGATCCCCTTCGAGAGCACATCGCTCTTCATGGGACTTGGCCAGCCCCTCGGCATTCCGGTTGAAGCTCGCCTTGGTCGTCCCCAGGTCTCGCTCCAGCGCCTTCACCTTTTCACCCAGCTCTGCAAGAAGGGTGACAAGCTTAGAAACAGGCCAGGGAAAAATCAACACCACGAGAAAACAAAAAGGTGCGCATCAATACGAGAAGCCTCAAGGGTGGAGAGATCCTCTGCCTGTCGAGCCACCTGCTCGTGCAGCTAGGCACTCGCGTCCTCCATCCCCATCACCCCGTTCTGGAGCATGAGCACCTCCTGATCTGCCTTCGACCGGGCCCTCTGCTCCGCCTCCAGGGCCTTCTGTGCCCTCTCTAGGGCGGCCTGCTCCGGCTCAAGGGCCGCCAAGGCCTCTTGAAGCACCGCCTCGGTATTTGCCAGGGACATCCGTAGCCCCGCCTCGATCTCCTCATGGCGGGCCTTCGCCGCCTCGAGCCCTTGCTCGGCAGCAGTCGCCCACTCTGCCACACGTTGCCCCTCCGCCAGCGCCGCAGCCGCCTCAGCCGTCCGGACTTGGGACTCATGGCAAGCGAACTCCACCCGACACTCTAGCTCGGTCGTCTGGGCATGTTCTGTTTGGAGGAAGTATGACTTGCGGGATGACACCTTCCTTATTTCCTATGAAGAACAAGCCACGCATCTTTGACCAACTCAATAAGTACACCGGGCGATGGGTTGCAGAGGTCTTAGCGATCCTCTAGAGCCTGCGGACGACCCCAAACTGCTCCACAGGGTTCACGCCCTTCTTCCTGGCCTACGGAGCTAAGGCAGTACTGCCCTCCGACCTCGACCACGGCACTCCAAGAGTGAAGGCCTTCGACCACGACCGGGCCACGGAGGCTCAGCAAGACGCAGTCGACCTACTCGAGGAGGCCCATGAGATAACCATCATCCGCTCTGCTCGCTATCAACAAACACTCCGCATGGTACCATGAAAGAAAGATCAGGGGAAGGACCCTTAAAGTCGGTGATCTCGTACTCCGGAGGACCCAATCAACAAAGGAAAAACACAAGCTCTCTCCACCATGGGAAGGACCATACACCATAACCGAAGTAATCCGACCGGGCACCTACCGACTGGAGGACAACAATGGCAACCTTCTCACCAACACTTGGAACATTGAATAACTACGTCATTTCCCCCCTAAAATTTAGGCCTTACCATTTTTTTAGTCAGCACTTACTCCTGTAAAAACACCCCGGCCCGAACACTTTTAGCCCGGGTCGCTCGGGGGCTACATAAGGGCACAATGCTAAAAAATTACCCCTCTTTTTCGCTTACTGTCATACAGAAAAAACTCCTTCCTACCCAAACGAAAGGGTAGTTCATTCCTTCGATTACTTTACGTAGCTTTGCTCCAGATATTCCGACCGATCGCACCCCGCCTCTACCTACAATTATGAACAGCCGAGCTTCACGTGCCATATCTTGGGCTCGCAAGGTTGCAGCCTACGGAATGAATGGGCAGGTGCGAAAAAGAAAGAATAGAAGAACAAAATTGCGCTAAAATAAAACTAAGGGACGAAGGGAACAAACTTCCCCGAATGGAGTAAAACCATCACAAGAAACAAAACTAATGCATTCATTGATACAAAGGCTGTTCACACACCCTCACAAAATCTTACGATTACATTTACTGACTACTTCTACTCTAAATGCTACTATGGTCGCTCGGTGATATCATCCAATGCCAAAAGTAAGGCCATGGCATGCGCCTAGCTCCGCTCCCTCGACTTCGGCAAACGCAATGGGTACCTCAAGGACGTCGCACCCATGGATACTCAGTAGAAGAACATGGAGCTCCTGACTTTCCCATGCAGTCGAGGCAGCTCCTAGACAGGGATGCTGCCCACCAAGGTATGACCATCATGGCTAAGGATATCTCTTCAAACTTTATGAACTGGCCGACTTGAGCAGTTGCAGGCATGGAACCCTCCACCGGCACAATTCTTAGCAACTTCCCCTTTGACAAAACTCGCCCGGTGAAGATTCGCCGGAGAGATTCCACACACAGCTCCATCCCATAAAAGGCCCCCCGAACAAATCTAGCACAACACCTCCTTCGACGGAAGCCGCCCCTCCTCAGGAAAAGATGGCCAGCACCGCCTTCGGCAGCCCTCAGCTTGACATCACGCTCCGGATTCATGAAGGGATCCGTAAGTCCTCCCCCTTTCTTACCCTCTCTCTCACTTAGGAACCGCCATGGCATACGGGCACTCTCGGTGAGAAGGAAGAAGAAAGAAAGACGAAAGTTAGAGAATAGGCAAGAGACTGTGACGAGAAGCCCTCTCCCTCCCCCTATTTAAGGAGAAAACACATCAGGTAAAGAAGGGCGAGGGATCAGAGCAAAAAACTCTCTCCCTTCCCTCATTCAATATGGATGGGAAACGATGGGAGGCGCCCTGACCGATGGGACGCACACTGATCGACAAAACAGGACATGGCTTGGGTATGGCCCACCACTACCACACGTCGGGCATAGGAACCAAAGCACCACCACTCGCAGGCGGCCCTCTGCCTTCCCAGACCGTACTTGGAAAAACCCAAACGATAAGATCTCCGCTAGGAGAGACCATCGGACTTCCCTGGGTCGATCGAATCACCCAGGATTGACACCGAGATACAGGTAGGAAGCGAAGGGATGCCTCATGCAGGCCATGTTGACTCCGTCTCGAACAACGAGCATGGGTCCTGGTCGGACATTTCTGACTGGAGCTCTCTGAACCCCGTCACTCAGGACATCAAGGTAACACTACCAATCCCCCTCTATTTCCTTATATAAACTCATTCATACATCCATAACGTGCATTCATCTCATACGCCTGAACCGCCCGGATGATTAGGGCATGAACCACCCGGGGGCTCAGGAACTAAGCATCGCACGTGCAGCAAAATGCATCACAACGCTCCGTGTTGCATCACGAAGCAGCGGTTTGCCTCATTCGACAGGAGCAACCAATAGAGCCAGGGGAGAAAACCACAAATGAGCCTCGTGCAGCCCTCACCCCGGTCTGGTAGACCGGGTTATCTCAACCTTCTCATTCGATCCTAAACCTCGCCTAACCCATATAATCTCCATCGAAGGAGAGGCCATTAGGCCACCCGGGTCGGTCTTCGGAACGACCCAGGCATCTACTGTGTTATAGGGAAAGGAGTAGTGGAATGTCATAAGAGGGCTATGCCGACCCCATCACGAACGACGGACCCGGATTCCACTCGATCACACCCGTTAGCGAACTCACCGAGCCACGTCGTTCGAGCCCGAGCCATCGGGACAGGCGACAAAAACTTAGCCCCTCCGGTTGTGAGGAATAGAGGATGGGATAACACACATCAACTCACACTGACCCCTACTAAGGCCCGACAGGGCTCGGGGGCTCAAACACAAAAGCCTGGGTCTACGACCCTGATCTCGCCCCGATGGCTACGCTTCTGATTGCGCTCCAAGGACCGGCTACGCTTTTGACTGTGTTCCAAGGACCGGCTACGCTTCCAACTACGCTACAAGGACGACTACACTCCAAGGACACCTGGGCTCGCAACCCCGGTCTCACCTCGTGATTCCGACTCACCCGATCCCACGGCGCGCATCGACGCTAGGATCGGTGAGCTCTGTCTTGTCCAAACTAACTAAACCCGGTCCCATGGCGCGCACTGATGCTAGGATCCACAAACTCCCTCGCCCGATCCCACATGCGCGCACCGACGCTAGGATCAGTGAGTTCTCACCTATTTTTCTCAAAATGACTTAAACACCTTGGCTGTGCAACGACACCTTGGTTGAGAAAACTCTGTCTTAAACTAACAAACGTGCACACACGCCCGCTAACCAAACACCCCCAGACATTTCTGCCCGAACCGCCTAGGGGCTCGGGGGCTACACCTGCGGGTGCGCTCACGCGCACCCGCCGACAAAATGGAAAACCTCCCTCACTGACAACACAGCGAAACCCCTAGACAGTTCTGGCCAAACCACCTGGGGGCTCGAGGGCTACACCAGTGGGTGCGCTCACGCGCACCCACCGGCAAGACAAAAATCCCCCGGATGATTCTGCCCGAATTGCCCGGGGGCTCGGGGGCTCCTGTCGGGTTCACGAACCCAGGGTCCCTCGAGGACCGGCTTCAACGCTAAGGCTCGGTCCAAGAGTCAAAAAACAATAGGCCGGAAGGGCGGCCCAGCCACCAACTGGAGGCTCTGTCTGAAGAGAAACGGTGCCCGCTCGACTGCCACCTCGGTCCGTCTATCTAACCGGAGCACCCGCTTCAGACTCCAGTCGCCTCCGAACAACCTCTCCGATCGGAAAGCCTGGCCCAAACGCTACTTCTGACTCTGACCCTACGTCTCCGACCGGGGATCACAGAAACCCTGCTCACTGCTCTTCTTCGACCAGCGCAGAGCCGACTAGAGCCATCGGACCGGGGACGCCTGCTTGGAAGGAACCAGGAGACAAATAGAGAGAGCAAGATAGGGCGCACAAGTCAAACTACAATACCGGGACCATACCCTGGGTACTGATAGGATATGACGGAAGGCTACCCCATAACCTTCCAGACTTATCAGGACCCAACTAGTATTGTAGGCGCCATCAACTCCCTTACGATAAAGCTCCCCACATGCCTCTAGGCATCGACAGTGTTGTGGGCGCCGGCTTTTTATCATACCAGGCGAACATGGTGAAACCCCTCACATGCCTCCGGGCGTCGACCGTATGACAGGCACCGATGTCTGTCATACCCAAAGAAGGCAACTCAACCTCCCACATGCATCTGACATTCTACAGCGACATCAACAGTGTTGTGGGCGCCAACAGTGTTGTGGGAGCCTACAATTATCTTGTACCCGATGGCGTGGGAAGCAAGACTCAGCAACCGACGTTCTCCCTCTCCCTCTCACTTATAAAGCCATCCCCTTCATCTATAAAAGGGAATGCACCCTCCTCTAAATAGATAGGTTCAATAAGCTCTTCAAGTTCACTAGTCCACAACCACAGAACCGCCAGGTTTGGACCTCAGGCACACGCTTGAATACTTAGCTCATAGCGGAGCCCCTGTCACTCTCAGCGCTTTGACCAGAGTCTGACCGGGCCTCTCGCTCCCCCCTTCTTTGTCCTTCTTGTTTGTAACCCCACTACAGACTTCGAGCACCTAGGCTCAGGAATAAAGTCACCGACCGACTCTGACTGGACATATGACACGTTGCCTGAACCAGTATAAATCCTATGTCATTGAGTGCTAGGCTACCTCCGATCACAACATACGTAAAACTACAAATATTTACTAGTTGGTCACAATCTGCACCGACAAATATACACAAAAATAAATAAATAAATAAATAAATAACATAAATAAAAATAATAAAATCTAGAGTAAAGCATAAGGAAAAAAAATAAAAACATGTAACAGAGAAAAATTTAAAAGAACATCATATGGATACTTTTCAAACATCTTAAAATATACTACAGAATATCACAAGTGTCTGAGTGAACATCACTAAATACACCATAGATCATCACTAAATACATTATAGAACATCGCATGTATACTATATGAACATCACATAATACATTATAGAACATCACTAAATTCATTATAGAACATCGCATATGAACATCACAAAAAACATCACAAACATCACATGTATACTATTTGAACATCACATAATACATCATAGAACATCAGTGTATACTTACGTGAATATCATATGTATACTACACGAACATCACAAAAATAAATCGTAGAACATCACATGTATACCACGTGAACATAAAAATATTACAGAACATCACATGTTGAAAGTGTATTTGCCCCCCATGTGGGTTTTGGTGTATTGATGACATCCAAATTAGGGACTAATGTGATCTTAATGAGATATGCCGCAGCTATTAGTCTCACGAAAGATTCAAAGAGTTGATAAAGATGAAATGGTATCCCTCAATTTGTTGAAGTTGAAAAGGCGAACGAACTCAAAGCGCTCTCGAAAGTTTTATTCTTTATTTTGAGTATAGGTTTTGCCGTACTATAAAGAGGGATGCAAGTTTAGGTGGTCTGAGGAAGATAGAGTGCTCAAGCATTTAAATAAAATCAAAAGAGAGACACAAAATCACCTCATGAACACTTAGACATAGTTTATGGACTTTTGGTAGTTGGAAGTTCCGACGTTTGGTGCCGGAAGTCCCGGTGCTTGCTGACTTAGCCGCAGCCTGCCTGCGCACCTTCACCCATCGGATGCCATGATGGGAGTTGGGAGTTCTGGGTGCCGAAAGTCTCGATGCTTTGGGACTTAGTCGCCTAGCTCATCATGTCGGTCGGGAGTCCCAATGGAAGCTAGAAGTCCCAGCGACCGCCGGGAGTTCTGACGACATGCGAGCAAGCCCAGTGGACTGTCTGCGTGACTAGTGTTTTTGCATAGAGCCAGAAGTTCTAGAGATCTATGTCAGAACTTCCAACGTAGATCTAAATGGTTGGATTCTACTGTGAGTATAAATAGCTCTCTACTCTCTTCTAATCGTTACTCACTCATTCATTGCTCACCAACCTTCGTCTAGAACAGTGTCCCTGTCCTCTCCCCTTTACTACAATCTTGGATTCCCCTAGGGTTTTGAGTGAAAGGAGAGTGGATTGAGTGAGAAAATCACTTTGGCAAGCTTGAGCACTCGATTTCTTCGTCAATCCAGTTGGATTTGCGTCTATTACTCTTGGGTTCTTGGAACCCTAGCCGGCTAGGCATCGCCCAAGAGCTTCCATCTTGTGGAAGTCTTGGAAAGTTTGTATTATCCTTGATTTCTTAGTGAAAAACTCGAGTGACCTTTGTGGTTGCTTTGAGAGAGGCAAGGAGGTGGAAGAGACTCTAACTTTTATGGTCACCTCAACAACAAGGACATAGGAGCTCCTTTGTGGGGTTACCGAACCTCGGGATAAATCTGTGTGTCCCTGTGCTTGTTGTTGTTGAGATTTGTGCTATCATATTTGTTCTTATTGGTTTGTCTTCCTCCCCAACTCTCCTCTTAGGGTTCAGACTCGATCTACAAAGTGGTAACCTTTCGGCATCAAAGGAGCAGCCCCAACACTTCATCTTACCACTAGGAAGTAGGGTTGTAAGATAACTCGCACTTAAAGTTCATTTTAGCACTTGTAGTGAAATTCTCGTAGGTACTGGAACTCCCAGTTGTTTTCATCGGAACTTCCGGCTGCCGGAAGTTCCGATCCAAACTGTCGAGACTTCCGACTGTCACTGATATTTGACTTTGAGTTTACACAAACATTTTTAGATATGCCTATTCACCCCCCCTCTAGGCATTATTTAAATCCTTTCAATTGGTATCAGAGCCAATGTCTTCTTTTAGCGCTTCACCGCGTGAAGAAGAAACAATATCGAAGACCGACAAGATGCAAGCCGACACCACCGAGATGGCCAAGAAGATAGCTGAAGAGTTGATGATTGCTCAAGTCAAGTTCTTCCAAGATGAAATGAAGAAGATGCAAGATGAGATGAGCAAGATGAAGGAATAATTAAGCAAGAAGGTTGATGATGCAATAAGTGACAAGAATGATGCAACAAGTGGCAAGAATGAAGCAAACAAAGATGCCGCTAGTGATATTGGAGCCGGTGAGCATGCTCATGGAAAGGGAATATATTCAAACATAAACTTCGACTATGGATAACTCATCAACGGTTCACCTCTACATACTCCTTCTGTCAACATTGGCAAGCCACCTGACTTTGATGGAACAAGATACATCGATTGTTCTTACAAGATGAAGATGCATCTCATTGCCGCAAGACTTTGGGAAGTTGTGGATGTTGGTGTGATGGTTCCTACCGATGAAGATAGAGAGATAACTCCAGAAGAAGTGCACAATCTCCATCAAAATGCACAAGCCATAGCATTGCTTGTGTCAAGCCTAGGTCCGAATGAGTTTAGGAAGGTAAATGGAATGGAAAGTATAAAGCAAATTTGGGATACTTTAAAAGTGTCATTTGAAGGAGATAAGAGTGTGAGAAAAGGCAACATTGAGTTACTTCATGGTGAATTGGAAAGATTTGTGTTCTTGCAAAATAAAACAACACAATCCATGTTTGATAGGCTTATGGCATTGGTCAACCGCATAAGAGCTTTTGGAAGCACCGAATGGATGACAACATGGTTGCTAGAAAGATGTTGAGAACCTATAGAGCCAAGAACAACATGCTAGCATTCATTATCATGGAAAGACCTAGTTACGATGAGATGACACCCCAAGAAGTTCTTTCAAAACTCAAGCATCATGAGTGTCTAAATGAAGATGCAATCAATGCTCACAATCAAAATCCTAATGCAATGGGATACAATAAGAGTGCAGCCCTTAAAGCAACTCAACAACATAAAGGTCATGGTTCAAGTCAAGAGAAGAAGAAGAAGGTGAAGGATTATTCCTTAAGTGGAGAAGAAGATTTTGATGCGAAGGTTGCATTTGTGATTAGAAATCTTAGAAAGTTTATGAAGAAGAAGAGCAACCACAAGACCTATGATGATGGAAAGAAGATGTACAAGAAGAAGTTTTGCTATGGATGTGGTCAAACCGGTTACTTCATATCTGATTGTCCTAATGAGAAGAAGAAGCACAAACACGATAAGGATGAAGACAAGAAGAACAAAGGCAAGAAGAGAGATGAAGCTCATCTTGGTGAAGAGTGGGAGTCAAATGATAGTGACTCAAGTGATGATGAGAAGAAGAAGGGAGCCACAAACATTGCTAGCCACCACTATTCATCACCAACCATGATCTTCCCCAACTCGGCTACACCACCAAAGCTCTTCCCCAACCTAGACTCATCACCAAGGCTCTTCTCCAACCTCATCGACAATGAATACTACACTCCAACTTGCCTAATGGCTAAGGGGGAGAAGGTACATAACTCAAACGATCCTTCTAGTGATGAGTATGATAGTTGTGATGAGAACATAGAAGAAATTAAAGCAACCATGATAAAGAAATTTGGTAAAAAGACCTTCACTAAAATAAAAACGTTAATGAAGAAATTAGAGAAGAGGGATAGATGCTTAGAGATGCAAGGAGATATAATCACTCAATAGAGAGAGAGAGAGAGAGAGAGAGAAACCTTGCACTTGAAGCATCTATTGCCGAGGAAAAGATGAAGGTTGAGAAGTTAACCATAGAATTGTCTTTAGCCAATGACTCAATTGAGAAATTGATTAAAGAACATTCCTCAGTTAATGATCAAGTAGCTAGCCTTAAGAATGAGAAGAGTATAGCTCAAGAAAGCTTCACAAGCTTAGAAGAAAAATACCGAAATCTTGAGCTAAACTATAGTACTCTTTGGGCTAGCACTTCAACTTCTCCTAAGGCAACCGAAGACTCTAATGTCTCCACTAGTAATGGTTGTAAAAGATGCTATAAAATTAATGTGAGTGCATATGCAACTAACCTTGTTGAGTTAGAGAAGAAAGACAAGGAGATTCATAGGTTGAAGATGATCTTGAAGAATGGGTGCAAGTGTCAAGAGCAATCCAACAAGACTATATACAAGTCATCAAGGCACCCATCAATCAAGAAAGGCATTGGCTATAATAGGTATGATGGAAAGGCAAATGGAAGGAACATGATCAATGGTGTGCCTTGTGTAAAGTAAAACAAGGGTGTTGCCCTTGATGAGCTCATATGCAAGGCAAACAACAAGGTGTACATCCCTAAGATTGCACCTACAAGTGACAAGACAATCAAGACGAAGCAATCCAAGGCCCCCAAGCCACAAGCACCACTTCCATGGTGCTATGCTAGTGACTATATGTGTTGTTGGGGCAAGGATGGCAAGATTATGGTTTATGTTGGAGCCCAAAAGAGGAAGGAAATTATGAGAAGTGTTTGGGTGCCCAAGTTTTATGTGACTAATCCCCTAGGACCCAAATCCTTTTGGGTACCTAAAATAAAAGCTTGATTTGTCTTTGTAGGAATATTCCTCCGGTGGAATAAGTTGGGTGGTGGATAGTGGATGCACCAATCATATGACCGGAGAGAAGAACATGTTCACATCATTCCAACCTAGTCATGACCAAAGTGGAAACATTGTATTTGGTGACAATGGAAAAGGATAAGTTCTCGATTTGGGTAAAATTGCTATCTCGGATGATAATTCTATTTCCAATGTTTTACTTATGAATTCATTGAGATACAATTTGTTGTTTGTTTCGCAACTTTATGAGATGGGCTACAATTGTCTTTTTATGGATAATGGTGTGGAAGTCTATAGAAAGAATGATTCCTCTATTGCATTTACGGGTCATTTAAAAGGAAAACTCTATCTAGTTGATTTCACATCAAATAGAGTAAATCCCGAGATCTGTTTAATGGCAAAATCTAGCATGGGTTGGTTATGGCATCGTCAACTTACTCATGTTGGGATGAGGAACTTGGCCAAACTTCAAAAAGGCAAACACATCCTTAGACTAACAAATGTTTCTTTTGAGAAAGATAGAATTTGTAGTGCATGCCAAGTGGGAAAGCAAGTTGGAGCTAAACATGCCATCAAGAATGTTGTGACAACCGAAAGGCCATTGGAATTGCTTCACATGGACATATTTGGACCCATCGCTTATATAAGCCTTGGTGGTAACAAATATGGTTTCATAATTATTGATGATTATTCTTGTTTCACTTATTCAAGAGAGTTAGAAGTGACAATGGGACGGAGTTCAAGAACACCAACATTGAAGAGTTTCTTGATGAAGAAGGAATCAAGCATGAATTTTTGGTTCCATACACTCCATAACAAAATGGTGTTGTGGAGAAGAAGAACCGAACGCTCATTGAAGCCGTAAGAGCAATGTTGGATGAATACAAGACTCCAACCAACTATTGGGCAGAAGCGGTTAGCATGGCAAGTCATGCTATCAACCGCTTATATCTTCACAAGAAAAGGGACAAGACCGCCTACGAACTTCTAACCGGTAAAAAGCCTAAGGTGCACTACTTTAGAGTTTTTGGATCCAAGTGTTTTATACTTAACAAGAAATCCAAAAGGTCAAAGTTTGCACCAAAGGTAGATGAAGGTTTCATGCTTAGTTGTGGTACTAACGAACATGGATATCGAGTTTTCAATAAAACCATCGGTTTGATTGAAATCACGGTAGACGTGACTTTTGATGAAACCGACGACTCTCAAAAGGAGTAAGTCAATGTTGAGATTGTAGGTAATGAAGAAGCTCCACATAAAGCCATCAAGAAGCTTGCAATGGGTGAAGTAATGTAACACCCCTGGTGTTACGAGCTTGCTTAGCACCGAGATTTAGGTCCAAGAGGAATTAGCCAAACAAGTTTTTGGGCTTTAAAAATTTATAATGCATGTGAAATGATAAGCGAATCCTATGTGACTCACTTTTGTGGACTCAAATAAATATCCAAGTTAACTTACTTGGTGCGTAAAAGTGCTAATGAAAATCCTAACAAGAAAAATAGGAAAAGCAGTTTTAATTGTTTGGCACAAAAAACAATTTCTATAAACAAAAATAAAACATAACTTGTATTTAGTACTTAAATAAAAATTGAAGTACAAGTTTAGTAGATGAAAATGCAACTTTAACTTTTGGAAAATAAATATTGTTAACTAGTGTTTTGGGAGCTCAAAAATCAAATTTGACGTTAAGATAAGCTCTTTTCGTTAAGTTGGCAAACACTTGAACTATTGTATAAAATACTATTTTTGGTGAATTATATTGAGCA
This sequence comes from Miscanthus floridulus, assembly GCF_019320115.1. Lineage (NCBI taxonomy): Eukaryota > Viridiplantae > Streptophyta > Magnoliopsida > Poales > Poaceae > Miscanthus > Miscanthus floridulus. The sequence continues at coordinate 24,172,105 of NC_089594.1, forward strand.
AAATAGTTAAATGGTGCTTAAATATTTTGCTGCTATGGGTTGGTATAAGGTATGGACTATTGCATGAAATACTTATGGGTAGCAGTTAATAGGGTTTAGGCCTTTTAAAAATTGTAACAAAAGTGTTAATGGCTGTTAGTTCGAACTGAACCTTAACTTTTCTAAGTATAGGAAAAGTATTAAGACAATGCTATTTTGACATTTAATTTCTAACAAAAATGTTTAAATACTAGCTGTGTGTTTTGGTATTGTTGATTGCATCAAAGTGAGTACTTGAGCATGGCATAGGTCGAAGTTGTGTTAGATGTCATGTTGTCCGCTCTAAATTTGCCCAAACCTCCTTAGAACACGCTGTAAACCATGATTTGGTGCTCGATTCGTGAACCGACGTTTAGCGTGATGAACTCATGTTGGCACCTCTCTATCTCTCTCTCTGGTTGCTCCCTGGTCATGATGATTGCTTTGCTAGCTAGCTAGTAGTGTTGACCTTAGGTTCATAGAATTGGTTGAGCCCTCATCGAATCAGTGAGCAGTTTTGGCCTGCTTTAAAAAGCGTGCATGGCATCGTTCCCAGTTTCTTGACCTAAGGCCGTGGTCACTGCGCGCGCGAGTGTGCTGCTAGTGATGAGCTCAGGCCGTGGCCGGGTGGCTGCCGTAGGTCAGTCCATGTGCCGTCATCGCGTGTCGCTTGGTGCCGCGCAACGCCTTCGCCTCGCCGTGGCCGAGTCCCGTGAGCCGGCCCTGGTGGTTAGCCGGCTATGCGCCAGGCCAGGCTTGGCCGCCACTGCCCCGTGCCACATGCACTTACTGCCAAGATGCGCACAAGATAGCACTCTGCCTTCCCTATCACCTTGCCTTGCCCTGTAGCATGCGTTCACAGCCGCTCACCTCACCTACCCCGCTCCTGCTCGTGCCGCCTTCTGCCGCATCATGATGCCATGATGCCGCATACACATGGCCACATAGGCACCCCAAACGCTCCACCCGAGCATTAACCACGCGACCCTTGCCCTTGCTCATGAGGTTGTGTCCTCGTGCTGCCATGCCTTATCGGGTCTTGGTCGGGTTACCTCCGCTGGGGCCACTCCCTGCGATGTGGCGGTGGCAGTGCACCGCTCTCCCCTCCCCTTCATAATCACCGACTCAAGCCCTCCCAGTCCAATTCCTCGCACCGGTGGGTAGCTTAGCAAGTTAGCTAGGTGTCACATTCTCATCGAGCCTAGCCATGGTTTGTTAGTGGTCAATTTTGGTTTCTCCTCGTCGCCAATCATGTGCGCTGCCGTGACAAAGGGTTGGGGTAAGGCCCATAGGGGTTGGTAGTGATTCAATTGCTCGTATCCACGAACTCGCCTTAACTCCCTCTATCCGGTGCTCACACTATTTTTGCCATGGAACTAGTCGGCGATGTGGTGTCGCATCGGTGTCCTACTCGGGGCATCGCCGCCATGCTAGGCGCACATGGCTAGACCACCTCAGCTTTTCCTTGCTTCAATCGTCACCCTAGCGTACACCACGGTGAGCTATTGATGCTTCTCCGCCATCGCTACCTTTTCCTGAGAGCGTAGGCTCGCCGAAACGCTCGCGCAACCATACGGATCCACCGTCGTCGAGGCTAGGGTTGAGTAGCACACCATTGGACTTTCTACTGCCTCTTACCATTGCGTGTTGGCCCGTGGGTCCAAGTAGGCCCGATGGACGCACCGATTTGGCCCTCAGTAGGCTAGCGTGGCCATGCTATGCCTGCTAGAGTCGCGTCGTCGCGCGTGGGGACACCGGGGACCACCCCGTTGTGAAGGCGACACATTCTAGGGTCCTAAGTGCAAAACTTGAATCTGTTGTAATAGTGTTTCACTGCGCCGCTTGATTGTCTAAAAATACGAGTCCTTTTGCACAATGAGCACGCCCACACGGTCTCCCTGTCTTGGGCCGTGCTGGGCCATAGCGACGCGCGCGCAGTCGCACCCCGCGCTGGGCTGCTGGGCCGAATTAGTTGCCACCGGCCCTTTTCTTTTTCTAAAGCATTTCCTAATTTAGTTTCTAAGCAAACTTGTCAATTCAATATAAATTTTTGTATTTGGCCAAAAAATGTGAAACTAGTTTTGTTAGATTTCTAAAATCATGATCTATCTGTTAGTATATTTTGTTCACATAGTTGTATAATATTTTTAGGAGTTATCTAATTAATTTGAGATGCTTAATATTGTAAGATACAAACTTGTAGAAATTGTTGTGATAAATTGGTGATAGTGTTGGCTCTGAAACTTTCATAGTAAATTCCTAACATTTTTAGGTGATCACTGTAATTTTTGTAGCTCCATAATAATTAGTTTGCTAAGGTAGCTAAATGAGCCCTAGTTCGAAAATATATATATTTAATCAATAAAATGCCGAAACACCTTGGGATTTTAAAACTAGAACATTTTCCAGGAAACAACGCCTTATTCGACAATATGGATACGTAGCCTAGCACGTTAGTTATTAGAGCTATCTCATTAGCTTGCGAGGCGTAATCGTATTTTTAAGAGTTTCGGTTGTCGTTGATTATTTATGTCTCTACGTTGCATCCACATATATCATAATAGGAACAACGATGGATCATGGAGATGATCGGAGTAACGGAAAGGATGGTGCCTTGATGATCATGCCACCATGATGGAATGCTAACTTTTGGTTATATCTTACCCAGGCAAGCCCCGGTGCATAACCTCTAGTGTTCTGCACTTTATTTTATGCTTGTGCATTAAGTTTTGAATAGTTGAATGAAACCCACTTGTTCTGCACTTTATTTTATGCTTGTGCATTAAGTTTTGAATAGTTGAATGAAACCCACTTGCATATATATATATATATATATATATATATATATATATACATATATATATATATATGTATATGTATATATATATGTATATATATATATGTATATATATATGTATATATATATATATGTATATATATATATATCCTTATCCTATGAGTCTACTAGCATGTAGGATCGTGTAGATTGCTATGCTATAGGATCCGGTAGAAGTCGAGTGATTTCCTGTCACTCGCAAGAGATAGGAAAGATATTATTGTTGTTATTATATTACTATCACATGAATATATATGAATGATAATTGGAGAGACCGGACGGAATGGTACTTTGGATCTAGACTTGGTTAGGCATTCGAGCGAGGCTCGGATTGCATTTGTTCCGCCTATGTCGATTGAGGACCGTCCATTGCTGTGTGGATGGTAGTCAGGTCACAGACTTATTATCCTAAGCACATACTTGCTTATGGGAGCGGCAAAGCTCATTACGCTCTTGTCGTGGGTTCTGGCTCTTTCTGGACTGACTGATTGGAGGCGGGGAAAGGTGGAGGTCTAAGCACCATATTGAGACTGGGTCTCAAGCGTGGGGACTTGGAGTCCAAGTTTGGATGGAGACTTGGACCCCTTGACAGGGGTGGAATGGGTTGGTCTTGTTTGTGCCTGGGGTACAAGCGAGGCATGTGTTTCGGGGTACCTAGCTGGGTACGTTGATTCGTGAATCATCATTTCTATGAGACGGTACGACTTGGCTATGGTTTAGCACTGTAGTAAGAACTGGAACTTGAAAGGTGATAAAATAGTTCTGATTGCTTACCACCTGCTTGAAAGTAGCATAGGTGCTTACATAGAATGGTTAGTTAATGAACTAATGATGACTGCTAATAAAATTGCATATAAGGACGCGTTTAGAAATGCTTCCATAGATGCAATAATCCACAAGCCAAATAAGCCTTGCATATCCTTGGAGTCTTTTATTTTTCTCCTATCGGGTAAGTCTTGCTGAGTACAATCGAGTACTTAGGGTTTTATTCCCCTTGTTGCAGGTGATCAGATGATACTTAGAGCTGACTCTTGTGTGTGGAAACCTCCTGGTGGGCTCAGAGAGGATTCCTTTCACGCTACGACCGTAGTGTTTATTTATAACCCTCACTAAAGGTTTTTATAAGAAAAGATGTAAAATCTGCTAGCATCTCTTGTATAAAAATGTCCACTATATTAATGCTCCACCATGTCATTAAATTAATCTTTGCTTCCTCTATAACTCTGATAACATTGTTATATTCCTTGTTGTAATCAATTGAGGTAATATTATGTTACTACAATAAAGCGATGTAAGAATTGGCTTAAGAAAGTTGTAAGCTTTATTCTCTGATTTATGATCTTGATGAAAAATGTGTATTTTCGAGTTCTCCCTTGGGGTGTGCTCAATGGAACAGCATGATTTAGTGCACTCTCTTGAAAACTTAGTGTCTAATAGAAGACAAGTACTCTTGGGAGGGCATTAGATTAGGCGGTTCTGCCACAAGTAAAGCCCATCGAAGATGAAGACGATGACAATATTGTGCATGTTGATCTTGATCCAACCACTCATCATGTTTCATCCAATGAACATAGTGAAGCTTCCGCAACAAGAAATGATCAAGATGAGAGATCAAATAAAACATAAGATCATTCTCATGAAGATGGTGTCAACAATGAGCAAGCTCAACATCAACTCAACAATGAAGAAAGAAGTGAAGACAACCCTCCAATCGATCATGACCATGATGATGATGATGATGGCCCTATCCAAAGGTCAACTCAAGTGCCACATCCTAGAGTGCATCGATCCATTCAACGAGATCATCCCATTGATAACATATTGGGGAGCATCCGACAAGGGGTAACGACACGTTCTCGTTTAGCAAGTTTTTATGAACATTACTTGTTTGTTTCTCCTTTGGAACCTCATAGGGTGGAAGAGGCACTTGATGATCGGATTAGATGATAGCCATGCAAGAGGAGTTGAACAACTTCACTGAAATGAAGTCTGGTCCTTAGTGGAAAGGCCTAAGCAAAATGTGATTAGAACCAAGTGGGTCTTCGCAACAAGCAAGATGAGCATGGCATGGTGACAAAGAACAAGGCAAGGTTGGTGGCTCAAGGATTCACTCAAATTGAAGGCTTGGATTTTGGGGAGACCTATGCACCGGTGGCTAGGCTAGAATTAATTGTATTCTACTTGCCTACGCCGCTCATCATGATTTCAAGCTATATCAAATGGACGTGAAGAGTGCATTTCTCAACGGCCTCCTATCGAGTTGGTGTATGTATAGCAACCACCGGGTTTTGAAGACCCCATGTATCCCAACCACGTCTACAAGCTCGATAAGGCGCTCTATGGGCTAGACAAGCCCCTAGAGCTTGGTATGATTGCTTGAAGGATTTCCTACTCAAACAAGGGTTTGAGATAGGAAAGGCCGATGCTACTTTATTTACTCGTAAAGTCAATAATGATATCTTTGTTTGCCAAATATATGTCGATGACATAATACTTGGTAGTACTAATGTGGCTTTTTGTGAGAAATTTAGTAGGATTATGACAAATAGGTTCAAGATGTCCATGATGGGAGAGTTGAAGTTCTTTCTTAGATTTCAAATCAAGCAACTCAAGGATGGCACGTTCATAAGTCAAACAAGAACACCAACGACATGTTAAAGAAGATTGATATGGACAAGGACAATCCCATCAAGACACCTATGCCAACCAATGGACATCTTGACCTTGATCAAGGAGGAAAGGACATCGATCAAAAGGTATATCGCTCCATGATTGGATCTCTCCTTTACCTTTGTGCATCCAGGCCTAATATTATGCTTAGTGTGTGTGCAAGTGTGCGAGATTTCAAGCTAATCCAAAAGAATGTCATTTGATGGCCGTTAAGAGATTTTTTGATATTTAGTGCACTCTCCTAATCTTGGCTTGTGGTATCCTAAAGGCTTCACCTTCGAGTTACTTGGCTATTCCAATTCAGATTATGCCGGTTACAAAGTAAACCAAAAGAGTACTATCGGGACTTGCCAATTTATTGGCCGGTCTTTGGTGTCTTGGAGCTCTAAGAAGTAAAACTCCATTGCTTTGTCCATCGCCGAAGCTGAGTATGTTGTAGCCAGTGCATGCTGTGCCCAACTACTTTGGATGAAGCAAACTCTCAAAGACTTTGGTTGTGAGCTAACCAAGATTCCCCTTTTGTGTGACAATGAGAGTGCCATTAAGTTGGCAAACAACCCCGTAAAACACCCTCGAACAAAGCACATAGATATCTAGCATCACTTTTTGAGAGACCATGAAGCAAAAGGAGATATCGCAATTCATCATGTGAGCACCGAAAAGCAACTAGACGATATCTTCACAAAGCCCCTAGATGAGTCAAGATTTTGTGCTTTGAGGAGTGAGCTAAATATCATTGATTCTCGTAACATGGCTTGATGTCTTGCACATACTTTGTTTGATCTAGCTAGGAGAAAAGATTTGTTAAAGCATTATGTGACACTTTCAAAATCTATTTTATAATTTTCACATGTGACTATTGCTTTGTGTTGTTTGATTGAAATCTAGTCACTTGTGAAACTGTTAGTGTCCATCGTAATTTTGCCCCACATGGCATTGTGAGTGTGAGCTAGGAAGTTTTTCAGTTTTCCTACACCAAAAGTCCTGGCTCGAGCCAAAAGTCCCGACAGCCAAAAGTCCCGGCTCTCGTAGGAACTCCCAACTGCCAAAAGTTCTGACACAGATCAGGGCAGCGCCTCTTTGATCGTGTTTTGACCGCACTTTTGACCTAAGGTTAGAAAAACATTTTGACTATGGCCTAGCCTAGTCATTCCCATCTCCCACCTGCTCGCCCTTGCGTCCCTCTCCCCTCCCCCCATGCCACCTCGTAACCATCCCTACGCCCCCGCTTCGCCCCACGCTGTTGCTCGGCTATCGAGAGCTCTGATCTGCCTCCTCGGCCATCGAGAGTTCCAGCTCTATCGCCCCGAGAGCCCCCACCTCCACCATGCCCTCCGCCCCTCCTTCTCCTCCATTCTCCCAGCGTCACTCTTCCTCTCCTCGTCGTCAAGTGGAAGTCAAGGTGTGGTGTGTGCTTTTCATCGATCTGCCCGTGGATTCATTCAAGGACATCGTGCGCGCTGCGGATTTGTCATTTCTTCATTCTCTTTTCTTTCTCAAGGTACAAATTCCATGGTGATCCCTAACCCTAACTCCAATGTACCTTGTGATCTACTTCTGTTCTTCTTCCCTCTCGACTCCTCTATCCTTCTTATACAGTTGTGTGTCTAGATGTGAAGCCACATGAATGGATTTGCAACTTTGTGCGTCGGAAGTCCCAGCCCCTGCTGAAACTCCCAACTAATGCTGAAACTCCTGACTCCATAGTTGCTACTCCATTCATGTTTCTTCATCTCTAGATGTTTGTTCACCCTACTTTGTCGTGTTTCTTAGTCTTTTTTTGTTGTCTTTCACGTAGTCATGGCGTCGGATAGTGATGACAGTCCTCCTCAACATCACGAGAAGAGGTCTAAGAAGAACAACGACCCTACCGCTTCCTCTTGGCCAACTGGATGCACCAAGGAGTCCCTCCCTTATGATGCAACTGGTGGTCATGGGGCTCATGCTCGTGCTCAAGCCCAAGCTCTAGTTCCGCCCGTTGGTGCTGTTGCTCAGGAGTTCATGCCTGGCATTGGTGTTGTGCCTGTTGTTGATCTTGCTGAGGAAGCCCTTGATCAAGAAGGAAGGACTATTGCTGAGGATGTGTGGACCATGACCTCGCCTTCTGGTCTAGGCTATTTTGGGGTCAACCGGTTGGTTCTGTGTGCCGGTCCTACTCCATCCATCCGGGAGCCTCAACGTACCCCCAATCCTACCGGTGGCTACACCCCGCATTTGATGGTGGTTTATCATCGCCATATGGTTGAGATTCGTCATCGGCATGCCCAACCTCCCTATGATGAGCCTAAAGATTTGGGGATTGAGTACAGGTTCTGGTAACCATTTCATTTTGACTTCTATCATCATTTGGTTTATCTCCACTTCATCAACAAGCGGAGGCTCTGGTGGTTCAGATGAAGTCCATTGACACCTATGAACTTGGTAAGTTGCCTAGTTTGGAGCTTAAGCAGATGATCACTGACTTGAAGAGGATGGGGTTAGAGCAGCTGATGGAGTTCCGCAAGCCGTGGAATAATGAGATTATTTGTCAGTTCTATGCCTCCTACCATTTGGACACTCATGAGGATACTCATGTCATTCATTGGACCATTGAAGGGAAGCACTACAAGGTTGACTTTCCTACCTTTGCTCACCTTCTTGGTTTGGATCACAGGGATCGCTGCTCAACTACTATTACTGAGATTTTCCCTCTTGCTATGGATGAGTATCAGTACATGTATTTGGATGGTCATCGTGCTGATAGGCAGACAGTTTGGTTGAAGCCCTACTACTATGTGCTCAACAACATTCTTTGCTAGATCTTGTATCCTAAGCGTGGTGACTCTACTCATCTTCGTGATGATTCTTAGGTGGTTGTTGATTGTTTTTGGAGATGAGTTCACCAAGTTCTCTATTAGCTAGTACATCTGGATAAAGACCTTTGATGCTAGTGAGGATGTGGTGAAGCACTACCCCTATGCTTCGTATATTATGCATATCATTGAGCATGTATCAGGCATTCACTTCCCTATAGACAATCCTCACAAGAAGCTCAAACTTTCCAACACGCTCTCCCTTTAGGCAAAGAGGGGGTTAGAGGAGGATGCTAAGGGAAAAGGAAAAGGCAAAGGTGCCTCGGGTTCCTCCTCACGTGCTTCTCCACCGTGTGCTTCGTGCTCTCACCATGCTCATAGTGAGGAGCCTCAGTCCTCCTCCTTCTCTGGTGGTAAGCCCCCCAGCAAGTTCAAGTTCTTCATGAAGTATATGTTTGGCGCTTGTTGTGCTAGCGTGGAGTGTGAGCAAGAGCTGCTTGTGAGGATGCATCGGATTGAGCAGAAGTTGGACATTCACTCCACACCGCCTCGTGACTTGGAGCCACTTTGTGATCCTTTCGACCTTTTTGATAAGGCTTGCAAATAATTCTATGGTGAGTCGTCCGATCAGCCCCGTCACCATGGCAAGCAACAAGCCAGCGCCGAGGACGAGGAGTACATTGAGGATGATGATGACGATGATGATGGTGATGATGATGAGGACTACGAGGATGAGTAGTCATTTCTTTCACGTGGCCTACCCCTTTTGGCATGTGTTCACAAAGGAGGAGTGTTAGGCTTTGATTATCATGTAATAAGTTAGTTGGTTTGGTTCGAGACTTGAAAACTTTTTAGCTTGTATGAACTATGTCGTGTGATGGCACTATGTGATGGACAACTATATTTGTGTGTGTGATGGATGATTGTAGGACAAGTAATGTTTTTCTACCTATTTATTAGTTATCTTGCTTGTCTCTACTTGTGAATGGTGGATGCTACTTTGGATGGCCATAAGTTGCTTCAAGTTTTACCTTGAAATCTTGGCCATCACATTCTCTCTTACTTGTTGTGTGAAAATAACATGTCATATTGCTTTTCTTTTTCACAGATATATATTTGTTCACACATACTTGTTGCACCCTACGGATTGCAAAATTTAGGGGGTGCTTTCGTATTGATGTATGCAAGTGATGTATAGATGATCATCATTGAAATTCAAATTCATGCATACATCTAAGGGGAACCCTTCATAAATTTTGGGGTTCAAAAGCTTCAAATTCTTTTATTCTTATAAAAGCCTAAGTTGGTTGTCATCAATTACCAAAAAGGAAGAGATTGAAAGTGCATTTGCCCCCCATGTGGGCTTTGATGTATTGATGACATCCAAATTAGGGACTAATATGATCTTAATGAGATATGTCGCAGCTATTAGTCCCATGAAAGATTCAAAGAGTTGATAAAGATGAAATGGTATTCCTCAATTTGTTGAAGCTGAAAAGGCGGATGAACTCAAAGCGCTCTCCAAAGTTTTATTCTTTATTTTGAGTATAGGTTTCGCCATACTATAAAGAGGGATGCAAGTTTAGGTGGTCTAAGGAAGATAGAGTGCTGAAGCATTTAAATAAAATCAAAAGAGAGACACAAAATCACCTCACGAACACTTAGACATAGTTTGTAGACTTTTGGTAGTCGGAAGTCCCGACTATAAGGAAAATAGACCCTAGGCCCATTTACTTTGGATTTTGGTGTTTGATGACCAACACAACCAAATTAGACTAATGAATTTGTAAGTAATTGTTTTGTAGTTCAATAGGGTGCAACATGTGACTTGGACGAAGGCGACATGATGATCCCATGATCAACACCATAAGCAAGACCCTGGAAGCACAAGAGAAGACCTAAAATATCAAGTATAGTCCAAGCATGAAGATAGGAACCAAGCCAGACGTAAGATCACGAAGAAACGAGCTCAACAGAGGTGACCGGACGTGGCCCTTATAGCAATCGGACGCATCCGATCAAGATGCTTGGCAATAGCAGACGTCAGCAGCAGCGACCAGACGCTGAGGACTAAAAGTGATCGAACACATTCAGCACTGACCGGACGGTGGCAGATAATCGACCGAACATAGGAACTACAGCATCCGATCAAGTCTAGAGAGGTTCCAGATAGGCAACAGCGCGACCAGACGCGTCTGATCAATAGTGACCAGACTCAGCTGTGCATCCGATCAACACACGCGCTCTAACGGTCGGGACGACTGAATGCGTCCGATCAGGACGCCGGCATCGTCCGGTCAGTAGCAGAAAGCTAGGTTTCACCCCCAATGGCTACTTTCTCGGTGGGGCTTATAAATAGACCCCCAACTGGCCATTTGAGAAGTGTGGAGCTGAGAAAACATACCAAGGGTGTTGATACACCATTTTAGTGATCTCCACTTGCATAGTGCTTAGTGATTCATTAGGTGATTAGCATAGGTGCTTTGCGAAGTGCTTAGGTTGATTAGACCACCGCTTATGCGCTTGCTCTAGGTTTAGGCCTAGTGTTTAGTGAGGTTTGCATACCTCTTACCACTTGGTGCTTACATGCACCATTATTGTCTATCGGAGGGGCTTGTAGTCTTGCAAGATCACACCAACCGCGTTTGTGGTGTGGCCGCCACTGTGTACCGAAGGGAACAAGGCCTGCGGCGGTTTGGTCGGAAGCTTGATAGTGAAGACGGTGGGGAGCGGTCTAGGAGAGGCTTGTCAGAAGGCACACCGGAGACCCACTTGCGCATGGAGAAGGCCCAGGGCTATCCATAGAGTTACCCGACCGGGAGCTTGGCCCTTGCGAGGGATTCGTTGCGAGGGGCTCCAACGAGGACTAGGGGGAAGCTTGTGCGCTTCTCGATACCTCGATAAAAATACCGGAGTCATCGACGGGAGTTTGCATATCTCTACCTTACTCTTTAGCTTCCACATTTACATTATTTGCATAACTCCTTTTGCGGTAGAGATAGCAACACACTAGCAAAACCATAGTTGCACATTTAGATAGTTTATCTTTTTGCATAGGTTTTGCTAAGGATAGAAAAAGATGCCATAGTTTAGAGTTAGAGTTTTAAGTTGCCTAATTCACCCCCCTCTTAGGCGTCACGGTCCCCTTTTAATTGGTATTAGAGCCGGTTGACTGAATTTGGACCTTTGGCTTCACCGCCATTGAGCCAACACTATTTAGAGTGGTTGGGATGGATACCTCTAGGCATCCGCATTTTGACGGCACTAACTTCCCTTACTATAAATCTAGAATGGCTTGTCACCTTGAGGCGGTAGATTTGGGTGTTTGGAGAGTCACTCATGATGGGATGAAACCCATTAAGAATCCCGATAAACCCACAAAGAGTGAAGAAAAAGAAATTCATTTCAATGCTAGAGCTAAAAATTGCTTGTTTGAATCTTTTAGCATGGATGTGTTTAACCAAGTGTTCTCTTTAAATACAACACATGAAATTTGGTTAAAACTCCAAGAGCTCCATGATGGCACAACTAATGTCCGTGAGCAAAAACATTATCTAGCTAAACAAAATTATGATTCCTTTAAAATGAATAATGATGAGCTTGTTCGTGATATGTATTCTCATTTGAATCTAATTATCAATGAGCTCCATTCAATAGGATTAACAAAGTTTGATGATGTGGACATCGAGAGGAAGATCATCTCCATGCTACCACAAAAGAAATATGCAAGCATCATCACCATCCTTCACAACATGGAGGACTTGAGCACCATGACCCCGGCCATAGTCATTGGCAAGATAGTGGCATTTGAAATGTTACACAAGATGGGTCAAGAAGAAGCCTCTTCATCAAGCAAAGGCAAAGCTCTCACATGTAGTGAGAAAAAGAATATGAAGGGCAAGCAAGTTGAGACAAGCTCAAGCTCAAGCTCCTCAAGTGAAGATGAAGAAGAAGAAGATGATGATGATGATGAAGATTCAAGTGATGATGATCAATCTTCCTCCTCTACCTCTGACCTTGATAAAGAATCAATCAAACTTATCAACAAGGTGGAGAAGATGATCCAAAGGCTCAATGTCAATGGTGTGCCCATCCAAATTCAAGATTTCATCTTCACAAATCAAAGAAATGAGCAAAGAAAGAAAGGATGCTATGGATGCGGCGAGTTGGGGCACTTTATGGAAGTTTATCCAAACAAGCCCACACCCAAGACAAAGAAGAAGACATGCAAGGACAAAGCCCTCACATCAATAAGGTCATGGGATGATTCTTTAAGTGAAGAAGAAGACCATCACAAGAGGTGAGACCACAAGCACTCATCGTTAAGCTCTTCTCGTGTGTGCCTTATGGCACAAGGTAACGAAAGCTCATCCTATAGTGAGAGTGATAGTGATGATGAAATGCCTTCTCTTAATGAACTTGTGCAAGAGAATCTTAAATATGCTAAGGCTTGCACTAGCCAACAAAAGAAGCTAAAAATGTTACAAGAAAAACTAGATAGTTCACAAAAAGCATATAAAACCTTGCTTGAATAATATGAGATATTTGCTAATCTCAATATTGAACTATCTACTAAAATTGAGCAACTTGAGGCTAGTGCAACAACAAATGCATGCACAATCAATGATGCGCAACTTGTAAAGAAAAATGAAAAATTAAAAGAAAAGTTAGCTAGCTCATAAGATGCTTATAAAAGTTTGCTTGCTAAAATGAAAACCATGTGCAAACATTGTGATAAGCTAACTAATAAAGTTGTTAATCTTAAAGCCGTCGGTACAACCCTTACCAAGGAACCTAAAAAGAAAAGTTCTATCTTTAACATGCCTAAAAAGATGCTTCTACTTCTTGCAATGATTTATGTTTAGACTCACCCTTGTGCAACCAAGTTTGTGTTGAGAAAGTTATTGTAGATACATGCACATAAGAGGTTGCAATGGAGAATGAGCAACTCAAGCAAGAAGTGGCTCGCCTTACCAAGGACTTGACTCAAGTAAAAGGCAAAGCGAAGCAAGCCCAACTTCATCAAGATAACACCGTCAAGGGAGTGAAGAATCTTGATGAAGGACAAACCATGGTTTGCTATGTGTGCCACAAGGAAGGCCACAAGTCCTATGAGTGCAAGGTGAAGAATAGGGGAGGAGCAAAGAAGAAAGAGAAAAAGCAAACAAGCAAGCTCTCCAACACCTACACCAACAAGGTGGACAAAAAGGCCTCCACACCTTATCTCTTGAAGAAGAAGAAAAATGACAAGGTGGTGGCCATCAAGGTGAACAAGCAAGCCAACAATGGGGCCAAATGCTTTTGGGTGCCAAAAGAGATCATTTCAAATATAAAGAGCACCAAGAAGGTTCAGATCCCGAAAGGAAAGTGAGAAGTCTGATGGACTTCGGGGAATTTGGAGACTTGGCAAAGTATATGTGCATTTCATGGGGTGCATCATTATGGACAAGGCAATTTCCAAGTGGGTTAGTGAATACTATGAACCCAAATTCTCCTTCCCATGTTAGGTAACTAGATTTAATTTCTTGCAATTTCAATGAGCATTTAGTTCCTTTTTATGCCTAGGTTTGCATTTGCATGTTTAATCTTTTGTCTTGCATACGCTAGGTATATCTTATGGTAGGCTTGCTCGGTTTCATTCTTAGCCCTTGGAGCAAACCTACATGGTTTAAATTGTTTAGGAGCACAGCACATGGCTTGTTTTATAATTATTCATCTAATATGTGCCAAAGTCAAAATTGTAGATAATTTCTCCCGAATATCACCTTTGAAAATGATTCTCACATTCATGTGATGTCATCTTTCAAGTGGTATTTTTTTATTCTAAAATCAATGTGCATGTCTCCTACAAGTATTCCATACTTGTGTGCACAAATTTAGGGGGAGGTTACTCTACAAGTTGGATGCTTTGAGACTAACACTTTTTCAAGCTTATCATGTGTGTAGTAGTCTCATTGCAAGGAAAATGGAGTCCCCGAAGTTAAGCATCATACTTCAAATATCCACCACCTATTGCAAGTGATATAAATCAAATTGGTTTCCACATGTGGTATTTCTAAACCGATATCATCATGTTGATTTCACTTTGGTATTTATATGCTTTCTCCATGCATCGTATAGATTAAACTCCCTTGAGCATTAATTTGCCAATTATGCATAAACTACATTCTCCATCATATGTATACATATATTTAGGGGGAGCTTAGTCTATGTAATGTGAGAGTTAAATTTTGTGACCTATTCCACTCCACATACAAAGGATCACAAAGTTTGACCCTCTCTTGTGCTACTAATGTCTTTCTTTTTGGTGTTTGATTCCAAAGGGGGAGAATTTGTAAGATCAAAAGCAACCCCGATCATAATAATTTACAAGTGGCAATGGTCCAAGAAAGGGAGGATAGTGGATTATGGAGTTAGGGGGAGGCTTAAATCCATAATGCCACATGGGGACATTTGCAAGGACAAGATAAGTTTCCAAAGATGTTTACGTGTGGTATCTTTTAGCATCATATAACCTTGCCCTTTGCATTGAATCCTAGCAAGTAGTTAGTTTTTAAATTCCAAAATTTATATTATTTGCTTGCTTTGGTCGTGTTGTCATCAATCATAAAAAATGGGGAGATTATAAGGAAAATGGACCCTAGGCCCATTTACTTTGGATTTTGGTGTTTGATGACCAACACAACCAAATTTGACTAATGAATTTGCAAGTAATTATTTTGTAGTTCAATAGGGTGCAACATGTGACTTAGACAAAGGCGACATGATGATCCCACGATCAATACCATAAGCAAGACCCTAGAAGCACAAGAGAAAACCCAAGATATCAAGCATAGTCCAAGCACGAAGAAAGGAACCAAGCCGGACGTAAGATCGCGAAGAAACAAGCTTCACAGAGGTGATCGGACGCGGACCTTATAGCGACCGGACGCGTCCGATCAAGATGCTCGGCAACAGCAGGCATCAGCAGCAGGGACCGGATGCTGAGGACTAAAAGTGAACGGACACGACGATGGCACTATTCATCATCCCGGCAACACATTCAGCACTGACCGGACGCTGGCGGATAATCGATCGGATGCAGGAACTGTAGCGTCTGATCGAGTCCAGAGAGGTTCTAGAGCGGCGACAGTGCGACCGAACACATCCGATCAACAGTGACCGGACTCGACAGTGCATCCGATCAATGTGCACGCTCTAACGGTCAGGACAATCGGACGCGTCCGACCAGGACGACAGCAGCGTCTGGTCAGTAGCAGAAAGCTGGGTTTCGCCCCCCAATGGCTACTTTCTCGGTGGGGCTTATAAATAAACCCCCCCAACCGGCCATTTGAGAAGAGTGGAGCGGAGAAAACATACCAAGGGTGTTGATACACTATTTTAGTGATCTACACTTGAATAGTGCTTAGTGATTCATTAGGTGATTAGCATAGGTGCTTTGCGAGGTGCTTAGGTTGATTAGACCATCGCTTATGCGCTTGCTCTAGGTTTAGGCCTAATGTTTAGTGAGGTTTGCATACCTCTTATCACTCGGTGCTTGCGCGCACCATTGTTGTACATCGAAGGGGCTTGTAGCATTGCAAGATCACACCAACCGCGTTTATGGTGTGGCCGCCACCGTGTACCGAAGGGAACAAGGCCCACGACGGTTTGACCGAAAGCTTGATAGTGAAGACGGCGGGGAGCGGTCCAGGAGCGGCTTGGCGGAAGGCACACCGGAGACCCACTTACGCGTGGGGAAGGCCCGGTACAATCCATGGAGTTACCCGACTGAGTGCTTGGCCCTTGCGAGGGATTCCTTGCAAGAGGCTCCAACGAGGACTAGGGGGAAGCTTGCGCGCTTCTCGATACCTCGGTAAAAATACAAGAGTCATCGATGGGAGTTTGCACATCTCTACCTTACTCTTTAGCTTCTGCATTTACATTATTTGCATAACTCCTTTTTGCGGTAGAGATAGCAATAGACTAGCAAAACCGTAGTTGCACATTTAGATAGTTTATCTTTTTGTATAAGTTTTGCTAAGGATAGAAAAAGAGGCCATAGTTTAGAGTTAGAGTTTTAAGTTACCTAATTCACCCCCCTCTTAGGCGTCATGGTCCCCTTTCACCGATGTTTGGTGCCGGAAGTCCTAATGCTTGCAGACTTAGCCACAGCCTGCCTACGCACCTTCGCCCGTCGGATGTCCCGACGAGAGTCGGGAGTTTCGGGTGCCAGAAGTCCCGGCTCTAGTCGGCAGTCCTGACAGAAGCTGGAAGTCCAGGCTGCCGGAGGTCTCGACAACCGTCGGGAGTTCCGATGACATGTGAGCAAGCCTACTGGACTATCTACGTGAATAGTGTTTTTGCATAGAGCCGGAAGTTCTAAAGATCTATGTTGGAACTTCCGACGTAGATCTGAACGGTTGGATTCTACTATGAGTATAAATAGCTCTCTCCTCTCTTCTAACCGTTACCTACTCATTCATTGCTCACCAACCATCGTCCAAAATAGCACCCAAGCATTCAAGGCATCCCTCTCCCCTCCTCTTTGCTCCAATCTTCGATTCCCCTATGGTTTTGAGTGAAAGGAGTGGATTGAGTAAGAAAATCACTTTGACAAGCTTGAACACTCGATTTCTTCGTCAAGCCGATTGAATTTGTGTCTATTACTCTTGGGTTTTTGGAACCCTAGCCAGCTAGGCATCGTCCAAGAGCTTCCATCTTGTGGAAGGGCCTTGGAAAGTTTGTATTACCCTCGATTTCTTAGTAGAAAGCTCGAGTGACCTTTGTGGTTGCTTTGAGAGAGGCAAGAAGGTGGAAGAGACTCCGACCTTTGTGGTCACCTCAACAATGAGGACGTAGGAGCTCCTTTGTGGGGGTTGCCAAACCTCGGGATAAATCCTTATGTCCTGCGTGCTTGTTGTTGTTGACATTTGTGCTATCATATTTGTTCTTGTTGGTTTATCTTCCTCCCCAACTCCCCTCTTAGGGTTCAAACTCGATCTACAAAGTGGTAACCTTTTGGCGTCAAAGCAGCAGTCCCAACACTTCATCTTATCACTAGGAAGTAGGGTTGTAAGATAACTCGCACTCAAAGTTCATTTTAGCACCTGTAGTGAAATTCTCGTAGGTGTCAGAACTCCCAACTATTTGCGTCGGAACTTCCGGCTGCTGGAAGTTCCGACC
Source organism: Miscanthus floridulus (assembly GCF_019320115.1). Taxonomy (NCBI): domain Eukaryota; kingdom Viridiplantae; phylum Streptophyta; class Magnoliopsida; order Poales; family Poaceae; genus Miscanthus; species Miscanthus floridulus. The sequence continues at coordinate 24,189,586 of NC_089594.1, forward strand.
CAAACTATCGGAACTTCCGACTGTCACTGACATTTGACTTTAAGTTTACGTAGAAATTTTTAGATATGCCTATTCACCCTCCCCTTTAGGCATTTTTTAGATCCTTTCACATGTATAACACGTGAACATTAATAAAAAAACATAGAGCATCACATGTATACTACATGAAAACACAAAAAAAAATTGGAGAAAGAAAATAAAAAAAAGAAAATGAAAGAAAACAAAACAAAACAAAAAGGAAATAAAAGAAACATAAACAAATAAAAGTATAACAAAAAATCACATAAGACAAAAAAGAAATAAAAATAAAAATGAAGCACTTAAAGAAAAAAAGAAAAAAAAGGAAAAGAAAAGAAAAAATAAGAAGAATAAGAAAAATAGAAAAGAAACTAACATGCCTGGAGGCAGCAAAAACAATAAAATAAATATAAATAAAAAAAGAAGCAAGAAAAGAAAAAAGAAAAGGAAAGAAAATCACATGAAACGAAAAGGAAAACAAAAATAAGAAAAATGAAGAAACAAAATAAAAAATAATCAGAAAAGGAAATAAAAGAAAACAAAACAAAACAAAAAGAAATAAAATAAACATAAAAATTAAAATCTAAAAGAATAATAAAAAATCACATAAAATAAAAAAAAGATAATATAAATAAATAATGAAGCACGAAAAGAAAAAGATAAAAAGAAGAGAAAGAAAAAGAAAAAGAAAAAGAAAAGAAAAGAAAATGAAAAAAAAACAAGAAGAATAGGGAAAAAAGGAAACTAGAAGAGAAACTATCGTACAAGTACCTGGGATCGTGCTGCTGCATCGGAAATACTAGCAGGTGAGCCCGCGCGTTGCGCGGGTAATATTGGGGGAAAAAGGTTTGTGCTGTGTTGGGAAAAAAAAACAAAAAAAAACGAAAAAGTTGTACCATTTCTTAATGGGTCGGAGAACTGTTCATATCATACCCGTACTGTTTATATTGTGACCCGTACTGGGCATTAAAAAAACCGTTACTGTAGCGCGAAGTTTCGCGTTAACTGTGCCAATAACAGTGGTTTGTGAGAGCGATCGGAGTTCTCAGATTGCACGTCTTTTATACTATAGTATAGCACGTCTTTTATACTATAGTATAGATTCCCGCGCCTGGCTCCCACCCGCACGTACTCACCGCGGCTCCCGCGCTCTCCGTTCGACGCGATGATCGGGTCCGGCTGTTCGGACACGATGGTTTCCGGCCGAACGGAGCGCAGGAAGCGCTGGCACGCGCGGGAGAAGCTGGTTCAGCGCGGGATGGCGGGAATCGCTTGAGTGAAATGCCACTCGTGATTGGAAGCCCAGGTACGATAGTTTAGCTTCTTTTTTTCTTTTCTTCTTATTCTTCTTATTTCTTCTCTTTTACTTTTCTTTTCTTTTTTTCGTTCTCGTGCTTCATTTTTTATTTCTTTTTTATGCCATTTTTATTATCTTTTCATTTTTTATTTTTTATGTTTATTTTTATTTCTTTTTCTTTTTTTCTCTATTTCCTTTTATTTCTTTTCATTGTTTTTTCTCGCTTCTATTTATTCTTACTTTTTCTTTCCTTTTTAGTTTTCTATGTTTTGTCAATCTTAATTTATTTTCCTTTTTAAAATTTTCCTTTTTTCATCCTTATTTAAGTTATTTATTTATTTTATTTGTTCTATATATTTATCCTTTGTTAATCATGTTTTTATCATTTGTTTTTATTTTATTTGTTTCTTTTTCTAATTATGTTTTTCTTTGATTCATGTTTTAATTTTTTATCTTTCTTTATTTTTTTCTCTTTTTTGTTTTCTTTTTTCTTTTCTACATCATTCGTTTTTTCCTTTTTTATATTTTTAATAATATGTTTTCGTTTTTTTTACTTTCCTTTTTTTTCCTTTTCTTTTCTTTTTATGTTCTTATTATTTTTTATGATGTTCTATGTTGGTTTTTGTGATGTTTATGAAGTATACATGTGATGTCTTTTGTTTTTTTATGTTCACGTGTTGTACATGTGATGTTTTTTTTATATTTACGTGGTATACATGTAATGTTCTATGATGTATTTTGCGATGTTCTTGTAATCTACATGTGATGTTCTCGTAGTAGACATGTGATGTTCTATGGTATTTTTTCTGATGTTCACACAGTATACATGTGATGTTGTAAGATGTATTTAGTGATGTTCCCGTAATATACATATGATATTCTATAATGTATTTAGTAATGTTCTATGGTGTATTTATTGATGTTTATTTAGTATATGTTTGGTTCATAAACACGGGGTCTCTAATGGTTCTGCTCCCCAGCAAAAGCTCAGCCCAGCAGACGAGCAACTCCTGGGCCAGCCCAAAAACCTAACAACATGCCAGAAGGACGATCTAGTCTCCGACCGAAAGGCCTAGCCAAGGAGGAACAACGCTCGCTTCCGACTCTGGCCTGACTCTCCGACCGGAAGGCCTAGCCAAAGAGGAACAGCGCTCGTCTCTGACTCCGACCCGCTTCTTCGACCGGAAGGCATGGCCAACCGCTTCACCTCCGACTCTGACCCGCGTCTCTGACCGGAAGGCCTGGCCAACACCCGCCTCCGACTCCAACCCGCATCTCCGACCGGGGATACATCGAACCCCTGTTCACAGCTCTTCTCCGACCGGCACGGTCGGAGCCGGCTGGGGCCACCGACCGGGGACGCCCGCTCGGTAAGGACACAGGAAACGAATAGAGCAAGTAAGGCATGACACTCAAGACAAACGCAAATATCAAAGACAGTACCCTGCATGACCGTAGGATAGTATCGACAAGACATGTGTAGAAGGGTGTCCTGCAACCTTTTAGACATGTCAGAACCCGAATAGTGTTGAGGGCGCCGATATTTGCCCTACAGTGTTATGGGCGCCATCAACTCTGGTGACGCCTCCGAAGGGCGCGGTGACCGCGTCCGCTTCGCCTCCCGCTCGCCGACGGCGTCCGAACTCGCGGCACACTTCCTTGGCGCAGGAACATCGCCGTACCTCTCCGCATCCGGCCCACCGCTGGCAGATGTGGCCATAGGCTCACAACGCACCGCTGAAGTCACGATGACATCCCGGTCTCCATCCTCAGGGGAGCTCGCGCCGTCATCCAGCTCCGTGGACTCCTCCGACTCGAGCTCCGCCTCAACATCGCTCCTACTTTCACCGGCCCGCACTCGCCGGGCGATCTCCTTCTCTTTCTCATGCCTCCTCCGAGCCTTCTCAGCTCTCTTCTTCTTCTTGGCGTTTGTCGCCTCCTTCAGGGTAGCTTGCCAGGCCACACCCGTTGGCCCCTTCGGAAGGTGCATCTAGGACTTATAACATTTGAGTCCCTATAGAACAAACGACTCAAAGTCAAGATACAGGAGAGCAAAAGGGAAAAGAACACGGAATAAGGAGATGGAAGCAGACCAGATTGGATAGCTTTGAGCCGTGAAGTGCTCTAGGCTTTCCTTCAAGGGTCTCTTTGGCCCTCAGATGCAGCACTCGGTCGAGTCAGCTCCAGACTTCATCCTTCGCTAACTCCTCCGACGATGCACGGTCGGGGTCCGTCAGGCCAGTGTACATCCACATTGGTCACGTCCTTTCCGCCAGTGGGGTGACCCAACGGTGGAAGAAGGTGTGGAACACCCGCACCACATCGAGGCTGTGCTTCACTAGCTTCTAGAGCTTTGCCTCGATGATCTCCAGCTTCTTCTACCGGCTGGGAGGGCCCCATGACCAGCTATCCCGTCTCTCTGGCCTTCTGCCGGTGAACGGTGGGAATGGCGCCTCCGCTGGGTTCCTAATATAGAACCACTCCCTGTGCCATCCAAGATTGGAGTCGCATGGGAAGTACGTGGGGTAGGCGCCCAACGAACTCAGTTTCTTCTATAGGGCAAAGCCCCCCACCAGCGCGGTCCTAGGCAGGTCCCCCTCCGACAAGGCTTGCCTAGAGAATAGCCAACGAAAGAAGTCCATGTGCGGCTCCATCTCGAGGAAGGCCTCGCAGACGGTGACGAAGCCGGTGATGTGCATCACCCCAGTCGGATTGAGGTGCTACAGCTCCAGGCCCCACTCATTGAGGAGCCCACGCAGGAACCAGTGCACGGGGTATCCTAGCCCATGCTCATGGAAGGCGAGGAAGGAGACAACCTCATCGGCATGAGGTCACGAAAATGCCTCCCCCGCAGGAGCCCTCCAGCGCCCCACCTCCTTCGGCGGCAGCAACCCCTTCTCGACGAAGGCGGCCAGCACCGACTCGCTTACACTGGATGACCTCCAGCTCAACATTATGCTCTGGATTCATGAATGGATCTATGAGTTCTCCTCTCCCTCACTTTACCCTCTCTCTCTCTCCTAGGAACCGCCGTGGCACATGAACGCACTTGGCGAGAAGGAAGAAGGAGGAGAGGCAGCAGTTGGAGAATAGGCGAAGGAACAAGACAAAAACCCTCTCCCTTCCCCTATTTAAGAAGAAGATGCAGCAGTTGGAGAAAGGTGAAGGATTGGGGCAAAAAACCCTCTCCCTTCCCCTATTCAATGCAGATGGGAATTCGATGGGACACGTCCTAACCGATAGAACGCACCCTGCTCGATGAGATGGCGCTTGGTCAAATAGGACATGGCCTGGGCATGGCCCACCACTACCGCACGCCGGGCATGGGAATCAAGGCGCAACCACACGCAGACGGTCCTCCGCCTTCCCAAGCGAGACTTAGAAGGGACCAACAACGGGATCTCCGCCCAGGAGAGATCAACGGGCTTCTTGAGCCGATCAGATGGCTTAAGCGAATGCCGAGAGACAAGTAAGGAGCAGAGGGATGCCCCATGCGGGCTAGGCCATCTTTGTCACGAACGGTGGACACGGATCTCGGTCGGACACATCCGACAAGAGCTCCTCAAACCCGTCACTCGAGTCATCAAGGTAACTTTACCAAAACCATTTATTTTCATTTATTTGCATGGTCATTCATTCATCATCTCTCATACATGCATTCACACATTCATCCATGCACGCATTCATTCATTCATCCCATGCATCCAAAGCATCGCATATGCAGTTGATGCATCACAATGCTTTGTGTTGTGTCATGAAACGGTAGTTGCCTCATTTAATATGAGCAACGACCGACCGGGGTTCGAAGGCCGGCTCATGAAGGGCTCGAGGCCGCCTCACGTCAAACAGAGCCAGGGGAGAAAACACATATGAGTCCCAGTGGCCCTCGCCCAATCTGCTCCAAAGCAGACAGGGTCATCTCAACCTTCATGTTTGATCCTAACCTCGAGCCATGCTCACAGAATCTCCATCGAGGGAAGGCCAGCGGGCCACCTGGGTTGGTCTCCAGAATGATCCGGGCATCTACTAGGACATGGGTTAAGGAGCAGTGGAACGCCACATGAGGGCTATGCCGACACCGTCATGAACGACGGACCCAGATTTCACTCGAACGTGCCCGTTAGCGAGCTCACCGAGCGCGTCACTCGTGCCATCGAGGCAAGCAACGTTAGCTCAGCCCTTCGGTTGCGAAAACCATGGATGGGGTAACACACGAAATTCAACCGACCCCTACTGAGCCCAATGGGGCTCAAGGGCTTGGGACGCCTAGCCCAACGGCTGCGCTCGACGCCTAGATCCGCGACTCTGACTCACCCGATCCCTTAGCGCGCTAGACGCCTAGATCCATGACTCAAACTCGCCCGATCCCTCGGCTACGCCTGATGCCTGGATCTACGACTCCGATTCACCCGATCCCTCGGCACGCCCGACGCCTAGATCCACGACTCTAACTCGCTCGATCCCTCGGTGCGCCCGACGACTACGCCCGACGCCTGGATCCATGACTCTGATTCGCCCGATCCCTCGGCACGCCCGACGCCTAGGTCCACGAGTCTGTCTTGCCTGATCCCTTGGTTGTCCCATGGCTATGCCCGATGCCTTGGTTGATGACTCCGACTCGCTCGATCCCTGGATCCACGACTCCGACTCGCTCGAACCCTCGGCACGCCTGGCGCCTTGGTTGATGACTCTGACTCGCCCAGTCCCTCGACCGCGCCCAAACGCCTAGGTCAGTGCTCTTGGAAATGATGGATCAGAAACTGGGAACACCAAGGTGCACACACACGCCCACTAACAATACCCCTAGGCGATTTTTCCTAAATCACCCGGGGGCTCGGGGGCTACACCCGCGGGTGCGCTCGCGCGCACCTACTGTCAAAACAAAAAATTCCCCTGCCATCAAAATGAAAAAACCCCAGACGATTCTACTCGAATCGCTCGAGGTCTCGGGGCTACACACGTGGGTGCGCTCGCGCGCACTCGCTGTCAAAACAAAAAAAAGCCCCCAGGCAATTCTGCCCGAATCACCCGGGGGCTCGGGGGCTCCTATCGGGTTCATAAACCTGGGGTCCCGAATGGGCCTGCTCCCCAACAAAAGCTCAACCCAACAGACGACGTTGCGAACGACGCGCAACTCCTAGGCCAGCCCAAAAACCTAACAACAGGCCAGAAGGGTAATCCAGTCTCTGACCGGAAGGCCTGGCCAAGGAGGAACAACGCTCGCTTCCGACTTCGGCCCGCCTCTCCGACCAGAAGGCCTAGGCAAAGAGGAACAATGCTTGCCTTCGACTCCGACCCGCTTCTCCAACCGGAAGGCATGGCCAAGTGCTCCACCTCCGACTTCAACCCGCGTCTTTGACCAGAAGGCTTGGCCAACGCCCGCCTCCGACTCCGACCCGTGTCTCTGACTAGGGATACATCGAACCCCTGCTCATAGCTCTTCTCTGACCGGCACGGTCGGAGCCGATTGGGACCAACCGACCGAGGACGCCCGCTCGATAAGGACCCAGGAAACGAATAGAGCAAGTAAGGCAGGACAGTCAAGACAAACGCAAATACCGAAGACCGTACCCTGTATGACCGTAGGACAGTACCGACAAGACATGTCAGAAGGGTGCCCTATAACCTTTCAGACATATCAAAACCCGAACAGTGTTGAGGGCGTCGATATTTGCCCTACAGTATTATGGGCGTCATCAACTCCCTTGCCAGGCTAACGCGGTAAGGCCCCCACATGCATCTGGGCATCTACAGTGTTGTGGGCGCCGGCATTTACCATACCTGGTGAAATATGGTAAAACCTCCCATATGCGTCTGACATGAACAATATTGTGGACGCCTACAATCATCTTGTACCCAACGGCGTGGGCAACAAGACTTAGTAGCACACGCACTCTCTCCATCACTTGTAAGGTCGTCCCCTTCATCTATAAAAGGGAACGTGCTCTCTCCAAAAGAGGATCGATTCAACACACGATAACAGAACCACTAGGTTTGAACCTCGAGCACATAGTTGAGCAGCAACCAAGCTCTCAGCATCCATATGACCTTTCCATCAGAGACTTGGGACCTGTCCCTCTCTCGCCCGTTTGTAACCCCACAGCAAACTTCGAGCACCTGGGCTCAGGAATAAAGTCACCGACCGATTTAAACTGGACGTAGGGCACATTGCCTGAATCAGTATAAACCCTGTGTCATTGAGTGCTAGGCCACATCCGATTACAACGTACGGCAAAACTACAAATATTTACTTGTTGGTCACTTTCTGCACCGACAGTATACATGTGATGTTCTATGATGTATTTAGTGATGTTTTCATAATATATATATGTTGTTCTATAATGTATTTTAGTGATGTTCTATGATATATTTAGCGATGTTCACTTAGTACACATGCGGTGTTCCATGATCTATTTAGTGATGTTCACGTAATATATGCAATGTTCTATAATGTATTCATTGATGTTCACTTAGTACACATGTTATATTCTATAATATATTTTAGGATATTTAAAAATATCCATGTAATGTTCTTTTAAATTTTTTTCTATTACATGTTTTTATTTTTTTCTTTTTCTTTGCTCTAGGTTTTAATATTTTTATTTATATTATGTATTTATTTTTATGTATATTATGATACCAATTTCATAAACCTAAAACTAGAATATTATTCTTCTAAATAGAGAATTTTTTTTATGAAGACAGAATATTGTTCTCCGAACTAGAACATCGTCTCGGCTTAATAAAAAAAATATTCTATCTTCATAAAATTAATGTTCGTTAGTGAAACTTTATCTAAATATGTCTATGTGGGGTCTTGTTTTGAAGTACTTATTATAAGAAACATAATGATGTAATCAGAATTTAATTTAGATACACGGTTTAGTAGTTATGATTTTTTTTAAGTACGTTGAAAGTTAATTGCATACGTGACGTGGGCTGACGAGTGAGGTGGGCCGTGCGCCAGGGTCCAGGATATATGCCCGATACTCGGATGCATGGGACCGCAAGCGAGCACCTGCACCTCCAGGATCTCCTTCCACTGAACGTTCTTGGCCTCTTCTTCGTTCATGCCAGAGTCAAGGTATTAGCAAAATTATTAATTTTTTCAGCTATCTTGATTGTGTACTGCAAATGATTGCCGCTGTATATTTAGCTGTTTCTTACTGCAAATATTCTTGCATTGCGTTCTAATCTTCTAGCGTATCTATGCTGTATGACATTGCCGTGTGGTTATACATACTCGTCTTGCACAAGCTCAGCTGTCTGTGGTACACATTTATCAAAACAGTAAAATTTCACAAGAAATGAAGTACCAGAATTCCCTTCACGTTTATTACATTGTAGTACATATCTTAAGGGGCATCTGTTCCATCATATATTGATTGTTTTCATGGACTGTAGTACTCCTTATTTCCTTGAGTTCTTTGTGCTTGGGTTGGAGAGATATCAATGCGATTTGATCACCCACGGCAGTACTGGCTGCTGGATTATTAAAGCCGGCTGAAGCTGTTTACTGATAAGTTTAAGCGAACAGGTCTAATAAAGGTCGTTGCCCATTTTGAGGAAAGATGCCAACTTATAAATGTTGAGGAAAGATGCCAACTTAAGTGTAGCATCGGACTCACAATGCTGCTGGCAGAGATGCACAGGCCTTATAAATGTTGAAATGATTCTCAGTTCAGTGGTGGAGGGTTTAAAATTTGTGGAACTTTTTAGTGATGCCAAGATATGGATTTTATATATGGTACCGTAGTAGTAAGATGTAAGAAAAGGTTTCCTACGACACAGCAAGCTACAGAGAAATCATTAAGCTATCATAAGTTTTAAAAACACTTGTGGATTGGTCCCGTTCGGCTTGCTAAATCTTGGCTGAAACTGGCTAAAAAACACTGTTCCGGCTAAATTGTTGGGAGAGAAAAACACTGTTCCAACTGAAAAAACGAGCCGAACAAGCCGAATATAGGGTAAGCCGAACGAGGCCAAAGTTTGTAGCTATATCTATCAAGCCTTGAATTCTCAATTAATATGTTGATGTCACGGTTCACTCAAGTCTTGCAATGTAAGATGTCTCATCTTTCCCGTGATCGGTATACATTTTCTAGGACAGACTAGAAAGACGCGCGGCGTTGCAGCGCTCTTCGGTGAAGGGGCCAGCTTGTATGTGCTAGCTCTGATCCGGTTATCCTGTGGTTGTCACTTTTCGGTAATATACTATGCATAACAGCTACATAACCTAAATAGAAAGCTAAATTTTCTGGCAATTTCGGAGGAAATGATAGGACAATGCTGCTTGTGCGGTACAGAGGTTAGCAATGGTGTCACCCACCTCTTTTTTCCTTTATTCACTTTTCATACTGGTGGCTGGTGATTGCTATATATTTAGTTTTGTTCATGGCTAAATAGATGCTCTAGCTGAGTAGTTTAAGAATAGAGGGGAGGCGGATGATTTGCAACTTCTGGTAGCGATTTTCAGGGTTCAAACTAGATGATCGAGCCAAGTAAATTAAGAACAAAGGGAATGTCGATGGTTTAAAACAACTGAAATCTGGCTTATTTATAAACCCAATTAAATAGATCAAGAGTAGAAGTTGAATGAAGATTGTTTACCTTCTGGTTTCCCACACTCCTCTCTCACCCACGGGAGCCTCTGAAATCAGCAGTAGGCTTAAGGATGGCGGCCGACAATGCAGTTGTCAATTCGATTGCAGCAAAACTGGTGGTGGGTTAAGGGTCAGGATTAGGCTTCTAAGCTCGCCCTGCACTTGTAGTTCTATCTTATAAAATACATGTATGATTCTGCAAGTGCAATAAAGAAACAGAGAGGCTGAGAGGGTCATGGAATTAGAATTAGGAGGGAGCACTCTGCAATGACCAAATTAGGATTTTACAAAAAATGCAGTCGAAACAATTAAGATCCAAGAATATACTTGAGGTGTGGAGCAAGCGGTAGCTCAGCATATACACAGTAAAGAAAAGTAACTTGAAAGCAACATGTACCTTGAAATTATAATAAGATTAATGTGATTAATGCATTGGACAGTTTGACAATTAATTGACAAGTAGCCGCACAATTCATAATAAAAGATACAATTTTCAGTGAATAATAACACATTGATGTTAATGGAATTTACAAACTGACATATGCAAAGTATCATGCAATCAAAAACAGATTTTATCGATGAGCTCCTTATCTGTATGATTGGCCTAAAAATTCATCATTTATTCTAGCATTTCGATTTTCCGCTTCTCAAATCCATATCATGTAAATCAAGGAAGTTTATTGTTATATGCATGTTGGAATTGAAGTAACGGAAGTGTTTGAGCTGGCAACTCTGATGCATTTCTTTCCTTCAGTTGTTTGTGTACCTGTGTTATAGAGATGCTTGTTCAGAGGGATCGTCGTTGTCCACCACCGGCTGGGGAAGGTCTCAAGGTATAACAAGACGTAGTTGGCGTCAATGCTCTCCTTCTCCTCGTCGCTTTCCATATCTATCAGGTGAAGGACCATAGGGGTGCATGCCTGCTATGGCAGCATGGCCAATCCCACAAATGGCATTTCATCAAGCAGGCAGCGTGCACGGCAGCTGCTGGCACTGGCACCATCCCCGGTCATCCACGAACTGTCGTCGATAGGCGTTGTGCAAACCCAGCCACGGCCGTGCGCCAATGCAGGCTTGCTTCACGACACGACCCACGGGAGCCGGGATACGGTGGCGGCAGCCACGCACAGAAGCTTTGCAGTGAGGTCGGCTACGTTGCGTGTGTTTCCTTGGCCTCCAGCCTGCAGCTAGACGTGGTCGCTGGCGGCGGTGGAGAAGCGGCGGGGAGACGAGGCGCGCCCGCAGCCGGGCTGCGATGTCCCCTGGTCGCCTAGCCACGCACGACGGCCGGTACCTACGCCTGCCGAGATGGCTCCGGGGTGGCCAGAGCCGCCACGCCCGCGCGGTACCGGGCCGGGGTCGCTGGGGCCTCCGCTCACGCCAGGATGGCCACGACCGGAGCGGGCGGGACCGCTGCGCTCGCACCCCACCTACGCCGGGATCGCCGGTGCCTCTAGGGCCCCCACCCACGCCGGGATGGCCGGGGCGCCCCGTAGTCACGGCCGCGAGTGCAGCAGTCGTAGGCGGAGGGGATGAGTCCGCGGTCCACGGCTTCGTGAGCATTCGTGATGGCCCGATTTTGCGACGTAACAGGTAGAGACCCGCGAAGACCCTGATCCGACGGTCGATTTCCCTTGTTTGCCAGATCGAACGGTTGATGGATTAGCGGGCGATGTAATTTATATTAAAAAAAGATGCGTCAATTGAAAAACTTACTGTATCAAGGATGAACTAATATCTGCTTTAAACATCCACATCAATTGGCCCTTATTGTATTGAAGAGGTTCAAGCGAAAATGCTAGAGACGAATCGAACCAGGAAATGCTATAGCTAGGAAACAGTTTTGTCAGAGTGCAGGTGCACATAGAATTGGTTTTTGCTGCTGTGCAGGGTCCAAGCCATCTCTTTGCAAATTGATTGTAGCCATCCCACCAAGATTGACAAAAAATCAGTCTTATAAATGGTTGACTCAAGCTTCAGCATGCATCATTGAGGACAAGCACCACATGAGCAAGAGGAAAAACACAAGCACCCTGTTCGCTGGTTGGTGCTGGTGCTAGTTTGGGCTGGCTGGTGCTAGTTTTTTTGTGAGAGGAAAACACTGTTGGCTGGTTGAATAAGCTTGGCTGAAACCAACAAGCGAACAGGATGAAGGTGAAGACGAGCCCTTACCAAATTGAAGAAGAAGACACCATGAGGGGCTGCTGCATGTGGGGAGACGTTCTGTTCGTCAGCTTGGATTGAACCAAAGTATGATCCTTCAAGGGACGAGGGGGACTAGGAGACCGAACGACGGTTGGAGTGGAGCCTAGCGGCGCTGGACGACCGAGACCTTCATTGCGAGGGCCGAGCACTCCACCGACGGGGACGCCGCGCCGAGGTCACCGTGGGAGGGGCGGCCGTCGTGGCTGCATCGCTTGAGCTTCACACCTGTGCCGGGGTGGCCGCAGCCACCGTGCTTGCGCTCGCCGCCCGCTCCGGGGTGGCCGAAGCCGCCACGCGCGCAACGCCGGTCGCGCCGAGGTCGATGGGCCCTCCGCTGAAAGCTCTAGTTTGGTTTTAGTGAATTGATGAAACCCTAAGTGCTAACCTAGTTTATCAAAGTGATCATGAGATAGGTAGCACATTCTAAGTGGTGAAATAAATGAAGATCATAACATGATGACGGTGATGCCATGGTGATGATCAAATGCTTGAACTTGGAAAAGAAGAAAGAGAAAAAAACAAAAGGCTCAAGGCAAAGGTATAAATAGTAGGAGCTATTTTGTTTTTTGTGATCAAGACACTTAGTGAGTGTGATCACATTTAGGATCGATAGCCGTACTATTAAGAGGGGTGAAACTCGTATTGAAATGCGGTTATCAAAGTGCCACTAGATGCTCTAACTCATTGCATGTGCATTTATGATCTAGTGGAGTGCTAACACCCTTGAAAATATTTGTTAAAATATGCTAACACACATGCACAAAGATGATACACATTGTGTTTAGCACTTGAGAGCAAGGGTAAGAAACTTCACCGACGGAGTGTCTGCCCGTAGCGTGCGGATAGTCCGACGGTGCCACCGGCGCCCTATACAGAGAAGACACGATTTCACTAGAGTGACCGGACACTGGTCACACAGTGACCGGACGCTGGACCTCAGGGTCCGGTCAGTGACAGCAGTGAGCGCACGGTCTCGGTCTTGTGACCGGATGCTGGCACGAAAACTGACCGGACGCTCAGGGTCTGAGTCCGATCAGTGCTGACGTACGCTGATGTGGGGCGCACAGAGGAGACATTAAGTGATCGGACGCTGGGTGAGTCCGGTCGGGCATGACCGGACACGTCCGGTCGTGAAATTTCGCGATTGGAACCTTACTGGAAATGACCGGACGCTGAGGTCCAGCGTCCGGTCACTTCGTAGCAGCGTGTCCGATCATCACTTGACCGTTGGGATCGGGCGCTCAGTATTTACAGAGAGGGGACATGTGGCACACATCGCGTGACCGGACGCTGGGGTTCAGCGTCCGGTCGATCTGACCGGTGCGTCCGGTCGATCTGACCGGTGCGTCCAGTCGACCCGTGTTCAATACAGTGAGGAGCCCAACGGCTCTATTTCGTGGGGGGGCTTCTATTTAAGCCCCATGGCCGGCTCTAGCTCACCCTCTTGGCCATTTGCATTGTCATAGCAACCTTGTGAGCTTAGCCAAAGCCCTCTCACTTATTTCCATCATTGATTCATCATCTTTGTGAGATTGGAAGAGAATCCAAGTGCATTGCTTGAGTGTTTGCATCTAGAGGCACTTGGTGTTCGTGTTTCGCTACGGGATTCACTTGTTTCTCTTGGTGGTTGCCACCACCTAGACGGCTTGGTGCAGGAGAGGAGGATTGGCACGAGTTGGTAATTGTTCGTGGCCATCTTCGGTGATTGTGAGGGGACTTGTACCTTTCCCGGTGGAGCGCCGAAAGGTAACTCTAGTGGATTGCTCGTGTCATTGAGTTACCTCATTTATGGATAGGTTCTTACGGTGTCCAATTGTGTGGACGAGGTTCATGCAACACCTCTTAGCCGCTGAACCACCAAGTGTTGGTCGACACAACGAGGACGTAGCATGTTGGCAAGCACGTGAATCTCGGAAGAAAATTGGTTGTCTATTGCCCTTTGGTATTCTCCCGGTGATTTATTTAGTATTCATCTTGTGATTGGTTCACTCCTCTATACGGCGGTATAATCACCCTACTCACTCATTTATATTCTTGCAAACTAGTGGTAGCAAGCTCTTTAGTGTAATTAGAATTGAGAGCTTGCTTTGTTGTTTTAAGTTCATCTAGTGAAGCTCTTTAGTGTAACAAATGTGAGAGCTCTTAGTGAGTAGTAACATAGAAAATTATGTGTTTAGTAATCATAGCAACTAGAATTATTGGATATGTGGCTTGCAACCCTTGTAGAGCTAGAGCAAGTTTGCATTTCGCTATTTGTTATACTAATCAAATTGCTCTAGTCGGTTTGTAGATTTTTAAATAGGCTATTCACCCTCCCTGTAGCCATATTAGGACCTTTCACCCACCCGCACCGGGATGTCCGAGACTGGAGAGGCCGCGGTCGCCGCGCCCGTACCTTGCCCGTGCTGGGGCTGCTGGTCCACCGGGCCGCGTCGGGATGAGGGAGGTGTGGGGCGTCGAGATGAGGGAGGCGTAGGGGCGGTGGAGGACGGCCAGGTCGAGCGTGGTTGCGCCGCGCGGCTCTGTTTCCTCTGCGCGACGGGCAACCCTCGGGAAGGTTCGTGGCTTTACGGTTCGATGCCCGAACCGACTCGCAATCGGATGGACCAGATCACATGAACGCTCGATCCGACGGCTAGCGAGTAAACGGGTGACGTGGCCCGATCCACTGGCCTTCTTTTGGAGGCATGATTCCTATATAGAGATGCCAACTTAAGTGGTATCGGCCTATCCATGACTGCTGCCATAGATGCACAGAACATAGATTGCTGGGTTTTTAAGTAATGACAATATATTGATTAGGGTACCACAAAATGTACTAAGACAATAGTTATCCTAAGACACAACGAACACAATAGCATAATTAAAAGATGTTGATACACTGTAATTTGTGGCTATATTTATCAAGTACTGAAATCTGAATTAACATGTTGATGGCATGGTTCAAACAATCTTGCACCGCAGATGTTTCACATTTTCGGTGTATATATTGCCACTCGGATACTGAGGCATTGTTTAATTCTAGGGTATAAAGTTTTGAGGTATCACATCGGATGTCACATGAGCTGTCGTATAGGGGTTGGGATACTAATAAAAAAATAAATTACAGAATTCGTGAGTAAACTGCGAGACGAATTTATTAAGTCTAATTAATCTAGCATTTATTATCAAATCATGGACTAATTAGGCTTAAAAGATTCGTCTCGCAAAGTAGTCACAATCTATGTAATTAATTATTTTTTTAATTTATATTTAATACTCTATGTGTCGGTACTTGTGCGGAGGAACTTTTGGCGAGGAACTGAACGAGCCAGGATAAACCGTAGTTCCGACATGTCTGTCTGGTAAAATTGTCATGTAATTCAAAGCTCATTGAAGTGCTCTGCTTTCAACTGTAGCTGATTTTACTGCATAGGAATTCAATACCTGGCTGTCCTTTACTTGGTTTATTACTATGATATTTGAACTTAAAGGCAAGCAGATGAGAGGCCTCGATTGCAAAATCATTCTCGGGGAATGCCATGTCGCCCATACCAGGTTCTAACCTTGACCTTGAGTGGGTCCGTTTGTGGGTCAGTCTTCTCTACTGTTGATAACTTAAACTTGGTCCTGACCGGATCGTGCCGCAACACTTTCATCAGTTTCGGCTGGATCCATCCAATCCTTACTTCCGGTGAGTTTTGTTCTTACTGTTGCAAACTGTTTGGATCTCAAAATGAGGATGAGGTGGGAAAATGAGAATAACATCTAAACATTTAAATTTTAGAATGAGATTCTAGAATCCAACTACGTGTTTAGTTTCAACCCTAAATTCCCAAAAAGTGCTACAGTACCTATCACATCGAATTTTGCGATACGTGCATGGAGCATTAAATGTAGACGAAAAAAAACTAATTGCACAGTTTAGTTGGAAATTACGAGACGAACGTTTTGAGCCTAATTAGTCCATGATTGAACACTAATTGTCAAATAAAAACGAAAGTGCTATAGTAGCCCAAATTCCCAAATTCACCCAACTAAACACGCGCCAACTATCTACCTAGAACTACTATTTGTAGATTGTCTCCGTGCGAAGGCAGTAATCAAAAGAGAATGATATCCAAACGCCTCTCGTTTTTTATATAGAATCCGGATTCTAAATCACCATCTAGAATCACTATGAGAATGAGATCTACACAGGGCCTAACAAAGCTTAAAACAGCTTGATTGCATAACGCACTTTCGTCTCTACAGTATGTTATGCATCCTGATCCCTCAATCATGCACCAGGTTCCTTGAGCAAAATGTCACAGACCAATAACTGGTGATGGAAAGAGTAGATCATACACAGTACTGATTTATTGGAGGATTGGACGTTTCCTTCAGTATGTTACTAGCGCAGAAAATCTCGGGAATCAGCTGGGGAGATGCAAATTAAACTCCAGCTGAAATAGGATGTTTTGCTGATGCTTTTCTGTTAGGCATCTTTCACTTTTGTTGTTGTCATTTATAAGGTCTGTGCATCTAATAAAATCTGTAGCTCTCATTCGTTTCTAAAAGGACACAATTTTGCATTATTTGTTTGCGCCCTTGAACTACAAATTCTTCACCTAGCTGGCAATCTAGAATCACGTATGGACAAATTCTTCACCCAACATTTGTGCTCATTGGAAAAATAAAGATGAACGCACTGTTCGGCTTACCTTATAATCCGCACTATTCAGCTTGTTTTTCTAGCCGAAACAGTGTTTTTCTCTCACAACAATTCAGCCAGAACCATATTTTTCAGCCACTTCCAGTCAAGATTCAGCAAGCCGAACAGGGCCGAAGCGAGACTTCGGTGCACATCGGGTGCTAAACTGAGTGAGATCTGTCTTACCGATGAGCTGAGCGCCTGTGTTGTCCTATTTTGTGCTCTGAGTGGCTTTCCTTGGCCAAACCCTCCTCGTCTGCTAAGCTCTTTCATTTTCTCTCAAACAATTTATACTTTCTTTTGAAAAAAAAACTTCTATATTAATACAGGCCCTGAAGAGTCCCACCGGTGGTTTTGAAAAAAGGGGTGCTACTGTAGCTCATAGAGTGACTCATCAACATAGGTATACAGTAGAATCCGTACTACGAGTCAACCCTACAATGCTCTAGAGGTTCTTTGTCAGATTAAACTGGCCAGAGTAATTGAGTAATGTCATCTTTGATTGAATTGGTTTCCCTTAAATAGAATTAGGCCTTGTATGGTTACTGTATGTAAAGTTTTAGCTTATCACATCGGGTGTCATATGAGGTGTCGCATGGAGTGTTCGGATACTAATACAACAACAACAACAAAGCCTTTAAGTCACAAACAAGTTGGAGTGGGCTAGAGTTGAAACCCAGCAGAAGCAATCAAGGTTCAGGCACGTGAATAGCTGTCTTCCAAGCACTCCTATCTAAGGCTAAGTCTTTGGGTATATTCCATCATTTTAAGTCTCCTTTTATTGCCTCTACCCAAGTCAACTTCGGTCTTCCTCTGCCTCTCTTCACGTTACTATCTTGGCCTAGGATTCCACTACGCACCGGTGCCTCTGGAGGTCTCCGTTGGACATGTCCAAACCATCTCAACCGGTGTTGGACAAGCTTCTCTTCAATTGGTGCTACCCCTAATCTATCACGTATATCATCGTTCCGAACTCGATCCCTTCTTGTATGACCGCAAATCCAACGCAACATACGTATTTCCGCGACACTTATCTGTTGAACATGTCGTCTTTTCGTAGGCCAACATTCTGCACCATACAACATAGCAGGTCTAATCACCGTCCTATAAAACTTGCCTTTTAGCTTCTGTGGTACCCTTTTATCACATAGGACACCAGATGTTTGCTGCCACTTCATCCACCCTGCTTTGATTCTATGGCTAACATCTTCATCAATATCCCCGTCGCTCTGTAGCATTGATCCTAAATATCGAAAGATATCCTTCCTAGGCACTACTTAACCTTCTAAACTAATATCTTCCTCCTCCCGAATAGTAGTGCCGAAGTCACATCTCATATACTTAGTTTTAGTTCTACTGAGTCTAAAACCTTTGGACTCTAAAGTCTCCTGTCATAACTCCAGTTTCTGATTCACTCCTGTTAGGCTTTCATCAACTAGCACTACATCGTTCGCGAAAAGCATACACCAAGGGATGTCCCCTTGTATGTCCTTTGTGACCTTATCCATTACTAAGGCAAACAAATAAGGGCTCAAAGCTGACCCTTGATGTAGTCCTATCCTAATCGAGAAGTCATCCGTGTCTCCATCACTTTTTCGAACTCTAGTCACAACATTGTTGTACATGTCCTTAATGAGCCCGACGTACTTCGTTAGGACTTTATGTTTGTCCAAAGTCCACCACATAATATTCCTTGGTATTTGAAAGGACCTAGGATGCCGCATAGAGGGGGGTGAATAGGCGTTTCTGAAAATTAACACCTTTAAATGCGGAAACAATTAGAAAGGGGAGTTTCCAAAATAGAAACTCCAAATCAAGAGTACTACCACCCCTCACAAGTTAGCCACAAAGTAAACAAGGTATAAAGAATATATCTAGAAGCTACAACCCTGCAACACCAAGTTAGAACAGAGAATAAATATTTTCAGTGCAGGCAGGAAATACCGGACGTGTCCGGTATGAATACCGGACGTGTCCGGTATACACGATTTCTGCAGATCAGCACCGAACTTGCTCCTTTCGATTTCTATCTTCAAACCAAACTGCAGGCACCTAATAGAGATGACAATATACACAGAGAACCTGCAGCACAGCTAGAGCAACACAAATATCAAATGGAATGCGAATTAAGACACGATATTTGTTTTACCGAAGTTCGGACTCGTTCGAGTCCTACTCTCCGTTGAGGGGGCTGCGGGCGACCCAGCGAAGGTCAGCCCTAGAGGGTACCACGAAGGTCACTCTAGCCGGAGTCTTTTCCAACTCCTTTTCCTCCTTCCACTAATTGATTCCGAGGCGGCGGAATCGACCGTTACAAACTTTCCAAAGCAACCACAATCTCTCGGTTGCTCTCCGGCGACGCCTAGCCGTCTAGGACCGAAGAGTCTAAGAGTAACAAATGCGAATCACGAGATTGACAATATGCACAAGTGCTCAAGTGGTGGCTACTCTCTTTTTCAAATTCTTTCTCAACCCACAAATTGATTTTGCAATTTGGATCACACACTCACTAAGAGAGGGTTTAGGAGAGTTGGCAAGGCTCAAAAACGTGTGTCTATCTCAGCAGAATCAGCAGCCTCCAAAGGTGGAGGCTTGGGGGTATTTATAGCCCCCTTGAAAAACTAGCCGTTTTATAGCCGTTGCAATACCGGACACGTCCGGTATGCATACCGGACACGTCCGGTATGACTCATACTGCGCCAACGGTAACTAAGTTACAGTGAAGTTGTGAGGCGTCGGAACTCCCGAAGAACGCCGGGACTTCCGACCATCGGAACTCCTGACCCAAGTCGGAACCCCCGACCCTCAGTAATTTTAAAAAAACATGTAACTGAGTTAAAGTTAGTGAGGTGTCGGAACTCCCGACATATGTCGGAACTCCCGACAGTCGGAACTCCCGACTTACGTCGGAACTCCCGACCCTCACGGCTTTTGAAAACTAGCCGTTGGCTTCTGGTCATCCATACCGGACACGTCCGGTATTAATACCGGACACGTCCGGTATGACCAGGACAGTGAACCCTCCAAGTCAGTTGAAGTGCGACACGTCAGAACTCCCGACCCATGCCGGGACTCCCGACCGTCGGAACTCCCGACCTACGTCGGAACTCCCGACTAACCAACCCGAGAACAACAATTTTACAGCTGCTGGACAAATACCGGACACGTCCGGTATGAATACCGGACACGTCCGGTATTGCTAGACCAGCAACAAATCAGTTAGCTCTTTTGTCGCTCAAATTCTCAAAACTCACATGAGTTGGCTTGAGCACTTATGAAACATTATCTATCAACATGATGCATCCCTCTTAATAGTACGGTATACCTATTAAACTCAAGATAAACAGAAATATGAATTTGTACCACTTGAGTTGTTCTTTTAAATTGATGCCGTCCCTTCCAATCTTCATCAAGTAAGGGTGCTAACATGTTGATGTTGATCTTTTCACTTGAGCATAGCCATCTTGAGCATGTGACTTGATTCCATTCATCAAGTTTGAATAATCCCAAATGTATCAAGTCACTTCCATCAAATACTTCATTATAGATTTGATCCTTCACATCAATATGACCATCTAAGCTTGATTAGTACCTCAACTAAATACAAGTACTTTCTTCTTCACCCTAGCTAGGTTCTTCGGCCGCCAAGCCGTCGCTTGCCCCTCACCCTTGCTTAGTACCTCGAAGCCTTTCCTTGCTATCTTCACCATCTCAAGCCATCAAGTCACATCTTGTGTTGAATCATCCATTCATATGTATTGTTATCTTTTTCATTTTAATTTAGCAAGCTTCAAATATGAGACCATTCCATATGCAATCCCTCATGTCTCATTAACTAATAATCACAAGCTTGCTTTCACATAGTACATGGAAATCCCACAATAAATAAGCCTCCACATGAATTCCATTTGCATTGTTGTCTTGTGCTTGAACTAGATTGTTTATACAACAACACATCATTTTGGCTTTCATTAAGTGCCTGTGAGATAACCTATTACCTGTCCACACTTAGCAAACGGGTTAGTCCTTTAATCACGTTGTCATTCAATCATCCAAAACCCACTAAAGGGCTAGATGCACTTTCAATCTCCCCCTTTTTGGTGATTGATGACAACTTGATTAAAGCTTACAAAATGATATAAACATTTAAGCTTTTGGGTTCAATGATTTATGAGAGGCTCCCCCTTAATATGTGCTTATGATTAGAATTCACAAAATGACCTCAAATGTCAATTGCATATATTAAAACAAATAGGAGACTCCCCCTAAATCATTGCATCCGTGGGGTGCATGTGTGTGTGACAAAGTGAAACCGTGATGCATATGACAAGATATATCACACAAGAATAAATATAAAAGCATCACATCAAATATTTTCATTCTAGCATGCATAGTCCTTATGAAAATAAATATGACATATGTAATTCACACATAGCACTCATTACAAATTTTCTCAAGTCCAGAAACCACTGATATATATAGATAAAGATCATGTCTCAAAGATAAAGCATAAGTAAGTCTCATCTCTCACATGATACAATCTATCACAAATCCAAGATATATCAATGAAGCTCAAAAACAAACTACAGCCTGCAGTACATATCTTCAGGTACAAAGATAAGCAAATGAAACTATCCTGAAGCTTTAATCAGTCTCTCTCCCCCTTTGTCATCTATCACCACAAAGGTCCAACAATGACACACTATGGACAAAGGGGCTACAAGCTGTCACGGAAAGCAGAGATCACTCATCATCATCATCTCGACCAGCATCCTCATCATCTGATCGTGCAACACCGGCTGGACGAGAACCACCCGCACCAGACGCGTCATAGCCACCAGACCCGTAGAAGCCACCACCACCTATCAGGTCACTCCACCAATCTGTAGCATAGTCGTCTGTAGTGCTGGGACGTGGCTAAGAGTGAGTAGGCACACGAGCCTGAAGTGGTAGAGTGTCAGGGTGCTCAGGTGCCTGCTGCTGCTGCTGTCGCTGTATGAACTCAACATACTCTCTATCATATCTAGCCTGCTGCTGCTCCTCAGTCTCAGGCTCACTAGCTGCCTCATCTGATAGAGGAGACCTAGGAGGATCAAGCTCAAGATTAGAAGCAATTTGCTTCAAAGTCCAAGTGTCCTTCCTCCTCGCCTCCCTCTCCTTCTGCTGCCTAGTCTGGATGTCACGACACATCCCAAATATGGAGCTGAAAAGCCTGCGGATAGGCGAAGGAGGACTGCCACGGCGTGAAGTAGAACATGAAGGAGCACGTGGTGAAGGTGAAGCTCCTGCTGGTGCACCACTCCCAGGTGCATCTGCCTCTGGTGCTGCTGCTCCTCCTCCTGGTCCTACTGGAGGTAACCCTGTCTCAGGCAAATCTGCAATAATCTTCAGGGCCTTGTGAATCTTATCATACTCAAATGTATGCCCTGTCACCTGCTCAATCATATACATGATATAAGGAGCAAAACCACAGCCCTTGAGGGGCCTCTCTCCAACACTCCTGATCTCAGACCAAATAAAGTCAAACACGCTGAAGGGCCGAGCATCAGGTGCCATCCTGTGGAGTAGGTTCCTAGAGTAATTAGCAATGGTGCCCTTGTCTCCACCCTTGCAGTCAATAGTCTTCCTGAACATCCTGTCCAGGTACCTGTAGGTAGGGTGAAGACCTAGAACCTTCCCCATAGCTCCTCTCTGACCACCAGGAGGATACATATATGCGAGCTGCTCAGGAGGTAACACCTGCTCGGTGTGGATCCTGTCCCTCTAGAGATCATCCTCAGAGAAGCCAAGCTGGGCGGCAAATACATCATAGTCAACACTGTACCACTGGCCCTCAAGCATCCAGTGCATACGCCGCTCATCCTCCTCAACAAATAGAGTAGCATAGAACTGAGCTACTACATCTGTGTTCCAGTCATGCTGGAACTCCATGATCTCATAGACCCCAGTGCGCTGGCAAATGGCAATGGCATGATTAACTGAGGCCTTCTGCAACTCTGTAACGTACTGCCAGTCAATCCACTGAGACCTGGCAATCACAGGGTTCCTGGTGAGAATCACACTAGAGTAGAAGTCCAGGTGAAAGGCTGTCTGGAAGCGGTGATCGTACTGAACCTTAGGTAAGCCCCTCGGATCAACCCTTCGCTCATCTCTAGCTCTCCTGGTCATACCCTTTCCTCTGTAATCAACTCTGGGAACATAGGAGGGCACATTGGGCAGACGTGTCTCAAGAAGACCATAATGTATCCCCTGACCAGGCTGGTGCTGAACTGGAGGAACTGACTCCTCCTCCTCAATCTCCTGCTCCTCATCTAAGCTGTCACCATCTGATCCTCTATCAGTGCTCTTCCTCTTTCTTTCATCTCTAGACTCCACTCTGAACTCATCAGTGTCTGTGTCAGAAGAAGAGCTCCTGGACCCCTCTGCATACTGAGCTGCTGCACTAGTGGCAGCCCTGGTGGACCTCCTGCTGGTCGGCTGAAATCCAGGATGCATATCCTGTCTCGCCTTCTTGTACTTCTCAAGTGCTGGATCATGCCTGTGCTTGGACCTCGGCTCCTGTCGTCCACTCATGGCAGCTGTCCTTGAGAGGAGAGAAGAGAGAGCGATGTGAAATCCAAATCCACGGGCCTTCAATCCTTGATCCAAGCCTTCTCCAATGCAATCTCCCTCTCTCTCTTTTCCTTGGTGAAATCCTTGGTCGCCTTAGGGGAGAAGAAGGGCGCTGGCTGGTTGGTTTGGAGGAGGCAAGTCTGTTTGGGCTGAAGGGGTACGCTCTGTTTTTATAGTCCCGCTCATACCGGACACGTCCGGTATACGCAGGCTGGCCCAAATAATTCCAAAATGTGTTCTCACTCTTCCAAACCCTTTCTCTGTTGTTGCTCAGTCCAAAAAGGTGTATGATCTTGATCCAAACCGAGTACTATCACTTTTCTTATCGAATGCCATCAATTTATTTTCTCTTTTCCAAATAAATGGCATAATCAATAATTTGCTTGCTTGAGAGAGATAAAGTGAGGCAAAGTAGATTGTGGACTTAAGAAAGCCATGTCATGTGTGATTAGCCAATCAAACAATCAAGGAGAGCTATAATCATCACATGGCAAGGCTAGGTCACAAAGACCAAGATTCAAATAGTTTTTCAAATTCACACCACCTACACATGCTAGTTGTGGGTTTTGAAAAACATCTCTCCTATGTCACACAAATGCACATTCTAACATGTAAAGGGCCTTAGATGCACTTACAATTCATGTATGTAAAAACATACCTTTGCCTTGAGCCCACAAGAATACCACTAAGAAGACACATGGCATGATAATCTTTATGTTGACCTTGATTGCCAAGTAATCATGCTTGATACAAATTCAATTTTTCATCCAAAGGACTACAAAGAGTGCTAGATAAATTTGTTAGTCCACAATGGTGCAAAATAGAAATTTAGCACCCCCTAAATAAGTGCTTCAAGTATTTTGAATGACTTTCAACGAGCACTTTTATTCTGATAAGAAATTGAGAGCCAATTTTCATTTTGACCATGAACCAAAAAAGATTGCCATATTTAAAAGTGAGTTTAAGAGATGCTCACAATCCACTTAGATTTGATAAAACACAAGCTTCTGAGTAAGTTAGGGATATATAAAAAAGGTATGGATCGAATACTCAGTTGGAACACAATTAGTGTTCTGGTCCATGCAATACCGGACATGTCCGGTAGTATACCGGACACGTCCGGAATACACAGAACAGAAACACTGACTTTCTGTCCCTGGTCATACCGGACACGTCCAGAAGTAATACCGGACACGTCCGATAGGTTCAGGACAGAACCAATTAATTCACTGCATGTAATTTTTTTGTTTAGCTTTATTATTTATTGTATACTAGCATCTCAACAGATAAATTACTCTACTAGAGAACGATCAAAAGCATCATATGGCAAACATGATAAATCTCAAGTGAAATTAATTAGCCACTTTCATTATTTTACAAATGTACCTATTTGTGAACTATAGAACACGAAACAAACAAAGTGGCTATCCTACAAGGTTTAGGTACTTGTTACCAATGTTGAGGATGAAATCTATGATATGTTCATTGAATTATCTTCGGGTCAACCATATAAGAGATTATGATGAGAATTGGTTAATAGATTGAGTGAATATTGTCAATTTGCTTGCTCAACCACCCCGAAGCTTTCATCTCACCACCAAGTACCTACATCATTAACCTAAGCACACTTTGGTACCCAACTCTTGTTGGGTCCTTTTGAGTTAGTCAATAAGTGCTTAGGCACCCAAATGGCTTTAGCATTAGTTTGTGGTGAACACATCACCTTACTAGTGCTAACTCCATTTGTGGTCTTCCTAAGCATATCATTATAAACAAATGTGTTTGGCTTAGGAGTCATACCATTTGGGCATTCATAGCTTAGATGCCCCTTTCTTCTACAAGCATAGCATATGCGGCCTTTGTGTGCTCTATGCTTGCTTTGCTTGTATGGACATCTATCAACCTTGTGGCCCATCTCATTGCACCCATAGCATCTTCTCGTTGCGACTTGGGCTTCCTTTCTTGCTTCTTTGTACATTGGGCATTTCTTGGTAAGATGCCCCAATTTCTTGCTCATGAGACAAGCACTTTGTCCATGACTCTTCACTTGCTTGGCCTCCTTGGTAGAAGCCTTTTGATTGGCAGGCTTCAACCTTGTCGGCCCAACTCTTATGTGGACATATAGCCCACTCATGTCCATACAATCCACAACCATAGCACATCCTTTTTCCATGTTTCTTGCTCTTGGTTGTGTTGGCCTTGCTTGAGATGTGATTCTTTTGTTGGGCTTGGGAGGAAGCAAGGTTTGAACCCTTCTCAAGCTTCTTCACCATGTTATCACGGTTATCTTGAGAAGGTTGTGTTTTCTCCTTACCCTTCAACCGAATCACATCTTTCTTTAATCTTTGCACTTCTTCTTTGAGCTTTAGGTTTTCTATAAGATTTAGCTCAATCGAAGATTGGCTTGCTTGAGTAGCACATTCATTAGTACAAGAAATATTTAATTGAGATGGTATACTAGTGAGCGGATGTATGAGAGGTTGAGAGAATTTTACCGATGTAATCACAACCTCATGAGCCACCTCAAGCATGATGCTTGATTCTACTACTTCCTCATGAGAGCACTTTAGATGAACATAATTTGCTTGTAGCTCATTATACTTGCTTGATAGTTCATCTAGCCTTGCCTTGAGCTCAAAGTTTTCCTTCTCTAGTTGTGAAACACTAGAAGAGGAGTTAGTAACTAAAGCATGCTCAATTGACAATTTTTCATACCTCTCATTTATTGCCTTTAGCTCTTGCAATTTGGAGATGAGAAACTTTTCTTGATTTTGAAGCGATTGCTCTTGCTTCTCAATCTCTTCTTCAAGCTCATCATTCTTTTCAACTATCTTCATGATGATGAACTTGTCTTTATGGTTGAGATGATCAAGGTTGTAGTTGTCTTCAATTTCAACATCACTCTTATCTTGATCATCTACTTGTGCTTTCTCCTTTTCTTGATCTTTCTTGTTATTCTTCTTCTTGCTTTTCTTGGCCATGAGACACAACTGATGAGTATCATGAGATACTGAGGTTGACTCATCACTTGGTCGCCATCGGGCTTGAGCATCGCTGCAAACAGCTGCCTGCTGGTCTGCTGCCTCGGCCATACCGGACACGTCCGGTATGTGCAGGCAGACATCACGTCATGTGCTGCTTGCACTTCTTGCTCCGGCTCGGTGCTCGTGAGGTCTTGTGAGGCTTCTTTGCTGCATGAAGACACAATGGACATACTTTCCATTGACTCGACCTCAAGTGCATCATCGCATTTGGATTCTCCATATAACTCAACGAGTTTGGTCCAAATGAGATGAGCACTCTCCGGAGGTGGTTGTCCATTGAATATTGCCTCATCTTGAACCTCTGCACTCAATGTACTCAAAATGATATTAATAGCTTGAGCATTGAGTTGCACGCATATCTCTTCCTCTTTTGATAAATTCTTATAGTTGCTCCAATTAACTATAGAAAGAGGTATGCTTGCAAACACAATATGCTCAACAATAGGACTAATATGTCTAAAAGCATTGAGTACATGAATAGACCAAGGTAGAAAGTTTGAACCATCATTTTGGAGAAGCACCGGCTCCGACTTGATAGGCGTCGACATCCTTTTCTCACGGCGGTGAAGCTTTAGGTGAGAACCTCGCTCTGATACCAATTGAAAGGACCTAGGATGCCGCCTAGAGGGGGTGAATAGGCGTTTCTGAAAATTAACACCTTTAAATGCGGAAACAATTAGAAAGAGGAGTTTCTAAAATGGAAACTCCAAATCAAGAGTACTACCACCCCTCACAAGTTAGCCACAAAGTAAACAAGGTATAAAGAATATATCTAGAAGCTACAACCCTGCAACACCAAGTTAGAACAGAGAATAAATATTTTCAGTGCAGGCAGGAAATACCAGACGTATCCGGTATGAATACCGGACGTGTCCGGTATACACGATTTCTGCAGATCAGCACCAAACTTGCTCCTTTCGTTTTCTATCTTCAAACCAAACTGCAGGCACCTAATAGAGATGACAATATACACAGAGAACCTGCAGCACAGCTAGAGCAACACAAATATCAAATGGAATGCGAATTAAGACACGATATTTGTTTTACCGAAGTTCGGACTCGTTCGAGTCCTACTCTCCGTTGAGGGGGCTGCGGGCGACCCAGCGAAGGTCAGCCCTAGAGGGTACCACGAAGGTCACTCTAGCCGGAGTCTTTTCCAACTCCTTTTCCTCCTTCCACTAAATGATTCCGAGGCGGCGGAATCGACCGTTACAAACTTTCCGAAAGCAACCACAATCTCTCGGTTGCTCTCCGGCGACACCTAGCCGTCTAGGACCGAAGAGTCCAAGAGTAACAAATGCGAATCACGAGATTGACAATATGCACAAGTGCTCAAGTGGTGGCTACTCTCTTTTTCAAATTCTTTCTCAACCCACAAATTGATTTTGCAATTTGGATCACACACTCACTAAGAGAGGGTTTAGGAGAGTTGGCAAGGCTCAAAAACGTGTGTCTATCTCAGCAGAATCAGCAGCCTCCAAAGGTGGAGGCTTGGGGGTATTTATAGCCCCCTTGAAAAACTAGCCGTTTTATAGCCGTTGCAATACCGGACACGTCCGGTATGCATACCGGACACGTCCGGTATAACTCATATTGCGCCAACGGTAACTAAGTTACAGTGAAGTTGTGAGGCGTCGGAACTCCCGAAGAACGCCGGGACTTCCGACCATCGGAACTCCTGACCCAAGTCGGAACCCCCGACCCTCAGTAATTTTAAAAAAACATGTAACTGAGTTAAAGTTAGTGAGGTGTCGGAACTCCCGACATATGTCGGAACTCCCGACAGTCGGAACTCCCGACTTATGTCGGAACTCCCGACTTACGTCGGAACTCCCGACCCTCACGGCTTTTGAAAACTAGCCGTTGGCTTCTGGTCATCCATACCGGACACGTCCGGTATTAATACCGGACACGTCCGGTATGACCAGGACAGTGAACCCTCCAAGTCAGTTGAAGTGCGACACGTCAGAACTCCCGACCCATGCCGGGACTCCTGACCGTCGGAACTCCCGACCTACGTCGGAACTCCCGACTAACCAACCCAAGAACAACAATTTTACAGCTGCTGGACAAATACCGGACACGTCCGGTATGAATACCGGACACGTCCGGTATTGCTAGACCAGCAACAAATCAGTTAGCTCTTTTGTCGCTCAAATTCTCAAAACTCACATGGGTTGGCTTGAGCACTTATGAAACATTATCTATCAACATGATGCATCCCTCTTAATAGTACGGTATACCTATTAAACTCAAAATAAACAGAAATATGAATTTGTACCACTTGAGTTGTTCTTTTGAATTGATGCCGTCCCTTCCAATCTTCATCAAGTAAGGGTGCTAACATGTTGATGTTGATCTTTTCACTTGAGCATAGCCATCTTGAGCATGTGACTTGATTCCATTCATCAAGTTTGAATAATCCCAAATGTATCAAGTCACTTCCATCAAATACTTCATTATAGATTTGATCCTTCACATCAATATGACCATCTAAGCTTGATTAGTACCTCAACTAAATACAAGTACTTTCTTCTTCACCCTAGCTAGGTTCTTCGGCCGCCAAGCCGTCGCTTGCCCTTCACTCTTGCTTAGTACCTCGAAGCCTTTCCTTGCTATCTTCACCATCTTCAAGCCATCAAGTCACATCTTGTGTTGAATCATCCATTCATATGTATTGTTATCTTTTTCATTTTAATTTAGCAAGCTTCAAATATGAGACCATTCCATATGCAATCCCTCATATCTCATTAACTAATAATCACAAGCTTGCTTTCACATAGTACATGAAAATCCCACAATAAATAAGCCTTCACATGAATTCCATTTGCATTGTTGTCTTGTGCTTGAACTAGATTGTTTATACAACAACACATCATTTTGGCTTTCATTAAGTGCCTGTGAGATAACCTATTACCTGTCCACACTTAGCAAACGGGTTAGTCCTTTAATCACGTTGTCATTCAATCATCCAAAACCCACTAAAGGGCTAGATGCACTTTCAGTATTTTATCATAAGCCTTCTCCAAGTCAATAAAAACCATATGTAGGTCCTTCTTCTTCTCCCTATACCGCTCCATAACTTGTCTTATTAAGAAAATAGCTTCCATGGTTGACCTTCCGGGTCCCAGATGCTTTGTCATTCCCTTTTTTTTAATTCTAGTTATTCCTATGCAAGAGATAGAATTCTTTGACAAAAATTTTCCCTTTTTGAATTCTTTTTTAGTATATGAAGTAAAAAGAAAGAAAAGATGGATAAGGATTGTATTCTTTAATTATTTATCTATGTTTTATTACTTAATTTATGATTTACGAATTTCAAAAAAAAATATTCTATTGGATTGGATTTGTTCGAGAATTTCAAGAATTACAACAAAATCTTAAATAAATTATAGAATTCGTCGGTAAACCGCGAGATGAATTTATTAAGCCTAATTAATCCATCATCAGTACATGTGTACTGTAGCACTTTATTATCAAATCATGGACTAATTAGGCTTAAAAGGTTTGTCTCGCAAAGTAGTCGAAATCTGTGTAATTAGTTATTTTTTATTTTATATTTAATACTTTATATGTGTGTCCAAACATTTGATGGGATATGATATAAACTTTCGAGAAAGGCCTTAGCGCTACATTTTCACTGCTAAGCGACTAAAAAGCTTGGATAGGGAGGATGGAAATAATAAATACGCAGCACTGTTCTAATACGCGCTACATGTTCTAAATATTATATTAAGGTGGTGTTTAGATAAGGGTGTAAAATTTTAAGGTGTCACATTGAATATTACATGGAGTATCATATGGGATGTTTGATACTAATAAGAAAAGAAATTACATAATCCGTCACTAAACCTCGAGACGAATTTATTAAGTCTAATTAATCTATTATTAGCATATGTGCTACTGTAGCACTTTGTTGTTAAATCATAAACTAATTAGGTTTAAAAGATTCGTCTAGCGGAGTAGAGTAGTCGTAATCTATATAATTAGTTATTTTTTAATTTATATTTAGCGTCACATCCCTAAACAGGTGAGGTGGTCTAAATGCAGAAGGTGCCTTGGGAGTGCGAGGGGAATCGGGCTACCGTGCCGTGGGTGTGGGACATGCTCAGTTGAGTTGTCCCATCTGGCTACGTCCACGAAGGAAGAGCAGGAAGCACCTCGATCTCCTCGTCCGCGTGTCATGTTAATACTTGTTATCATAAGTGTTATGTTAATACTACTTATTTACATCAAACTAAATAAAAGTTTTACACATATTTGGTCAAACAAAATAAAAGTTTGGCTTTTGATGCGAGACGTACACTTACTTTAAGAGAGAGCGGCACCTCCTCCGGTCATGAATAAATCAATTTCTAGGGCTATTCTAAATTAAACATTTTAAATTTAACCAAATATATAAAATCAGAGCATCTAGATTTATAAGATCAAATTAATATCAATAAATACACTACTATAAAATATATTTTTATAATTTTTATTTATTTATTTGGTGTTCTAAATATTGTTTTGGTGGAGGAACTAAACAGGGCTAAGATCGAGTGGTCGTCATCATAAGCAGCTGCGGCTCATCGATGCACATTTACTACTTTGCTAGATGGAGAGTAGAAGCCCTTTGATCAGCTGCTGTGGCCATAAATCTCACCATAAAGGGGGCATTCAAGGTGATAAAACTATGGGTGTGTTGAGGCTCTGTTTAGTTCCTAAAAATTTTCACCCTAAAGTATCACATTGAATCTTACGGCATATGCATGGAGTATTAAATATAGATGAAAAAAACTAATTGCACAGTTTGGTTGGAAATCACAAGATGAATGTTTTAAGCCTAATTAGGCCATGATTAGCCATAAGTGTTACAGTACCAACATGCGCTAATGATGGATTAATTAGGCTTAATAAATTCGTCTCGCAGTTTTCAGGCGAGCTATATAATTAGTTTTTTTATTAGTATCCGAAAACCCCTTCCGACATCCCCGAAACATCCGATGTGACACCCAAAAATTTTCATTTCGCGAAGTAAACACGTCCTTAACTGGGGAGTTGAAATTTTTTGGGTGTCACATCGGATGTGTCGGAAGGATATCGGGAGAGGTTTTTGGATATTAATAAAAAAAACAAATTACAGAACCCATTAAAAAACTGCAAGACGAATCTAATGATACTAACTAATCGGGCATTAGCACATGTGGGTTACTGTAGCATTTAAGGCTTTTTATGGACTAATTAGGCTTAAAAGATTCGTCTCGCGATTTTGCCGAGAACTGTGCAATTAGCTTTTTTTTCGTCTACATTTAGTACTTCATGCATGTGTCCAAGCATGCTCTTTTACTGTAGAAGAAAAAAAATTAGAAACTAAACGAGGCCTATATGCAGCTGCTGCTGCCAACAGTATGGTGTAAAATTACTCACAGGTACGTACTACTGCCTGCCAGCAGCGCTGCACTGCACGGTGGAGTCATAGAGGACCCCAGAAAAAAAAAGAAAGGAGAATCTCAAAAGGATGAGTAAATTCGAGCTTGATGAAGATAAACATTGCCTTGCTGCCCTTGCTTTGATTTCATAGTTCATACACCACGGATGTCTCTGATTTACATTTTTACTGCAGCTGCAGGCAGGGCATGCTTGTTGGGACAGAGTAGAGTAGAGCAGTTTGTGGTTCCGTTCCAGCAGCTGAATACAAATACAATAACCTTAGTTATGAAGATGTTTGTCTAGTAAAACATGATCATGGAAAGTTCAGAAAAAAAAATGATC
The DNA here is from genome assembly GCF_019320115.1 of Miscanthus floridulus. Lineage (NCBI taxonomy): Eukaryota > Viridiplantae > Streptophyta > Magnoliopsida > Poales > Poaceae > Miscanthus > Miscanthus floridulus. The sequence continues at coordinate 24,221,791 of NC_089594.1, forward strand.
TTGGAGGAGCCGAGGAGGCATGAATCTCGCAGACTAGGATAGGATCACCGATCAGAGAGAGAGAAAGGAGGAGATACTCAGCTGCAGTAGGGAGGAGGAGGAAGAAGAGGACGCGGGGGCTTTGTTGTTTTGCATTAATGCCAAGTAAAGAGAAGCATTGACCTCTCCCCTACTTGACACAATGGCACCCCCTGCCTGCCCTATATAACTTGACTCCTAGCCGCTCAACCAAACGCATCAAAGCTCATCTCCTTTCCTGTTCCCACCTCTCCTCTCTTGGCATCCATCCATTCTCCAAGCTTGCTTGAGGTAACTAACAGCTGTTCTTTGTTCTTGCTCATGCTTTGATATATTATATAGGTTGTGTGGTAAGTTTGACAGTGTCTCTGATGATGAATTGGTGTATAGGTGTTGAACGTGAGCCATGAGCCGGGGCGGCGGCAGCGGCGGGGTGAGGAGCACTCGGCCGGAGCTGCAGCTGAACCTGTCCCCGCCGGTGGGGATGGAGGTGGACGGCGTCCACGACGACAGCGACTCGTCGTCGCCGAGCTCGTGCGTGTCGTCGGACGGGCGGAGCTCGAGCGGCGGCGGCAGCCCCGGGGGAAAGTCGCCGATGGTGATCGGCGCCTGCACGCGGTGCCTCATGTACTGCATGGTGGCCAAGAAGGACTACCCGACCTGCATCAACTGCAAGCAGCCGTGCCTGGTGGACCTCCTCCACGGCGAGGCCGCCGGCGACAAGCAGCAGCAGCAGCAGCGCGGCAAGCGCAAGTAGTGAAGCCACGCGGTGTACCGTGCATGTGCCCGCGCGCCCAGTGGATGCTCATACGGAGGGGCAGCTAGCTCCAACTGACTGCCGTTGGATCATCCACTGGACAGCCTGCAGGGTGTTCCCCTTCCTTCCTCATTAGGAGGAGGCTAGTACGTAGTAGCCGCAGCAGCTTATTAGTTTACTTGCTGCTGCCGTTGGAGTAGGTTGTTGCTATCATGGCGGGGTGGGTTTATGTGTGGTGGAGACTTGTGGTTGTGGTGGTGTTTCCGGTTGTAATCCTCCATTCAGCTGAAGAAACATTTGCAAGGGAAACTCTGTTCATGAGCTGCTGCTCTGCTCTCTCAAATCTCAATGCATGCAACCTGTGGCTGGCCTATGCGACTCTCTGTTCCGGTGTTCTTCCACCTGTTTGCTCCACAGCTCCAACTAGCTGCCTTGGTTGTGTCACTATTGTTTGAATATAAGTACAATAATGATTTTATGTGGATCTTGGTTGTGTCACTACTGTTTGAATAAGTACAATAATGATTTTATAGCGAAGCTAGCCTTTTCGCTTGTTGGTTTCAGTCAGTGCTTATCAGTCAGCCAACAGTGTTTTCCTCTCACAACAAACCAACACCAGCCGGACTTATCTGCCCAGAAACCAACCAGTGAACATGCTCTTGGTTGTGGCACTGCTGTTTGAATAAGTACGATAATGATTTTATAGCCAAGCTAGTCAAACACATATATAATGGTGGGCTTAGATAAAATGTATAAGAGGATTAAGCATGAGAGATGGTACTATATAATAATAAAAAAGAAAAGCTTTTTGTATGTAAATAGAAGATATAACTATTGTATAACTTATCTCTTATAACTTGACTTAAAGCGTCTCTCCACCAGATTGAGAAAACTCAGTCACATTTTCCAATAACCAGTGATAAAAGAATATGATAGCAAAAAAATTAGCACCAACAGATCCCCTTTCTACATCTTCTTTTCCTATAATTTTTGTCGATCCCTCAAAACATCCCATCAATACTTCAGAGAAAGGACAAGAACCAAAGATTTTTCTCATCCCCCTTCCCTCGTGACAATCACAGATCTCCGCACGGGGGAGAGGGCGAGGGCCGGCCATACCGCCACACTGGACAACTACACAAGTGAGGGCGGGTGGTGGTCACGCTACCACGCCGGGCATCACACAAGTGATGGTCGAGCCAACGTGGGCAAGGGCACGGGCCACACCACCACTCTAGGGCTATGCGCGATGGTGAGGGCTGGCCGTCGGGCTATGCTGCTGCCCTGCATAGTCATGGGTGAGCGCCGAGCGTCGGGCTTCGCACAATCAACGAGCGAGAGGAGAGAAGAGAAAACGAGGAAAGAAAAGGAGTTGTATTGATTGACGGGTGGGTCCTACTTAATAGGGTATAAGGTTTTCTCAATCTGCTGTGGAACCACTCCCCTATAGCATGTAATTATGTTTTCTCAATCCCCTATAGCTAATTTTTAGGTCTCCTTTGGTGCGGCTTCTGGGTGCTCCGACTCCTACTTCAAAAAATCGTATAGTACTATTAAACACTGCAGCATACTGTAGCACATAAAAACGGCTCCTACTCCTTCGAAAATGAACCAAGAAACGTAGGAGCTGGATGAGCAACAGTTGTGGGGCTTCTCCCGGCTCCATTGTTATAGTGGAGGAGCCGGAGCCGAGAGTAGCCCCTCTAAACGGGCCTTAAAGGAAAGGGGAAAGAGGATGCAGTTGAGATGCTCTTAGGGCTCTCGAATAGTATGAGCTAGCACTAGCTCTAAGCTAGTAAATATGGAGGAGAGAGACGGCAATAAGTAACCTTGAGCATCGTCCTGTGAAATAGGGATGCATCGTGAAATATGACAGGTTCTCCTAGTCCACGCCAGCCTCTTGCTTTTTGCACCGTTAAGTGATTGTTTAAATTGATTCAGCTAGCTCTAAGCTAGTCCATTAGAGACGCCCTTGGCTAGGCGATTGCTCTATAATAGTTGACCTTGCTCTGGTATGTGCAGGAGCATCGAAGAAAAACGCATGTTGACGTCGTGGAGAGCGCGGTCTGAATCACTGAATGAGGTGGCTTGCATTGTAGTCCTCCATCTATCCCTGCTTCATGGACGTTAATAAATATATATGGCTCCGTTCGTTTCGCTGAAAAAACAAGTCGAGACACTATTTCGGCTTATTTGTTGTGAGAGGAAAACACTGCTTCGGCTAAAAAAATAAGCTGAAAAATATGGATTATAAGAGAAGCGAACATGGCCATAAATAAATACCAGTAAATGTTTTGTGTGGCGTCGTTCAACGTCCATAAATAGGATAGGACTAGAGCAGTATGCGTAGGTATTTGAATACCCTGTACTTCTGTACTACGTGTTTTTTTAATCAGAATTATTTGTAGAGGAAGAGTTGATTGGCCACTGATACGAGGTGATCGATGGCCGTGGGATGGGGAACCGGTGGCGCAGATGGAGCGCGGATGCATGGTTGAAAGCAGCGGCAGAGTCTCTGGCACGTGCAACAGATCCTGGTGCCGTGCCGCGCCCACTGCAACCCAGTAGTAACGCACACGTACGTACGCGCACGCTCTGAGACTGAAGCAATGTCTGAAGCAAATAAGGAGAGCATCATTACTCAATGATTCAGTAGGAGAGGCCGAGCGCGTGCACCGTGCAGGATCTGAGGTTAAGCATTAACTTATTTAATTAATGAGTAGAGAGAGAGACACAGAGAGTGAAGCTAGGGAGGCTCAAGCTAGCCAGGAGAGTGGGGAGCAGAGGTGGTCACTGGCGAGTGGGCCAGGATTCGCTTGCGTTGCTTGCAGGCGGGAACAAGGATGAGACGTCCGTCTCGGCGGACAGGGGAGAGCTGAGATAGGGCCTTGTTTAGTTCCCATCAAAATTCCAAGTTTTTTCACTCTCTTTCCATCACATCAATTTTTAGACGCTTGCATGGAGTATTAAATATAGGTAAAAAAAATAACTAATTACATAGTTTAGTTGAAAATCACGAGATGAATCTTTTGAGCCTAGTTGGTCCACGATTGGATAATATTTGCCAAATAAGACAAAAGTGATACTATTCATCAGATTGAAAAAACTTTCGATCTAAACAAGGCCCAGGATCATCTGCGTTTCTCTACCTGGTCGGGACTCGGTCGAGACACCAGTCACCGGGGTCAGGATGCAAAGCTCCATATCAGAGACAGGTAAAAAGGTGCAAACATTATGGACAGAAAAAGGTCGATCCTGCTTCGATCGATCGTGTGTGTAGCACATATCGGTGGACGATGCTGCAAGTGTTGTGTTGCCAGGATTAATCGAATGTTATGGTGTTAATAGGGGAATTTGTATGTAAACGTTGCGTTGTTCATGAATCATGATGGATGGATGGATGATCTTTGCCAAGTGCCAACTTGCACCGACACAGCAACTCTCTGTCTCTCAATCTCTCGTTCTCTCTCAAAAATATATATAAGGAGGCCGCTAGCTGTCTATCCCCATCTTCTTCTTCGGCGAGGCGAGGCGAGCAAACGTCAGAGCTCTCACTACATACTCATCACTTTAATCGATGGAGCTAGGCACAGCACATCATCAAATAAAGTCCAATAGATATGCGGCAGCGGCAGTAATAATAATAACAAAATGGATCGGAGCCGCATGAATGCATGCAGTTGGGAGATGGAGAGGGGGAATCGCCCGCCCGCTGCGAGTAATGGCGTGCGGCGCGACGCAATGCGTTGCGACGATGCACGGGGTGCAGCCCAGGCCGACGATGCGATGCAATGGTTGCGTGCTGCGCTGCGTCACAGGAATTTAGTAGCGCGGCAGGCAAGCGGCAGCTATAGCTTAGGGGCCGTACCCGTACGTACTAGTTCGTGCTCCTCTCCTCTCCTCTCCTCTCTTCATTTCGACATGCAGCGCCTCGTCGATGCTCTCTGATATCTCTCTTCTCTCTCTGCGTTAGTGCGTTGGGCATGCATCGATCTGCCCTGATCCTGATGGATGCCTGCACCGCAGCTCGCAACATCAAAGCCAGCCGCAGCGCGCCATAATATGCTAGCTAGCTACGTAGAAGCTAGCTCGTCTCCTCTGGGCATGCATATGCGTGTATACCTGCGCGCGGGGTTTAGAAGCCACCTGCTGAGTTATGTTGTTGGCCCTCTATATCGACTCCAGGTCATTCCCAAAAAAAAAAGAAAAAGAAAAAAAAGATCGACTCCAGGTCAGTCTCGCTCAGCAGCTGATCGAGATGGATGGATCATGCATGGATGGCTCCCTCTTCTGACCAACACACCCACATTTGCTACTCCCATGAACCCATGACCACAGAGCATGCACGGCACGCAGCAAGCGTGCGATTATGTATGTAATCCTGGTGATCAAGTCGATCATAAGACGTAAGCCATCTTATTATACGGTTAGTTAGTAATTGGTGTTAATTTTTACTAGACACCCTAGGGGAATAAGATATATCATACAAGTTTTCACAAAATTAAAAATGTTTGGATCCAGTAGACTCTAACCACTAATGGCAATATCGGATAATGTTTTATTTCTAAAAAATACGCACCATCATTATGAAAAACAACATGAAGTACATACTTCATTTAGTTAAACTACATGTCATTATCTATACCTAATACTAGAGAGGTAAAATTTCTGGCACCATAGTTTTCGTCCAGTCATGCCGCTCGTGTCCATATCGGTCTCGCTGCCAATTCACGTTGTGTTAAGGGAGATTAGAAGTGGAAAAGAGAATAGAAAGAAATACGGGTTCCAGATGTAAAAATGCTAGAGAGAAATAAAAGGTGGGAGGGTCTTAATAGTTTTTGAAAGGGATCGGGGTTCCTGATGCAAAATGTTCAGATCCGGATGAACCTCTCCCGGTGGGCTTCTTTTTTGACACAGGCTGAATCCTTGCAGTTGGGCCGGCTTCGTTGTGGGTTGAACCAAGCACATGCAAGCATTTTTCCTTTTCTCTTGTTTTTCTCTTTTTTCTATAAAAACAGAGATCTTGCACAATTAACCAAAAATCATAGAAAAATCAGAAAAATACCAAACCAATTTTGTTAGCTTCATAAAAATATGATATATCCATAGATGTTATGAATCTTGTCAGGTTGTGCTTTGTCTATAGGTGTGTTAAATCATCCTTACATATGTTGCATGCATATAGGTTCGCTGATGACTGAGAACGTGCAATTGACAGACCCGAAATACGCGGAGGTGGCAGAGGAGTACGAGGAGGATGTCCTCGTCGTCGGTTTTCCCGAAGCTTTCGCTAACTTTTCGTTCTCCGGTTCCTACCCAAGAGCCCCGGTGCATGACCCTTACTTTTCAGCACTTATTATGTTAGTTTGCGCATTAAGTTTTGAGGAGAAAGATTTACACCATCGGGTGTAGTTTTGATTAGAAATAAACTATTTTTTATTAAAATATGGATTAGTCAATGGTACAACTAATTATTTTGTGAACTAGAATCTTGGGTACATTATTGTCTAATGAAATCTAAATAAATGTATGTATTTATGTAATTCCTGATGAGGATTGCCGTGTGAAAAATCAAGAGAGGTCTCTGGTCATAATGATTGGCGGACAGACCATTCCTTGACATATCGACAAAAATGTTACGGAGGTTGATATGATACGTCAAAAAAGCTACAAAGGTCGATATTGAGTCATTGAAACACATGGGTAGTATGAAAAATAAAGTTATGATATATTTATATCTAAATAATTATGCGATTTGCAACAGAAGAAAAAATATGCCAAGGTGTATTTTAATTTGATACATGTTTAATAGGACATTGTTATTTATTGTCAATATTAACTTATATTATGGATGTGATGGTCATCATAAAATAAATTATAAAAGCATAAAACATAAGTAGATATGTACCATTCATGTTATCGTTTTGCATAAATATTTAATAATTTTTTCTCCCATTACAACGCACGGGCATATTTGCTAGTGAAGTATAATAATCTAAAATAACCATCGACATTACCCGTGATGACATATGTTTCTGAATTATCGACATATGCTATAATTATAATATATAAAAAAGCTAACTTCAAGTAAACATACCTGTCTACCCATTATGTGGATCAAATACACATACAAACACGAGTGACAAATGTATATTTATATGTTTTAGGTGTTTGTTAATGACTCATATACCTATCACAATCACAGATAATTCATACAAACTTTACTGAAAACATTATGACATGTCTATATTAGTAGTATACAATGTAAATGCTCTCTATTGGTTATCAAACAAATTATTAAATACAGCCACACATATGTTATTTGATAGATAGAGGAAATACAACATCCTGTGTGTGGTGAGGAGGTTAGTGTAAACCAAAGGTGGCCATAACCTACTTGGTTTTTGAGATTATTTTAGAGTAAGCAGTGGCTATTACACTTAAATATTCATATTTTCACTTGAGATTAGCATTTTGGACCCTCTCCACCGAGAATCTTTAGTCCCATGGTACATGTTCATATGACTATTATTTATGTCACTATATCAATCAAGAGTTTCAAGATATGTCATACTGTTTTGAAAAAAAACAAAATGAGAACTTGAAATGAAATGTACCTTAAGCACAAGAGTTTCAAGTGTGTACAAAATTTGACACAATTAATACGATCAAAATTTTGAAAGTCAAAATCTAGATTGATGACATTATGAGACATGGGAGGTAACAAAGATCTGTCATAACTTAAGCTAATGTCTTAATGAACACATATTGAAGTCACTTCAAGGTGTGCTGCAGAGGGATAAAAACTATGGCTATGGGTGAAAATCAAAGGCGAAGCTACGTCACTAGATGATGACGGTCTTTTCCAAAAAAAACCGTCCAGTTAGGGGTCTAGGCTAAGCCCCTATAAATATATCCCTATCTCCACCCTAGAAAAAATAAGACCAAACGGTAAGTTTTTCACGACTAGGTAGAAAATAGCACAATATCTATATAGGTATTAAATCTATCCATCAACTTCGAATACTCATGTCTCTTACGTTTGTACATGGACTCATAAACTAGTTAAAAGTGCAAAACAATCCATGGATGCACTTGAATTGGTGCAATGCATGGAGAGTTTGTACATAACAAGAAATACAATAGGGATCCAGTATCCAACAAACCCTAGATATCTCTAGCACTGACCATCCAAAGCTCTCAACCCAAGCTCCAATAGCCACTATTGGCTGTTGCTGTTAATGGCCACTAGCTTTCTCCATGGTGCTTGATTGCATTTTGGCCGCGTTGGTGCTCATGCTTGTGGCGGTTTTCGTCGGCGTGACCATTGCCATAGCATGATGTGATGATGTCACTACCCACTACTACAAAAAGGATTTATAGCAACGCCTCTTTTTTTAAAGGAGTGGCTCTATATTGAGCCTCCCCTACAAATGGTGCCCAAACGAGCCACCCTACAAATCCATTTGTAGAGGCTGCTGACGTTATCTACCGCCCCTACAAATGGTTTGATTTGTAGGGGCGGCTCAATATAGAGCTGCCCCTACAAATAGATGCCAAATAGTAAAAATTAAGCACTAAAATTTGAATTTTTTCAAACGACCCCAGATAGAGAAATAACCAAAATAAAAGTTTTTAGATCTCGAAAAGTTATGAAACTTTGTTGTTTATAACTTTTTCATTTGAAATGATTTACTGCTTCAAAATGTAATTTAAAATTCAATTTTAAAATTGTTGAAGAACACTTATTTCTCTTTTTAATCTTTGGCTAAAACTTGTAACTAGTCTTTCTTTCTCATACTAACTTCAAATTTGATGATTTTTTCCAAAAAAAAATTAAAATCATGCTCTATCAATTTATTATGTTCTTCCATCTATTATTTTGTCCATTTTTTCATGTGACTGTGTTTTATCTATTTGAATTTTGAATTTCAAAAAATACCAACTTCAAACATTATTTTAAACAGTAAATGATTTCAGCTCTAAAAGTCATGAACATAAAAGTTGTAAAACTCATCAAGATCTACAACTTTTATTTTGATCATTTCTTCATCCAACAAAGTGGTAGTACCATTGTTCATAAAATTTACATCGCTCTTATAGTTCCATAAACTATAAGAGAGATAGGTAAAATTTATGAACAACGTTACTACCACTATGTCGGATGATCAAATGACCAAAATAAAAGTTGTAGATGTTGAAAAGTTATAGAACTTTGTAGTTGACAACTTTTTTATTTGAATTCATTTAGTTAAGGAAAACTACGTTTGAATTTCTCAAATTTGAATTTCAATATTTTCAAATGATCTCGGATGGAGAAACTACCAAAATAAAGTTGTAGATCTCTAAAAGTTATGAAACTTTGTAGTTGACATCTTTTCATTTGAGATCATCTCGTCAAGAAAAACTATGTTTGAATTTCAAAATTTTGAAATTTGAATTTTTTAAATGACCTCAGTTGGACAAACAACAAAAACAAAAGTTGATCTCAAAAAGTTATGAAACTTTATAGTTGATAACTTTTTGATTTGAAATCATCTTATCAAGGAAAACTACGTTTGAATTTCTTAAATTTGAAATTCAAATTTTGTAAACGACCTCGGATAGAGAAACTACCAAAATGAAAGTTCTACATCTCGAAAAGTTATAAAACTTTGTAGTTGACAACTTTTTCATTTGACTTCATTTAGGGCCTCAAATAATCAATTTAAACTCAGTTTAGCATAATATGTGGGGAAAGGAAATCAATTATCGATACAAAGTGAGTGATGGGTAGAGCAGTTAGAGGAGGGAACGCGCAAGCCTGAGGTCACGAAAAATGACCGACTTGCGGCTTGCGAGCGGGCGACGTGTGGCTGACCGGTGAGGGCCTCCTCGGATTAAAAAAAATCCTATTTTTTGCCAGGGTTTGTGAATTTTTTGAAACGGATTTGTAGGGGCGGCTCAATATCCAGCCGCCCCTATAAATAGTGAGCCACCCCTACAAATTCGATTTGTAGGGCGACTGGCCATCCGTCCCTACAAATCGGCCATTTATAGCCACCTTTTGATAGGTGCGGTTGGCAAAACCGTCCCTACAAATCATCAGGAGCCGCCCCTACAAAGCATATGTGTGACTGTTCCAAGTGAAGGGATCTGGCTCAATGTAGTGTTGATGTGGCTATGGTTGGTGATGGTGTATGGAGATTTGGGTGATTCTAATGTGGCTCTTTGTTGTCATGCTCTTCTCGTTGCGGTTCGACTATGCACCTATGCCCTATATGCGAACCGCATCATTTCTCTGTGGACTCCCCTGCCTTCATAGCCACCTAGTGGACTTATGTGCTGGTATTCGGTGGATTTTGTGCACGGTTGGAGTCGGGTTGTCACGGGTGAAAGTTTTACATAACCTTTGTTGTTGCTAGCAATGCTAGCGGTTGTGCCCATGGGCATAGATGGATTGAGGATATGAAGGCGCTCTTGGCATTGTTTCCTTCTAGAAGGTGCAAAATCTTACTTTTCTCCATGGCTGTCACCTCCATTGACCTCTTGTTGGTCTTTTTGTTTTGGTGGCTACGTGGTACCGTTATTCACTGTCTCAACCACCGGTCGTTTAGGTCAGGTTTGTTGAGTTGAGTTCACTTCGTTTTGCCTTGCAATGGCCGTTCTATTTTGCTTAGACCCTCTTTGTTGGTAGGGTTCCGGTTTCTCCAAAAATAGACAAATATAAAAAAAAAGGCACGTTTTGGTGGTTTTGGCTTGTGCCCCAAAATGGCTTCGGCCCCAAAACGGCTCCAGTTTAGCTTGGTTTTGACTTTAGAAGCCATTCTCGTATGCGTGCTCATTTGGTAGGGTTTTAAATTAAGCCGGTGGATAAACTCCAACAAAAACCTTGCTAGGAAGGACCTTAATATTTTTCCCAATCATTTTTACGCTTTGCTTTAGTGACCCTTGTAAACTCTCTCTCTTTTTTATGAAAAAAAAAATTATATGTACGTTCACCAAGTTCTCTGAAAAATAGAGACTTTTTATACGTGTACACTAACAGTGTACCTGCTTACATGAGATGAACTCACGTATATATGTTCCATAGGAGCTACTAGTCAGCTGGCTCGTAAATACAGTACGCACGTATATATATTAATTCCACATGAACTCCAGAGTTCCTCCTTGTGGGTTTCAACAAAACATATATGGATGGAATAATGGACATAGCGGCGCGTGCGTACGTGATGGGAAATTAATGAAAATTGTCACACCGCTGATGGTGCACACACGTACGTACCTACAGCATGTTCGCTTGTTGGTTTCAGCCAGCCCAAACCAGTCAGCCAACAGTGTTTTTCTCTCACAATAAACCAGCACCAGCCAGCCCAAACCAGTCCAGAAACCAACCCGCGAACAGGCCGATAGACGAGAGTGGCACATGTACCGATGGCTCCCATGACCATGACCTCCTCCTCCCCCACCACCATCGTCTCGTCTGCATGCATGGCCACGGGCGTCCATCGCAATCGCATTGATGCCCTAACGTAACGTACGTATACCCCCAACGAAGCCGATGCCCGATGGTGCATTGCATGGGTGCCGACGCGCCCATTACACTGGAGTACGTGTGCTTCATTTGGGCCGTGTGTGTGGTATGGCGACGCTTAGCTTTTGAGTCCTATGGGAGAAGCCCAACAGGCCAGAACCGCGCGAGGGCCCGGCCGGCTGCAATTAAACCTGCTTGCACAGCACAGTGTATGCTGTCGTCGGCCCAAAAATGATACCTGTATCAATTATGTTTTAGATTTTCTATTGTGGTAGCATAGGATTACCAGCACGAGCAGAACCGTAAGAAGAAGAAAAACCCGTTAAAACTCGCTTCCTCGAAAAAGTCAATCCATCTCAAAATGAACTAAATGATATGAAAACATTAATATTTATTATATTCGATAAATATCACCAAATAAATTATGGAAATTATTTTTACAATATAAAATTTAGAGACTATTTTCTAGAAAATCTGGTAGAATTTGATTTTTTTTTTCTCTCGAAACCAGAATAGACCGTTCTTTTTAGACAGAGCGAGTACACATGCATGCATATGCAAAGCGACCGTGACTGGCTGCCTGCTACAGATTGCGTCGTATACACATGAAGATGACCGGAACATCGTTGCACATGATGCTACAGAGCTGCACCGTGTCCGTGTGCATCATACAGCGGGTGACGATGATTGCCCAGCGCACGGCGTACATACAGGATCACAGACTGCACAGTTGCCATTGCGACGAAAAAAAAACGATCGAACAGGTAGTGCATACAGCGTACGTCTGGATCGATCGATGCCTGGTGTAGTAGTCGTTCTCGATCGTCTAGCTACTGCTGCCAAGCCGTTGTACATGGATCCGTATGACTGTATCCCGATCGGAACAAACGTCAATTGGACCACGCACAGCCAATGATGAAATATATTTGTAATATAATGGGGATTCTTGATCGTGGCGTTTCGTTGGGTAATAATGCGGGACTAGCTAGTCTGCAGGTGCATCTGATATTTAAAAGAAATACGCTGTATGTCGGTCCGCGTCCACGAGAAAAATGTGGTGTTCATTTCGGATCAAATCATCGTGTATACCGTATATGCATATCCTTGAAAACAATGTATAATAGCACGCTCACTCCAGAATTGATGCATTATTTATAGAGTAAAATACACCGAAGGTCCATTAACTTTTGTTGGGGTATTAGGTCCATCAACTTTGAAACTGTATTTTTAAGTTCATAGACTTTTAAAATGGTTCACTACAGGGCCATATCCATTTATTTAATCTTAATCCAACATATATTTGCAGAAAACCCCCTACCGAATGCGTACAGTGATACCTTTGTTGTGCCATTAAAAGAATTGAAAAGTAGTAAGTACATTTTTTCAAAGAAAAAAAAGAATTGAAAGGCCCTCACGCCCAGCCTCCTGCACGTCAGCTCCTCCGCGTCCAGCACCATCTACCAGTACCACCACGAGGACAGCGACACCAGCACCGACGGCGGCAACGACTCAGGACGGCGCCGGCGAGGACGAGGATGCCGAGGCGCTCGGCGAGGCCATGCAGGCGGAGCAGCTGCTGCCCAGCGGCGACTTCTACTAGAGCGACCTGCGCGGGGACCTCCCGCACGGCGCGGGCAAGTTCCTGTGGACCGATGGCAGCATGAGCAGGAGGAGCAGCGCGTTGCTGGACCTAGACATCCTGCAGGCCGCCGCCGAGGGTGGCGAGAGCGAGGAGGCGCGTGCGGATAGGTCATGCATGTGGACGTTGTCGTGCATGCGCATGTCGCAGAACCGACAAATTTATAAGAACACAAGTACAATAGCGGCCCGCGAGCGGTCGCACTGTCATACTTAAGCCCATATAAACCCGGTAGTCTGCCGAGTACCACGACGGGTCTCGATAAACGATCCACAAACAACCAAGATCGTACATGATTCAACATACATGCCACATATTACATAAAGTTCGCAGATACAATTCCATCATCAGAGTATGAAATAAAGTTATTACGAACCAAGTTTGATAGATAAAAGCGGAAGCAAATTAAGTTTGAAAGTAAAGTTTCCAACATAGGTCCCGTTCGCTTGGATGGTTATAGATGAATCTGGATGAATCTGTGACAGAAAACAATCCAGGAATAGTGATTTCATCCGTGCGCAGTGAAAATTTTGGACCAGCCGAACTGGCCCATAGTTTAATACAGTGCCAACGTATGATCACAGTCCGCAAAAGCATAAAGAGGGATTAATAAAGAAGCCTGCCCAAGGCTTACTCCTCATCCACAGCGGGATAGAAGCAACTCTTGCAATAACCATGACACGGTGCCATCTACAACAATGGGAAAATAAAACCCTGAGTACGAGAGGGTACTCATGAAACAACCCCAATTTCCACGATGGGAAATCCACAGAGTCAAAGTGTAATAAGACCGTGGTAGATCATATTACCCAAATTCCAGTCGATGATCACATCCATACATCGATAATATCAGAGTACAAATAGTGCGGAATTACATAAATTATTACATCGCCGCATTGGCGAAATCAAAAGTAGCATTCATTCAGAACAGCTTGAAGATAAGATCGCCAAACTCGAGCGTAGGAACGAATCCCTCAACCGTCAAACTCCTCGGAGCTATACTCCTCAGCAGAACCTGTATGCCAAAATTTATCAGTACGATTTGTACTGGCCACTCCCAACCCTATGAGCATTGCTTTGTGGTAATTGGATGCAAGTCAGATATATTCAAAAGGAACCTATAAGGCTGGGGTTTCCTATGTATTAGCATATCAAGTATATAATAGTATAGTCAGGTTTTAACACCATTACCACACCCATTCCACCCCATTCCCATTCCAAAGCCAGATTTCGATCCTGGGACCGATATACCACCATCTCCACACCTTCACCATACCACACCCATACCATCGCTCAGTCGACAGGCCAACTCCCTCTCGGCATTGTCTCAAGGCCCGTAGCCCCTGGCTACGACCGAACACTCACTCCCTGGGGGAAGAAGAGAAGGACTCATCTCATATCTAGTTTAAGCGAAACCCAGGAAAGGTCCATAGCTGACAAGTCGGCACATGTATCGATCGATCAACCATACACTCTGCAGAGGTTTTACATAACCACAAGATCCGCCTTCCTCGCTGACCGTCGTCAACTGGGCTGATTCTGGCCGCTTGCTAGCCTAGGATAATGCCACTCTACCATTCAGCCCTGGTTCACCCCAAGTCCGGTCTGGGGTGGCTGAAACTGTGAGTCATGAGCCGGGTCCACAAGGTCTCCATGAAGTCTCGGAAGGGTGTGGGGGAGATCCTCCGTACCCCGTACCTCCTTACACTGTCCGCTAACAACCTAGCAGTAGTGGCAATATCCTACCAAGTAGTCCGGCCGTCCCGCACCATATAGGGCGAGTGGTACGTAAGGCTTCCCGGTGAATCTGAGTACTAGTAAGTCCTTAGGGATGACCAAGCCAGAATGTCTCCATCAGGGTTTCCATTTACCGTGCCACCACAGCACCTCCACCCTGGGCTCCACCCACCATAGGTTCACACCCAAGGCCACCTCGTATACCATTTACCCACTACAGGTATCCATTTACCCACCACAGGTATCCATTCCAGGGGTGCCCAGGTAGCACCCTACGGCAAGACTTGCCCTAGGCTCGTCGTATACTCCAACTTGGTCGACACAACCCTCACCCTCTACGCACCCAAGTCACACACGCAACACTCTCCCCATAGTCCAGATAATACTAGTTTCCACCACGCATCAATGTAGTGCAAGCGTAGTAGAAGTAATAAGCAATGAAATATAGTAGCAAGCGTGTGACTAGCCTAACAGCTGGGTGAGCAGGGGCAAGGTTGCGTCAAGGTAAAGGCCATCAAGAAGGCATACTACCATGCAAGTCCTATCACAGTGTGAATATAACAACATAGTAAAGCACTAGCAGTTCTATATTAGCCATGCGTAATAGGTGCTACGAAGTTGGGTGGGATGTGGCACCTTCAGTGTAGTCGTCTCCGTACTCCTCTTGGTACTCACGATCCTCGTCCGTCCGGTTTTCCTCTGAGTCTGCAAACGATCGCATTATAGTCACGTTAGCGACGTCTATAGAATAGCACAAAGAAGCAATGAAAATTCAAAAGAGCCAAATGCACTCAAACATGGGTTCATTGTGTAGAGCTCGATTTTAGATGAATTTTGGTCCTGGTTTCATATTTTTCTGAGGTCGTATGAATTTGTTATGAATTTCCGAAGTTTAAATCATTTCTAAAAATGGAAAAGGCTAAATTAATCATGGGCTGACACGTGTTACACTGTGACAGGTCCACGGTGGTCTTGGCGAGCGAGACAGAGTCTCAGTGGCCTCTGCATGTGGTCTCGGCGAGCGAGACGGAGTCTCAGTGGCCTCTACATGTGGTCTCGGCGAGCGAGACGGAGTCTTAGTGGCCTCTACATGTGGTCTCGGCGAGCGAGACGGAGTCTCAGTGGCCTCTGCATGTGGTCTCGGCGAGCGAGACGGAGTCTCAGTGGCCTCTGCATGTGGTCTCGGCGAGCGAGACGGGTCTTAGTGGCCTCTGTATGTGGTCTCTATGAGCGAGACGGAGTCTCAGCGGCCTCTGCATGTGGCCTCGGCAAGCGAGACGGAGTCTCAGTGGCCTCTGCATGTGGCCTCTACGAGCGAGACGGGGTCTTAGTGGCCTCTGTATGTGGTCTCTATGAGCGAGACGGAGTCTCAGCGGCCTCTGCATGTGGCCTCGGCAAGCGAGACGGAGTCTCAGTGGCCTCTGCATGTGGCCTCTACGAGCGAGACAGGGTCTTAGTGGCCTCTGTATGTGGTCTCTATGAGCGAGACGGAGTCTCAGCGGCCTCTGCATGTGGCCTCGGCAAGCGAGACGGAGTCTCAGTGGCCTCTACGAGCGAGACGGAGTCTCAGCGGCCTCTGCATGTGGCCTCGGCAAGCGAGACGGAGTCTTAGTGGCCTCTGCATGTGGCCTCTACGAGCGAGACGGAGTCTCAGCGGCCTCTGCATGTGGCCTCTACGTGTGGCCTCTACATGTGGCCTCTACATGTGGCCTCTACGTGTGGCCTCTACATGTGGCCTCTACATGTGGCCTCTACGTGTGGCCTCTACATGTGGCCTTTACATGTGGCCTCTACGTGTGGTCTCTGCGTGTGGCCTCTGTAGGTGGCCTCGGTGAGCGAGACGGAGTCATGGTGGTCTGTTCTAGTGGTCCTGGTGCCTCGTTCCTTGTCCAGACGGCTAGCAGGCGACATGGTGAAGTAACGATGGTGACCCAAAAGGTGTGGTGGAGTCCGCGAGCGGTGGTGGTGCACGGCGGAGCTCCGGCCGAGGTCTGGTGCTCTTGGCCAGGGCGCTGTGGCCTGCTAACGGAGTCTCGGTCTACGCAGCTATCTTCCGGTCATCACGATGATGCTTTACGGCTAGGTTCCAGTCTAGCGAGGTGGTCGGGTGAGCCAGTGGTGGCTGCGCCATAGCGGTGGCGTCGTGAGCGTGGCATGAGGGTGCTCGGCTATAGCATCCATGGGGCTAGGAGGGGTCTATGGTGTGGTCGTGGATGCTGTGCTTGTGTATCCAGAGGCCGGAGATGGCCTCGGCCTACGCGCTCACGGTGTGGAGCGCCATGGCTGGAATAGCAGAGTCCGGCGGTGAGCAGGGAAAAATCGGGCGCTCACCGTAGGTGTCGTGGGAGATAGGATGGTGGTGCAGTGGAGAGTCGTGGCCGTGTAGACAGAAGCAGTGCAGTGCCGACCCGCAACGGTGATGAAGATGTCGGCGTCGTCTCCTGCTCTGGTGGCTTCGAAGGTGCTCCGACGGAGACTCCTTCTTCCTCCTCCCTCTCCCTTCCTTCTTTCTCTCCTTTCTCTGGCTCGGTGAAGTGGTTGGCCTCCAAGGGGCGGCGGGGTGATGGGGCGAACGCTAGGGCAACCGAGGGCCGTGGCTTTTATAGCTGGAGCTCTAAGCTCCCATGGCGGATGACGGAACGGCTGGTGATGTGCCGAGCACATCGGACGGCTCTCGTGCGCGGGGGCGGTTGCGTGGGCACGGTGCTAAGGTGGGGAACAGGGTCATGCGATGTGCATGAATCTGGGCCCGCGTCTGCTGCTTTGGTCGGGGCTCGGTCGAGAGATGAGGCTGGCGTGGGGAAGAAGATGATCCTGTAGCTGGGTGGCTGACAGAGGGGGCCCATCTGTCAACTTGTCTTGATGCGGCGGCGTGCCTGCGTGACGGCTGACAGGCGGGTCTGGCTCGTCAGTGGCATGCACGTACGGGCGGTGATGCTGGGCTGGCTGGCTGGGCCGGTCGAGGCAGGCTGGGCTGAGCTGCTGCCTCCCTCTTCTTACCTTTAGTATTATGTTACACTTCTCTCCTGTATATAAATCAAAGTGGCCTCCTTCTCCTCTGATAAAATGTTCCATGGTGATAAACATTTGGTCAAAGTATTTATTGGGATATTAATTCCATATTAGTTCATTTATTTATAAACACATATTTGTTAGCTTTTATTTAATCAACACATAAATCAAATAAAATCCAAATCACCATGTTGAATATGATGCAACTTGATGTATGCTAGGTGGTAAAATAAATTCTAGGTGATGAGGTGAGATACTCGTGCTAGTCATATAGGTTTAGTTAGTGCAAGGTTAGGGGTTTTCCTACATGCCACATCATCACTCAAGGGTTTTAAAGAAAGAAAAATTTTGTAGTTGGAATTTTTGGTGTGTGGATTTTTGGGTTGTTACAGTCCTACCCCCTTAACAGAATCTCGTCCTCGAGATTAAAGCGTATCGTACTCTTTAAAGAGGTAAGGATATCGTAGCCGGAGGTCAGACTCTTTCTCCCATGTTGCTTCTCTCACAGTGTGGTTACTCCATTGGATCTTGCACATAGGAATAGTCTTGCTTCGGGTTTCTTTGGTATCTCTGCCCAGAATTCTGATAGGGTGTTCTCTATACTCAAGTGTATCTTGAATGTCAAGTGTATCAATTGGGATCACTTCATCGGGCACTCTCAAACATTTGCGTAGCTGGGACACATGAAATACGGGATGTACACCCGTCAATTCCTCAGGTAACTCAAGTTTGTAGGCGAGCTTTCCAATTCTCTTGCATATCTTGTATGGGCCAACAAATCTAGGGGCAAGCTTGCCTTTCACATGGAATCTGACCGTCCCACGTAGCGGAGATACTTTGAGATAGACGAAGTCTCCCACATTAAACTCAAGTCTTCTTCTCCTTTTGTCAGCATAGCCCTTGTATCGACTTTGAGCAATCCTCAAATTCTCTCTTACTTGGGCAACTCCTTCTTCGGCATCTTGAATCTTAGCGGAGTCGAAGAATGACCTTTCTCCCGGTTGGGACCACATCAAAGGTGTCTTACACGGTCTGCCATATAGAGCTTCAAAAGGTGACATCTTGATGCTGGCTTGGTAGCTGTTGTTGTAAGAGAACTCTGCATAGGGTAAGCATTTCTCCCAATCAGAGCCATAATTCAGTACACTAGCGCGAAGCATGTCTTCTAAGATCTGATTTACTCGTTCAGTCTGTCCATCTGTCTGTGGATGATAAGCGGTACTAAAGTCAAGTTTGGTTCCAATGGACTTGTGTAGGGCTTCCCAAAATCGAGACACAAACTGAGGACCACGATCAGATACAATACTAGAGGGAGCTCCATGCAGTCTGAGAATATGTTCAATGTATAGATCTGCTAGTTTTTCAGGCATTGGTCTTGGTCTTAACTGGTACAAAGTGAGCAACTTTGGTCAAGCGATCAACAATCACCCAGATGGAATCATTGCCTTTCTGTGAACGGGGCAATCCAACTATGAAATCCATGGATATGCTCTCCCATTTCCACTCGGGAACGTCAAGAGGCTTTAGCAACCCTGCAGGCCTTTGATGTTCAGCTTTGACCCTATTACAAGTGTCACATCGTGCCACATGTCCTGCAATGTCCGTCTTCATGCCTTTCCACCAAAAGTGTTTCTTCAAGTCTTGATACATCTTTGAATTTCCAGGGTGAATACAGTACTTAGAATCATGGGCTTCTGACAGAATTTCCCCTCGTAGAGCTGGATCAGAAGGTACACAGATTCTATCCTTGAACCAGATGGTTCCTTGTTCATCTTCATGGTGGTTGGTCTTGTAGCCTAGTTTCATCAGACCACGGAGATATTCGATCTCTTCACAATTTTTCTGAGCTTGACTGGATGCGATCCGTGAGATCATACTGTATGCGGAGCTCATTCAACAAGCCGTGCGGTAGTATTTCAAGTTGGAAATCATCAATCTCTTCCTTGAGCTCAGGTGGTACGGATTTAGTGATCAAAGTGTGACAGTAGCTCTTGCGACTAAGAGCATCTGCGACTACATTAGCTTTCCCCGGATGATAGTGAATTTCTAGGTCATAGTCCTTGATCAACTCCTAGCCAACGGCGTTGCCTCATGTTCAAATCTTCTTGAGTGAAAAAGTACTTCAAGCTCTTGTGATCGGTGTAGATGTCACACTTGTTGCCTATCAAGTAGTGCCTTCCAAATCTTCAAAGCATGCACAACTGCTGCTAACTCAAGATCATGAGTAGGGTAATGGTTCTCGTGTTCTTTCAACTGTCGAGAAGCATAAGCTATCACATTTCCATCTTGCATCAATACACAGCCAAGTCCTTGACGGGATGCATCACAATAGACCACGAAGTCTTTGCTGATATCAGGCAATGCTAACACAGGAGTTGTGGTAAGCTTCTGTTTCAATTCCTGGAAGCCTTGTTCGCACTCGGGCGTCCATTCAAACTCCTTGGTCTTCTTCAGAAGGTTGGTCATTGGATGGGCTATCTTGGAGAAGTTTTCGATGAATCGGCGGTAATATCCAGCCAATCCCAAGAAACTTCTGACTTCTGTCACATTACGGGGTTGTTCCCATTCTTTTACAGCTTCAATCTTAGCTGGGTCAACTGCAACACCTTCAGCTGATAGTACATGGCCTAGGAAGGCAACTTCCTGCTAGCCAAAACTCACATTTGCTGAACTTTGCATAGAGCTGATGTTGGGCTAGTTTCTCAAGCACAGTTCTTAGATGATGTTCATGTTCTTCAGCGGTGGGTGAATAAACAAGGATGTCATCAATGAATACTACCACAAACTTATCCAGTTCATCCATGAAAACCTTATTCATCATGTTCATGAAGTATGCAGGAGCATTCGTGAGTCCAAAGGACACCACAGTGAACTCAAATTGCCCATACCTAGTCACGAAGGCTGTCTTCGGGATATCACTCTCTCGAATCTTCATCTGATGATAGCCAGATCTGAGATCAATCTTAGAGAAATACTTGGCACCTCTGAGCTGATCAAGCAAATCATCAATCCTTGGCAGGGGGTACTTGTTCTTGATGGTGACTGCGTTCAAGTTCCGGTAGTCAATGCACATTCTCATTGAGCCATCTTTCTTCCTAACAAACAGAACAGGGGATCCCCAGGGTGAAGCACTGGGTCTGATATATCCCTTCGAGATGAGCTCATTAAGTTGTTTCTTGAGCTCGGCCAGTTCATCAACTGACATGCGATAGGGTCTCTTGGCAATGGGTCCCATTCCCGGTAACAGATCAATGATGAACTCAACATCACGGTCTGGTGGCATACCCGGTAATTCTTCAGGGAATACATTGGGATAGTCTTTGACTACTGGCACATCATGAACTGTCTTCTCCTCTTTTTGTGATTCTAAACTTGCTTTCAGGGCACATAGGATAGAGGTGGATTTTCCTAGACTGGGGTTCACATCTAACAACTTGGCCTGATGGATGGGTCACTTGGACGTATCTAGGCGAACATGATATGATACCTCGGTGGATGGTTAACCAATCCATGCCTAAGATGACATCTAGGTTAGTAGAAGGTAATAGGGTTAGGTCGGCTTCAAAGGTAAGACCCTCTATAGTAAGACTCACTCCTTTACATATGTGGGTGCACTTTAGATCTCCTAAGGGTGAGCTGGTGATGATAGGCTTTTCACGTGGGGTTACAGGCAGGTCATGCGCTCGTGCAAACTTGGATGATATGTATGAACAAGTTGCTCCAGAATCAAATAGAACTGATGCAGTATTGCCATTAACTAAAAACATACCATACACCACGTCAGGGGCAGCTTGTGCTTCCTCGGCGTCCAGATGGTTGAGACGTCCACGAGTAGCAGATCCCTTGAACTGAGACTTCTGTGCAGCTGAGTTCTGAGGGCACTCAGCGGCTTTGTGACCTGGTTGTCCACATGCAAAGCAGGTGAAAGGCATACCGCCTGTAGGGGTTGGCGCGGGTGCCTTCCAGTTTCCAGTGCCTGATGCGGAGCGGTTCTGTGCTGGGCGTTCATTCGCTGTGCGGGGACGGTTGGAACGATCCTGAGTGTTGCGGTCCTGAGCATAACGGTCCCGGGTGTAACGATCCTGAGCAGGGTGGGAGTATTTGGCGGTGTAGCCTCCACTTCCCCTACTCGATCCAGGGTTGTCATCCCTATTGTGGCGATGAGCGTTCCCTGGATGGTGCATCTCTAGCGGAACCTCTTGCGATCACGGCCACGGAAGGACTCCTCAGGCTTACGCTTTCTCTCCCTGTACTCTTCTCCAGCTTCAGCACGGTCTTTCTCAATCTGGATGCAGCGATCCACCAGAGCACGCAATGTGTTGCTCTCAATACCGCCAAACTTCAGCTTGATGTGCGGGTTAAGTCCCTTGCGGTAATAGTACAGCTTCTCCTTCTCAGAGTTCACAACATAAGAAGGTGCATAGCGCAGAAGGTTGGTGAAACGGGTAGTGTACTCAGTCACCCTGTCCTTTCCCATCTTGATGTTGCGGAACTCCTCAGCCTTGGCCTCCATGATACCCTTGGGAATGTGGTACTCAGTGAATGCTTCAGCGAACTCATCCCACGAGATGTGGGTAGGGTCCTCATGGGAGTCACTGAAACTATCCCACCAGGCGCGTGCTGCACCCGTGAGCTGGTGTGTGGTAGCTCCAACACACTCATCATCGGTGAAAGTAGTGAGGTCAAGCTTCTTCTCCATTTCCTTGAGCCAGTCATCGGCTACCAGTGGGTCAGGATCGGTGCCATCATAGGAAGGTGGCCTTAGCTTCAGGAATCCTTCTAGCTTCCTTTGGAAGTCATTCTGCTGTCCTCCCTGGCGACGGTTTGCTCCTTCAACAAGAGCTGCAAGAAGCTGGGTCTGTTGGGCCATCACTTCCGCCAGGTTCGGTGGTGGTGGTGGAGGAATGTTCTCCTCAGGCGGTGGGGTATTCTCCAGGTGGAAGGGTATTCCTCCACGTCCACGACCTCGGCCACGACCACGATTGTTGCCACCACGTCCCCCATTGGGTTCAACTGGTTCAGGGATGGGTGCACGTCCACGGTTCATTAGGCGATTAGATCGGCGGTTCGGCATCTGTAATACGGATCATAGGAATTTTAGTGCTTGTGCCATAAGTGCTTATAATTCAATATGATTATATAATTTTGACGATTTAAAGAAAAATATTTATGCTATCCAACACTCATTACAAAAGAAGCAGTAAGATTCATAAAGATGCAATAAGATCCGAAACATTCATTACATGGTTTTTATTACATAGCATCATCTCCAGTAGCTACACTTGAAGACGTGCGAGAATCGTTCTACGCATAGTGTCTCATAATACATCTCATAAGGGATACATCTACGGGGTACACCTATGGAAGCTACTGACATGACTCATGACCACGCAGGGTCATCTACTCTAACTTGTACATTGCAGCTGGGATACGACTGTTCTCAATCTCGATCTCCTCGTCAGACTTGTGAAGTCGGGACACGTACTTCAAAGGCCTCGGCGAGCTCCTCAGTAGGCTTGGCTCCAGGTAGGGTAGGGCAGGCGTCTAGGTTGAGGCGAGTCGGGGCTAACTCAAACTCCTCTATCCTAGGCTTCGTCTTGCTGCGAATCTCCTTGGGTAGCTGATCCCACATACCCTTCATCTCCCTGAGGCGCTTCCTGTCAGACTTCTGCCAAGCCTGCCAAGTCCTCTCACACTTGTCCTGTAGGTACTCGGTCTGCCTGAGTGCCTCGATCAGGTGACCCTGGTTGTGAACGGCCTTCTTCCTGGACTCCTCTAGCTCCTGAGTCAGGGTCTTGTTCCGAGATTGGATCTTCAGCATGTCAATCCCCTTGGATCTCTCTCTGTCCCCTCTACGGTTGAGCTCGGCCTTCTTGTCATCCAACTCTCTCTGCAACTCCAAGACCTTGCTGTCGAGGTAGCAGTTCCTGTTGCCTAGGTCGGCGGCTTTGTCCTGTAGGTCGGCGACCTCGGCTCTGTGGACTTCGTCATGATGGTTGAGCTCGTCCTGTAGCTTGGCCACTATCTCAAGTAGACTAGCCCGCTCCTATGCTCCCTGCGAGTCTCGCTCCTGGTGCTCCCACAGAAGGGCCTGGTACTGTCGTCTCTTCTGCTCAAGCTGGGTCACGTACCTGTCCTGCTCTAGTAGGTGAATAGCTGAGACTCGAAGGCATCTGTCCTCCTCTGCAAGGATAACTCTGCCTGCTGTGAAACTCTGCTCACTAGGGGTAAGGCTGAGGTCGAGGGCCTGGGGAAGTAGACGAAACTCTGTCGTCATCAGGTGCTCGTAGTGGTCCCTCATCACTCTGCGAAGTGCCTTGTGTGAGATAGCCTGTAGTCCCTCCTCGACTGTGTCCTCTATAGTCAACTCGGTGAAAGCTAGGACAGAAGGTAAGGTAGTGCTAGCTAGAAACTCCACTGAGGTGACAATCGGTCCTTCAATTCCTCCTTCCTTAGCTGGCTTCCCGGTGCAGGTGACCTTGACAAGCTCCTCGGGAACACCTAATGTGACGAGAACTCGGCAGAGGGTTTGTGCAAAACCCCCGAGCTCACGTAGGTCAAAGGTAAGCTTGGCATGGTCCAGAGGTAGCGGTCCTAGAGGCGGCCAGTCGACGTTCGTTGCCATCTGCATGTTTCAAGGGGACATGTGTTAGCAGGTCAACAATAGATAAGCCTTGCATAAAAGTAAATGCAGGGTCGGTATATAACCGAAAGAGGGGCTGTTCACGTCCTATTCTATCGTCCATCTCTAAGGGTTTCGTCCTAAGGTCAAGTATGGCTCTGATACCAACTGAAACAACCCCAATTTCCACGATGGGAAATCCACAGAGTCAAAGTGTAATAAGACCGTGGTAGATCATATTACCCAAATTCCAGTCGATGATCACATCCATACATCGATAATATCAGAGTACAAATAGTGCGGAATTACATAAATTATTACATCGCCGCATTGGCGAAATCAAAAGTAGCATTCATTCAGAACAGCTTGAAGATAAGATCGCCAAACTCGAGCGTAGGAACGAATCCCTCAACCGTCAAACTCCTCGGAGCTATACTCCTCAGCAGAACCTGTATGCCAAAATTTATCAGTACGATTTGTACTGGCCACTCCCAACCCTATGAGCATTGCTTTGTGGTAATTGGATGCAAGTCGGATATATTCAAAAGGAACCTATAAGGCTGGGGTTTCCTATGTATTAGCATATCAAGTATATAATAGTATAGTCAGGTTTTAACACCATTACCACACCCATTCCACCCCATTCCCATTCCAAAGCCAGATTTCGATCCTGGGACCGATATACCACCATCTCCACACCTTCACCATACCACACCCATACCATCGCTCAGTCGACAGGCCAACTCCCTCTCGGCACTGTCTCAAGGCCCGTAGCCCCTGGCTACGACCGAACACTCACTCCCTGGGGGAAGAAGAGAAGGACTCATCTCATATCTAGTTTAAGCGAAACCCAGGAAAGGTCCATAGCCGACAAGTCAGGCACATGTATCGATCGATCAACCATACACTCTGCAGAGGTTTTACATAACCACAAGATCCGCCTTCCTCGCTGACCGTCGTCAACTGGGCTGATTCCGGCCGCTTGCTAGCCTAGGATAATGCCACTCTACCATTCAGCCCTGGTTCACCCCAAGTCCGGTCTGGGGTGGCTGAAACTGTGAGTCATGAGCCGGGTCCACAAGGTCTCCATGAAGTCTCGGAAGGGTGTGGGGGAGATCCTCCGTACCCCGTACCTCCTTACACTGTCCGCTAACAACCTAGCAGTAGTGGCAATATCCTACCAAGTAGTCCGGCCGTCCCGCACCATATAGGGCGAGTGGTACGTAAGGCTTCCCGGTGAATCTGAGTACTAGTAAGTCCTTAGGGATGACCAAGCCAGAATGTCTCCATCAGGGTTTCCATTTACCGTGCCACCACAGCACCTCCACCCTGGGCTCCACCCACCATAGGTTCACACCCAAGGCCACCTCGTATACCATTTACCCACTACAGGTATCCATTTACCCACCACAGGTATCCATTCCAGGGGTGCCCAGGTAGCACCCTACGGCAAGACTTGCCCTAGGCTCATCGTATACTCCAACTTGGTCGACACAACCCTCACCCTCCACGCACCCAAGTCACACACGCAGCACTCTCCCCATAGTCCAGATAATACTAGTTTCCACCACACATCAATGTAGTGCAAGCGTAGTAGAAGTAATAAGCAATGAAATATAGTAGCAAGCGTGTGACTAGCCTAACAGCTGGGTGAGCAGGGGCAAGGTTGCGTCAAGGTAAAGGCCATCAAGAAGGCATACTACCATGCAAGTCCTATCACAGTGTGAATATAACAACATAGTAAAGCACTAGCAGTTCTATATTAGCCATGCGTAATAGGTGCTACGAAGTTGGGTGGGATGTGGCACCTTCAGTGTAGTCGTCTCCGTACTCCTCTCAGTACTCACGATCCTCGTCCGTCCGGTTTTCCTCTGAGTCTGCAAACGATCGCATTATAGTCGCGTTAGCGACGTCTATAGAATAGCACAAAGAAGCAATGAAAATTCAAAAGAGCCAAATGCACTCAAACATGGGTTCATTGCGTAGAGCTCGATTTTAGATGAATTTTGGTCCTAGTTTCATATTTTTCTGAGGTCGTATGAATTTGTTATGAATTTCCGAAGTTTAAATCATTTCTAAAAATGGAAAAGGCTAAATTAATCATGGGCTGACACGTGTTACACTGTGACAGGTCCACGGTGGTCTCGGCGAGCGAGACGGAGTCTCAGTGGCCTCTGCATGTGGTCTCGGCGAGCGAGACGGAGTCTCAGTGGCCTCTACATGTGGTCTCGGCGAGCGAGATGGAGTCTCAGTGGCCTCTACATGTGGTCTCGGCGAGCGAGACGGAGTCTCAGTGGCCTCTGCATGTGGTCTCGGCGAGCGAGACGGAGTCTCAGTGGCCTCTGCATGTGGTCTTGGCGAGCGAGACGGGTCTTAGTGGCCTCTGTATGTGGTCTCTATGAGCGAGACGGAGTCTCAGCGGCCTCTGCATGTGGCCTCGGCAAGCGAGACGGAGTCTCAGTGGCCTCTGCATGTGGCCTCTACGAGCGAGACGGGGTCTTAGTGGCCTCTGTATGTGGTCTCTATGAGCGAGACGGAGTCTCAGCGGCCTCTGCATGTGGCCTCGGCAAGCGAGACGGAGTCTCAGTGGCCTCTGCATGTGGCCTCTACGAGCGAGACGGGGTCTTAGTGGCCTCTGTATGTGGTCTCTATGAGCGAGACGGAGTCTCAACGGCCTCTGCATGTGGCCTCGGCAAGCGAGACGGAGTCTCAGTGGCCTCTGCATGTGGCCTCTACGAGCGAGACGGAGTCTCAGCGGCCTCTGCATGTGGCCTCTACGAGCGAGACGGAGTCTCAGCGGCCTCTGCATGTGGCCTCTACGTGTGGCCTCTACATGTGGCCTCTACATGTGGCCTCTACGTGTGGCCTCTACATGTGGCCTCTACATGTGGCCTCTACGTGTGGCCTCTACATGTGGCCTTTACATGTGGCCTCTACGTGTGGTCTCTGCGTGTGGCCTCTGTAGGTGGCCTCGGTGAGCGAGACGGAGTCATGGTGGTCTGTTCTAGTGGTCCTGGTGCCTCGTTCCTTGTCCAGACGGCTAGCAGGCGACATGGTGAAGTAACGATGGTGACCCAAAAGGTGTGGTGGAGTCCGCGAGCGGTGGTGGTGCACGGCGGAGCTCCGGCCGAGGTCTGGTGCTCTTGGCCAGGGTGCTATGGCCTGCTAACGGAGTCTCGGTCTACGCAGCTATCTTCCGGTCATCACGATGATGCTTTACGGCTAGGTTCCAGTCTAGCGAGGTGGTCGGGTGAGCCGGTGGTGGCTGCGCCATAGCGGTGGCGTCGTGAGCGTGGCATGAGGGTGCTCGGCTATAGCGTCCATGGGGCTAGGAGGGGTCTATGGTGTGGTCGTGGATGCTGTGCTTGTGTATCCAGAGGCCGGAGATGGCCTCGGCCTACGCGCTCACGGTGTGGAGCGCCATGGCTGGAATAGCAGAGTCCGGCGGTGAGCAGGGAAAAATCGGGCGCTCACCGTAGGTGTCGTGGGAGATAGGATGGTGGTGCAGTGGAGAGTCGTGGCCGTGTAGACAGAAGCAGTGCAGTGCTGACCCGCAACGGTGATGAAGATGTCGGCGTCGTCTCCTGCTCTGGTGGCTTCGAAGGTGCTCCGACGGAGACTCCTTCTTCCTCCTCCCTCTCCCTTCCTTCTTTCTCTCCTTTCTCTGGCTCGGTGAAGTGGTTGGCCTCCAAGGGGCGGCGGGGTGATGGGGCGAACGCTAGGGCAACCGAGGGTCGTGGCTTTTATAGCCGGAGCTCTAAGCTCCCATGGCGGATGACGGAACAGCTGGTGATGTGCCGAGCACATCGGACGGCTCTCGTGCGCGGGGGCGGTTGCGTGGGCACGGCGCTAAGGTGGGGAACAGGGTCATGCGATGTGCATGAATCTGGGCCCGCGTCTGCTGCTTTGGTCGGGGCTCGGTCGAGAGATGAGGCTGGCGTGGGGAAGAAGATGATCCTGTAGCTGGGTGGCTGACAGAGGGGGCCCATCTGTCAACTTGTCCTGATGCGGCGGCGTGCCTGCGTGACGGCTGACGGGCGGGTCCGGCTCGTCAGTGGCATGCACGTACGGGCGGTGATGCTGGGCTGGCTGGCTGGGCCGGTCGAGGCAGGCTGGGCTGAGCTGCTGCCTCCCTCTTCTTACCTTTAGTATTATGTTACACTTCTCTCCTGTATATAAATCAAAGTGGCCTCCTTCTCCTCTGATAAAATGTTCCATGGTGATAAACATTGGTCAAAGTATTTATTGGGATATTAATTCCATATTAGTTCATTTATTTATAAACACATATTTGTTAGCTTTTATTTAATCAACACATAAATCAAATAAAATCCAAATCACCATGTTGAATATGATGCAACTTGATGTATGCTAGGTGGTAAAATAAATTCTAGGTGATGAGGTGAGATACTCGTGCTAGTCATATAGGTTTAGTTAGTGCAAGGTTAGGGGTTTTCCTACATGCCACATCATCACTCAAGGGTTTTAAAGAAAGAAAAATTTTGTAGTTGGAATTTTTGGTGTGTGGATTTTTGGGTTGTTACAACTCAGCTAGACTTACCCGTCATAAACCAGAAATAAATTGACTCCAAAGATTATGCAAGGCTATATAAGTGAAGATAGTTTGACAACATTTTGCATAAAAGCAGTTTACTCAATTATACAATTATACTTTAGTTATCAAGTTAATTATAGCTATCCATCTCTAAATTAGCAACTATCCTGTGCCAAACATGTGGTCTATCATTTTAAGAACATACAATAGTAACCATAGCAGGTATAGTAATTTCATGTTTATCCGAACCATCATATTCCATAGTACAATTACTACGATATTGGAGCTAGCCAAGTTTCTCACTATCCGGGAGAGACGACGATTCGAATTGATTTCAATCAGCTGGGAATTTATTCCTAACACAAACCCAGACAGACCAGATCAACGGTCACCTTAGGTCACCTTTGGTACAACTCAAGTACATATTTTGTGGGTTCGCCCAGCGTCGCACAATCAGGAAAAACCAAATGCCAGGACGTTCAGGCCCAGCCTGCCCTTGGGCTCAGTCTGGCTCCCCGCACATCCTGACTACCATCCAGAGTGCGTACTTTTTTAGAGCGGGGCCCGGCCTGAGTTGAGCTACTTGGCTTCGCGGTCGGAACGAGTTATCCGGCCAGCTAAGTGATAGGCATGCGTTCAATCTTGTCAGAAGTGCCAACAACGGTATGGTCCTTAATCGGTACAGACGGAATCACATGAGTCATCCTACCATAGACTCCTCCCGGCCTCGATTTACTTTTACCCCATGGTTCTTTTCTACGATAGCAAATATAGCCAACCGTGCTTGGTATCCACCTATATCTCGTAGGTGACAGGAAATCACCTGACTTCTACCGGTCTAAGCAGGGCTAAGCATATATTCGATCCTGGACCTACACAGGGTTAAAGGTGTATATATCTGGACAAGTTAGTTCCATGCATCAAGTGTTTTTAGACAACTCTTATAACCTAATGCATCAATCATAAAGGACTCGAATAATATTTTATAAAAACACTGGGAGACTTAGAATGCTCCGGGGCTTGCCTTTTAGAAAGGAAGTGGGGTGGTGGTCAGGGCACTTCGGCAGCTCTTCAGGGATCTGCTCCTCTTCTTCGGGAACTGCGGCTTGAGGAATCTCCTGCTGGTCCCCTTCCTCTCCTTCGTTGATTTCCAGCAACGTTATCTCCTCTGTCGATCCTAGATGCATGAGTATGGCATAAGATATTACGAATGCATACATGCTGACAAGTATAGTATGATGATATATGATAAATGCATTCTTGCAAGTATTCTTAATCAGCATGTTGTTTAGTGATAACAAGTGTATCACGTTTACTGAGTAGGTGCATATCTCTTCTTACTCAAACACTCCGACAATTCATGTACTACACCACAAAACAGCAGCTACTTATTTTACTCATAACTGGAGTTCTATTTACCCAAATGCAGTGATCCTAGACTTTCTGGAAAGATTATTAAATTGTCTACAACTCCTATTTAATCACCAAAAGCTAATTCACAATTTATCTTAACCAAAACAGACAATCAATCCAGTGCTGTCCAGAAATTCCAGAGAGCAAGCAATTCGGAAATACTAACTTTAAATAGATATAACTCCTAAACTGTTTGACCTATTGTCCTAAAATTTTAACACAAGATACATGAAGAAGTTACCTACAACTTTGTTATCAACCATTTTTACAGCAAACATCATTTTCACAAAGCAACCTATCAAACTATAGAATCTGTCCGAAAACCCTCCCAACTCGAATTATAAAGCAACAATAATTCTACTTCATGTAGGCATTCAAATTTTGAAAACACAAAGTCTACCAACAGTTAAAGCATACCAAATACCCTCAAGAAAACATAAAGGTAACGCCCAAACTATTTATTCAAATGCCCTTATTATTTTATTTAGATATTTAGGTTAAATAATAAACATATATCAAATATACTTCATAAATTCTCAGAAATTTACAGTGGCTTACTAGTGCTACAATAGACTGGTGTAAAAGTTTCATACCATTTTACCAAGTAAAACATCCTATGCAAAAATGACAAGGCATAAAGGCTTAAAATAGCATAAATAGAAAACCCTAGTGAAAAGTGTCAAGCAATAGATTTTATATTTTTCTTAGCATACATATGGTACTAGAACAACCTCCAACAAATCTCATGAATATTGGATTCATAAATAATTTATAAAAATTCATACAAGGATCACCTAATTATAAAAGAAAAATCTATAACTAAAAATCTACTCATGAACTGACTCTCAAATTTTTACCAGAGCTTATACTTGTTAAGAACAGGTCACCACATAAATTTCATAATTTTTGGACGAGAGGAACTCCAGATATAAATTAAACAAGTTTACATACATTTGAAAACACATTTCAAGTTTCATTTTAAATCTTCTAGAAACTTTACTACAATTGCTAATATTATATTTTTAATAAATACTAAACTTCACCCAGATCCTAACAAAATTTGAACCACCAAATTTGGATTTCCCAAACTCCAGATATAAAATTTACAAAACAACATGAAATCTAGATTTAAATGAGCTATCCTACTCTCTACTGTCGCTGACTGGTGGGACCCGCAAAACAGTTGACCCCACATGTCAGTGACACGAAACAGAGCAGCGACGCTACACAACGCTTGCGCAGCTAGAGCTCGTCACCGGTGAGCTCACCGGTGGTGGCATCTACACATCAGGACCCCCACGACCTCCCGCACCTACTGGTGCCACAAGATGGGCCGATGGCCAAAGCTACGAACGGCGGCGGCGTTCATGGTGGCTCAGCGGAGCTGGACGACGGCGCTACGCTGGCGGTGACCATGGAGACCCAATCACAACTAGGACGAGCATCTACGATCCCTGGCTAACCTAGCGCACAAACTATCACAGCAAGAGGTGGACGGAGATGGCGTGGCCATGACGACGGACTCAGCGGCGGAACTCCGGCGAGCTCGTGCGTAGTGCTGAGGCTTTATCGACATGGTTAGTGAGCATGGGCGGGCGCGGTGAGACGGTAGGAGTGTGGTGGAACTTCCACGGTGGCTAAGGAGCAATGCGGGCGAGCCTAGCACTGCAGTGGCGACGGCAGAGGTGGGGAAGTACTCGGCTACTGTTGCGTTGCTTCGGCCGGTGAAGGAGGAGGCAGAAAAGCGAAAATGGGAGCGTGGCTCAGTGCGAGCGGGTGCTGGGGTGATAAGGCCGGCTCTGGCCAAGCTGTGTCGCGCTGGGTAGGGCACCGATGATGCGCGGCCATCCTCGCTTCCACGTGGCGCGCAAGCTCTGCGACGGTCGGCCACTGAGTTGTTCGATTCAGTTCATTCAGACTCGCGATGCTATGCCTGACCGCGCACTTTCGTGGAGCTCGATCTTCTAATCCGTGAAGTATTAGCGCACACGATCAAAACCAAACTTGTAGCTCAATGTACCAGCTTCAATTGTTCTTAAAGGATCATGTGCTAACTCTCAACCGAAACTGAGTTATATCATCGCAAAGTTGAGGTTTTCAAACTGTCAGTTAACTGACTTGGCAAAATTTTACTAAGTGTTGCAACTAGTGTTTTGTTGATTTTTGTGAGCTTCAAAAGACTAAGCTATGCACCTTATCATCTCATGACCCAAAATCAAAAGTTGTTCCCCATATCAAATACTACAACTTTGCTTTAGTGACCACCTACATGCAAAGTCTCTAGCATATGGTTCAAACTTGGTCAAACCTATTACATTCAAATGATGACTTGTTCATGAACTATGACTTAGTGACTCATTTAGCCCTAGCCATGAATACCAAAGTTGTTCATAATGATACTCTAAATATGTTTAAGCTAATTGCAAGGTCACACAATCATTTCATACATTAGTTGCTCATAAAGCTTTTCAGGTCAACACACATAGCATCACTTAAGTACATGGTCATGAAAAATGATCTTCATGAACAATGTTACATTTGTCATCCTAAGTGTAGCTAATATGTTTTAGTGACTCACATCAACCATCTACATGTATTCACTCATGATCATATGCATATTTTCCAAGAAACATGAAATAACAAGCAATGTTTCATATGTTTCAATCACATGTTTCAGGTGTAAATGCTTATATATGAATGCTTGATGCTCATGCTCATGTTATGCAAGTCAAATTGTGCAAGGCTAACACCTAGGGTGTTACAACCCCTCCCCCTTATAAAAATCTCGTCCCAAGATTTGCAAGACCTACCATTCTTCAAAAAAGGCGGGATAAACTTCTCGTGAATAATCCTCTCGTTCCCACATAACATCTTGTTCACTATGATTGTTCCACACCACCTTATAGAACTTAATGATCTTACTCCATGTTACTCTTTCCATCTCTTCTAACACTCTGATTGGCTTCTCTTTATAGGTCAAATCCGATTGAAGCTTCATGTTGGCGGGTGCAATAGCTTCTTCAGGTACACAAAGACACTTCTTCAACTGAGAAACATGGAAGACATCAAATATTGCACTCATCTCTGGTGGGAGTTGTAACTTATAAGCGACATTCCCTTTCTGTTCTGGAATTTTGTATGGCCCTACATATCTAGGCGAAAGCTTCCTCTTCATTCCAAATCTCTTCTCGCCTTTCATGGGTGATACTTTCAAGTATACATAGTCACCCACTTCAAAAGTCAATGGTCTTCTTCTTTTATCAGCATAACTCTTTTGTCTTGATTGAGCTGCCTTCATATGCTGTTGGATAATGCGCACTTGCTCTTTAGCTTCAGTTACAAAGTCAATACCAAAGTATCTCCTTTCATCGGGCTCAATCCAATTCAACGGAGTTCTACACTTTCTGCCATACAAGGCTTCAAACGGAGCCATCTTGATGCTTGCTTGGTAGCTGTTGTTGTAGGAGAACGTAGCTAAAGGTAACCATTTCTCCCATGAACCCTTGGACGATATAACACAAGCTCTTAGCAAATCTTTTAAGATTTGGTTCACTCGCTCTGTCTGTCTAGAAGTTTGTGGATGGTATGCCAAACTTCTAATCAATTTAGTTCCCAAAGCCTGGTGCAAGTGTTCCTAGAAATGAGCTATGAACTGTGGTCCTCGGTCTGAGATTATGGTCCTGGGCACTCCATGTAGTCTCACAATATGAGAAACATATAGCTCAGCGTACTTCCCCACGTGATACCGTGTGTTCACTGGTATAAAATGTGCGGACTTGGTAAGACGATCTACAATGACCCATAGGGAATCATGACCTTGCCGTGTCATTGGAAGGCCTATGATAAAGTCCATACTGATTTCTTCCCATTTCCAACCTGGAATAGGCAATGGCTGAAGTAATCCGGCAGATTTCATATGAATAGCTTTTACTCTACTACAGTTATCACACCTAGTGACATAGGCTGCGATCTCTTTCTTCATCTTAGTCCACCAAAAATGGGTTTTCAAATCTTGATACATCTTGCTACTACCCAGATGGATAGACAATTTGGATGAATGAGCTTCATCTAAAATTTGGTTTCTAAGCTCACGGTCTTTTGGTACCACCAGTCGGTTCTCAAACCATAGTACACCCCTTTCATCCAACCAGAAATGTCTAGTTTCTTGCTCTTGCATCTTTCTCTTAATGTGGGTTATACCTACATCTATCTGCTGCAGCTCGATGATTTTGCTCTCAAGTGAACAACTGATAGTGATATTGTGCAGTACAACATGATGTAACAAATTGAATCCATCTTCCAACAATGCTTCCATAGTGTTGTAATGAGACTTCCGACTGAGTGCATAGGCTACTACATTGACTTTCCCCGGATGATAGTGTACTTCCAAATTGTAGTCCTTGATCAGTTCTAACCATCTTCGTTGTCTCATATTCAGCTCTGGTTGGGTAAATATATACTTGAGACTTTTGTGGTCAGTATATATATGACATACATTGCCCAACAAATAATGTCTCCATATCTTTAATGCATGAACCACTGCTGCAAGTTCTAGATCATGTGTGGGGTAGTTGACTTCATGTTTTCTCAACTGCTGAGAAGCATATGCAATAACTCTTCCCTCTTGCATAAGAACACACCCCAAACCTATACCTGATGCATCACAAAATACATCGAAAGGCTTTTCAATGTTGGGTTGTGCTAAAATAGGAGCTGTAGTTAACAGAGTTCTAAGGGTGTGAAAAGCTGTTTCACATTCTGGTGTCCATTTGTACTTCTCATCTTTCTAAAGTAGCCTAGTCATGGGCTTAGCTATCTTGGAGAAATCTGGAATAAAACGACGATAATATCCGGTTAACCCTAGAAAACTCCGAACTTCATGAACCGAAGTCGGTGCCTTCCAATGCATGACCTCTTGTACTTTCGATGGATCCACTGATATTCCATCTCTTGATAAGATGTGACCTAAGAAAGGTACTTTGCTCAACCAAAATTCATATTTGCTAAACTTCGCATATAGCTTATGCTCCCTTAGTCTGGATAAAACAATCCTCAGATGTTCTGCATGGTCTGTCTCATTTTCTGAATAAATCAATATATCATCGATAAACATGACCATGAACTTGTCGATCTCGGGCATGAATACCGAATTCATTAGGTACATAAAGTAGGCAGGAACATTCGTTAGTCCGAAAGACATAACCAAATACTCGTATAAGCCGTACCTCATGGAAAAAGTAGTTTTAGGTATGTCCTCTGGCCTAATCTTTATCTGACGATAGCCTAATCTAAAGTCAATCTTCGAGAATACCTTCGCTTTTGCCAACTGATCAAACAAGATGTCGATGTGAGGCAACGGGTACTTGTTTTTAATAGTCACAGCATTTAGTGGCCTGTAATCCACACACATTCTCAATGACTTGTCCTTCTTTTTCACAAACAATGTAGGACACCCCCATGGAGATGAACTAGGTTGAATGAGACCCTTGTCCAATAGATCTTGTAACTAGATCTTAAGTTCTGCTAACTCATTTGGTGACATCCTATAAGGCCTTCTTGAGATAGGTGCTGTACCTGGCACTAACTCAATCTTAGATTCCACATCCCTATCAGGTGGTAAGCCTGGTAGCTCCTCTGGGAATACATCTGAAAACTCGCAAACCACTGGAATATCACAAAGGGTAGTGGTTTGGATTGCACAAGCTAAGTGTTGGAGTTCAAAGTTTTGGGAGAGCGGTACTAGAAAAGCATTACCCCCTTTGGTTCTCTCAACATAATAGTACGAGTGCTAGTGTCAATAAGAACACCATGATCGCTCATCCATTTCATGCCTAAGATTACACTTATAGATAACCCAGGTAATACTATCAAATCCGTGGTATACTCCCTCTCTTGGATAGAGATTAGCACATTTCTGACTATCTTATTTGTAGAAATAGTAGCTCCTGCTGAACTTATATTGTAACCCCCCTTGCTTACTTCAATTATTTTCTGATTATGTCTAGATGCAAATGCTTGACTCATAAAAGAGTGAGAAGCTCCCGAATCAAATAAAACAATAGTGGGATGCTTGTTGATAAGAAACATACCAGCCGTGATAACTTCTCCAGCGGGCACTTCCTCAACAGCGGTATAATGCACGTATCTAGGACGTGCTCTTGAGTTTGCCTACCTCTGATTGTTCTGATTTGGATTGCCATTCTTCTTGGAGTGGGGGCATTCCTTGGCCCAATGACCCACTTGATTATAGTTGAAACATGGTTGATTACTCCTAGGTCCGGTGGAGCTTCCCTGACTGCCATTTCCTTTTGGTAAGGCAATAGTGAATGCCTTACGGAACATTTTCTGAGGCATGCCATTCTGAGCCTTGGGTGGTGGAGGCCTGAATTTAGGTGAAGGGGATGGAATTGTGGCCTAGCTATGATAGGAGCTCTGGACTGTGATGATCCGGAGGCACCTGCCACAATTGCTGTGACATCTGGCCCAGTTTGGAATTTGGCCCATAGTGGCCCATATGTAAGTTAATGAGATATTGTGGAGAGTTTAGTCTCACCTTGGTTGTTAAAGGTGGGATAGACCAACATATAAGGCTTCTAGAGTCCATCCCACCATCCCCGGGTTAATCCTTTTACGCAAAGCGAGGACAAAAACATAAGTGGGATGGTGGTAGGTGTGGTTCGCTCAGCGTGCAGAGTGTATCTGAGCTGTTTGGACTCTAGGGCATTACAATTGCCCTCTTTCAGCCCTTAGCTGCCACATGCATGTTATTGTGATTTTCTTGGGTCAAAGCATCACTAATAAACTTGTTGTAAGTGGTGCACTTGGAATTGGCCATGGTCTTCATCAGCTTTGTGCCAAGACCCCTCTTGAAGCTCTCTATCTTCTTCTCTTCGGTATCAACAAAGCCTGGAGCATACCTGGATAGGTTGTTGAACGCGTGCATATATTATGTAAGGGTCTTTGTCCCTTGAGTGAGCCTCATAAATTCAGCCGCCTTCATGCGCATTAGGCCTGGGGGAATATGGTGTCCTTGAAAAGCTAACTTGAACTGTTCCCATGTTACGTGTGCATTAGCAGGTAGGGAGGACAAGAAATGTGTCCACCAGATCCCTACCGGTCCTTGCAACTGGTGGGACGCATACTCAGCCTTCTGATGCTCGGTGACTCTTAGCAGATGAAACTTCTGTTCAATGGTGTTGAGCCACTCGTCAGCCTGGAGTGGTTCCTCTACCACCTTGAAGATAGGAGGCTTTGTATCCAAAAATTCCTTGAAGGTACTGTGCTGGTTTGGCTCCTGCCCCTGCTGCTGTGGGTGGGCACGAGCGGTGTTTTGCGTAATTAGGCGTAGAGCTTCCTCCATAGTTCTTTGGCTTCCCAAGAACTAGCCAAAGAACTCCTGAGCAGATGGCGGTGGTGGTGGTGGTAAGTCATCACCATTGCCATCATGGCTGCTGCTAGCTCCTGCACGGGTGCGCATCATCTGCGAGGTTGCAACAATAAGCGATTATTGGAGGATGTCAAGAGATTGCAGATGAATTATATAATCATGCCAAACTAAAATTACTGGAGAGAATCTTAAATTCATACAATAAAAATAGAGGCATAATAATTCATTCTTGCAACGTGACACCACCAATTTAACCACTTATCGAGCTCATATCGCATACGAATTCAAGTCATGATCTCTGATAATGAATTGGAATTGCATTAGTGTTTAACCAAACGTGAGATAACATGCAAGTACCAATACTACATGATGGTCCGATCACTAATACCAAACTCAAACTACAGGTCCATTACATAAATAGAGATGATACATTAAGCACTTCCACTAAGTACTAAGCAATCTAATCCTCATCATGATCACTATCGAGGTCCGAGATAGGATCATCTCCATCCTCAGGCCCCACTTCCTCCTCCTCCTCCTCTTCATCTTCCTCCATATTTGGACCATCTTCTTCCCCATCAAGAATTGGGTTTAGCTGGTTGTTTAGGTAATGCACCTCATGCTGAAGGTTCATCACTTGAAGCTGAGCCTGTGCAAGCTGCTGACGTAAGTCCCATTTAGCATGGTCCTACATAGCACTCGTGGAACGGTCCCTATCCCGTTCTATCCTCATTGTAGTGGCATGATTTTCTGCTACATCTCACTGGCGTCTAGCTGTGGACACCATGGCACGGGTGGCCTCCAACTGCTCTTGTAGTCCTACAAGCAATGTTTGATCATTAGCTCTAGCTTCTTGGGCTGCTACTCTCTTATGCTTGCGCACACGCTTTCTGAGCTTGCGTTGTGCGGCTTTAGACCTCATGAGCTTGTCCTTGCAAGTGGTGTATAATTCCTGCTAGAAATCTCTAGTGTCCTGGCGTGTATAAAACATCTTCATCACCGCGAACATGGCACTCATGGCAGGACTAGAGCTATTGGCCCGCTCATCCCGGTCTCTGATCAATGCATTATGATTGCCTTATTCCCACATTGTGGACGGATCCACTTGAGGAAACATACTCGCGGCACTGCCGGTAAGTGCATCTCCATGCTGCTGACAGATTTGACTTAACACCTCGAAGGCCACAACTTGGGCAGCCTCCCAAGGAGTTTTCCCTTCAGATTCTGCCTTCCACTCCTGCCAAAAGGGTGCTTGTGTGCGGGCAGGTATGGTTAGCTGCACCTCACACCATGGCTGTCCCTCCAGGTGCTCTTCACTCCAATGATAAAGAGGTGGCTCATGATACCCCGCAAAGTGCAAAACTCTCCAAAGCAAGGTAGGAGTTCCAAACACCATCAGAAAATTATCACATCCAACTGGTGCTGCCATCTGTATCATCAACACGTACAACTTTGTGTAAGACAGGGCCATAATGGATAAGAGTTACATAACCGAGTAAGAAATTTATAAGGGGAGGAACAATGCAATTATTTAGTATCATGATGCATGCACGTTCCGTACGTCCTCACAAACTTAGGAAAAATTTATTTCTAACGATAGACACGATGGCATACATACGTTCTCTCATATATAGCGTAACTAGTCAAGCTACACGTTTCATTGTTAGTGTACCTACATAAGAGTTTCATTTTAGCCCAAACCCATAAGTAAATATACAGAATGTAAATCTAAATACTTCCATATATGTATCCCCATACATATACTTCCGTATCAAAGCTACCCGATAACAGTTTATACCCACAATTAAATACGCACTATATACACATGCAAGCATGCATACATAGTCGTACCAAAACTAACTCTCCCCGACCACATGCTTACATCTTGCGGCCATGCCACTCATCATCTTACCTTGGCATAGAGGCATTTGATCCATACATTACCATTCAAGTGAATGGCATCCATACAATAGCACGCCGTATGGACGACGAAGTAAAAACCCCCATGTTAGTACTTAAATA
Organism: Miscanthus floridulus; assembly: GCF_019320115.1. NCBI lineage: Eukaryota > Viridiplantae > Streptophyta > Magnoliopsida > Poales > Poaceae > Miscanthus > Miscanthus floridulus. The sequence continues at coordinate 24,261,466 of NC_089594.1, forward strand.
GCCACCTAATAGTCCTTAATTTGGGCATAAGGAAAGTGATCATTGTCACACTTTAGATTTCGAATACCTATTTATATAGTATTAGTAGCTAGAAAGGGTTTTGGGAAAACAAAAACCTTTGTTTTTAAATACACATGTGACAATTAACGTTGAATCTTGCTCTGATGCCAGCTGTCGCAAAACCGACCAATTTATAAGAACACAAGTACAATGGTGGCCCACGAGCGGTCGCACTGTCATACTTGAGCCCATATAAACCTGGTAGTCTGTCGAGTACCACGACGGGTCTCGATAAACGATCCACAAACAACCAAGATCGTACATGATTCAACATACATGCCACATATTACATAAAGTTCGCAGATACAATTCCATCATCGGAGTATGAAATAAAGTTATTACAAACCAAGTTTGATAGATAAAAACAGAAGCAAATTAAGTTTGAAAGTAAAGTTTCCAACATAGTTTAATACAGTGCCAACGTACGATCACAGTCCGCAAAAGCATAAAGAGGGATTAATAAAGAAGCCTGCCCAAGGCTTACTCCTCATCCACAGCGGGATAGAAGCAACTCTTGCAATAACCATGATATAGGGTGCCATCTGCAATAATGGTAAAATAAAACTATCGATGTTTTACCACTGATAGCCTGCCACAGGAGTACCCGGGGCAGTATGTTCAGGCTTCAGCGTATGCAGAACTCGACGGTTAACACAAGAGATAGTCAATTTATCTTGGTTCGGGCCCTCGACCGGTGATCGAGTAATAGCCCTACGTCCAATCGGCGTTAGCCTTAGTGTTGGATTGATTGTGTAGTGCTTGTATAACTGTTCCTCTAAACCCCCTGATTTAAGGAGCCCTGCCCTCCTTTATATAGTCAGGAGGCTAGAGTCCTAGTCGGTTTATAATGATAGTTCCTAGTAGGATTACAGAATAATACTACTACTAAGATTACGTGGGAGGAATCCTAATCGAACTAGATCTCCTCTCTTCCTTGCGGGGTATCCTATGGGTCCCGCATCGACAAGCCCTCGAGCACTTCATGGTTGAGCTTCGGAAGCCTCATCTTGTTCCTTCAAGTCTTGTCGAGTAGGAACAAGCGTCGTTCGAGTGCTTTCTTGAGTGAAATCATGTAGCGCTTCTTGGGATCTTCGAGTGGTGTGTGCTTTTTGAAGAAAAAGTACATCGATCTGGGTGTAGCCCCTGAGCCTCTTGCTATTTGGAACAAGGAGCTAGAGGATCTTGTCTTGAAATTGCTCTGATTCTTTGTTGAAGGGCTCCCGAGCATGTACTCGGGTTCTTTATAAAAAAGAACTCGGATATGGCTCGGTCTGGGTTCTTTTTGTTGTAAGGTCTTGAAGTGGTCTATCTTGAAGAAGTCTTTTTGGTGATGTGCGCTTTTTCGAAGAAAAAAGTGCACTCACTGAGTGTAGCCCCTGAGCCTCTTGCTATTTGGAACAAAGAGTTGGAGGGTCTTGAATCTTTATGCTGTTTGAAAATTCCTGTTTGAGTGACTGAAAACTTTTCCTGTTGCAGCCCCCGAGCATATATCCGGGTTCTTTTATTCAAAAAGAACTCAAATACAGGGTCTGGGCATATTCTCTGGTAGTCTATTGTTTGTCAGGTGTAGTTGTATGGTGGTGGTTGGGTGTAAATGCTGCCTGTTCATGAGTTGTACAGTGTTGGCATATTCTTCCGAATATGCGTGTTTTTGAGTATTGTTCCTTCATGTCCGAGTCCTCCATTATTGAGTTCTGTCTTTTCACTGTGTCCTTTGTTAGGCTTGTTCTGTTGGTGCTCTTGGTCCATGTGCACTGCTTCTTCGGTCTATAAATACCCTCCTGGAGTGCTGTTTTGATTCATCAAACATTTTATAGCCTGTTCTGAAGTCTCTATAGTCATGAATATGATAGTTTGTGAAGTAGAGCAGCCCCCGGGCGTATTTTGTAGTTCTTGTATATCTTGTTGTAGCTAGAGGAAGTCTTGTGATAGGGATTAGAGGTAGACTAATCCCGCAGCAGCAATGTACCAGGAGGTACATGGCGGTAGTTGGAGGAAGTCTTGTGATGTGGGCTTCGTTCCTTCATTCGGCGATTCTTGGCTAGTACTCCTTGTCTACCCTACGACTGTCTGGTGCAGATCAACACCTAATCCTACATCACGTCAGGCTTGGGTAGACAGATGCTTGCAGGCCTCCCCTGGTCCATGTTGTCCTACCGTGCTGCTGATTTCTGCCTTGGATGCACTGCGTTCGTCCTTTGAAGAAAACAGAGCAGCCAAGCGCGGTTTGTTCTACCGAGTAGCAATTTGGAACACGTAGTCGTTCCAGAGCCTAGTTGTGTCTGGGTTCCTTTTTGCTACCTTGCTTGTCGTAGTACCAAGTTCGTTGGGTCTTCTAAGATGTGTAATCTTGTATCTTTTGAAGCCATTTGTAATGAAAAAGTGTCTTATCTTCTGAGTTGTCATACTTTTTCATGCTGTATTGTCCTGGTTGTTTATGAGATTCCCGAGTTCTTTCTATGAGAACCAGGTTCTTTGTGTTCCTTGTGAGGTAACCCTTCGTTGCTTCATGGTTAATGAGTTCTTTTTGTAGCAAATATGATAACTCTGTCGTGGTGCTGGATGGATAAGTCTGAAATCTACCCGTTGAACTATACCATTGTGTGGAAGTGTGCCATCCGTCATTTCAGTTGTGTCAGTTGTGGTGAGAGATGGACCGTTGTATTCTCATGCGTTGCTTAAACGGGCCTTGTGGGCTGCATTTTTACTGCTGTGAAATCTATTTAAAGGCATTTCTCCTCCTTTTCTTTGCTACCCTGCCTTTGCCTTGAAACCCTAGCCTTCAAGACTCCACCGTCGTCATTGCCGCAGTCATCTATGCGCCGGCATCTGAGCCTCCTTGATTCTTAGTGCCTTATTGCTTTTGCTAGTATATGGGTAGGAAGAAGTTAGCGAGTAAGTCCTAGGCAACCTTTGTCGACGAGGAGGCATCACTTTCTGTGATTGAAAATCAAGAGTTTATGGCCATGAGGGCTGCTCAGAAGATCTGGCCGGCTCCAACTACGATTGAGGACCAGTTGCGCGAGCTTGTGAGCGATGGTCTGCTCCAGAGCAAGGAGTTTGCTGATTGGAAAGCTCCGGGCCAGCATCGGGTCCCAACTCTAGGTTCTGATGAGATTGTCCTTTTTGTCTCTTTTATCTGTGCTAGACTCTGTCTTCCTGCTTCTGCTTTTCTTCATCGATTTCTCAATTATTTTGGGATTAGCTTGAATCATCTTACTCCCAATGCTATCCTTCATCTTTCTATTTTTGTTCATCTTTGTGAATCTTTTCTTGGAATTCCTCCTTCTCTTTCTCTCTTCCGTTTCTTCTTCTGTCTGAAGCCGCAACCCCACCGCGATGACACTCATGTTCTTGGTGGTTACGGGATTCAGTTTTGTTAGGGCCTTAAAAGTAAATTCTTTGATTATGACTTGGTTGATTTAGTGAGGGATTGGCGTTCTGAGTGGTTTTATTCTGCCAACATGATTCCTCCTCTTGCTGTTCATTCTTATTCTGGTCCCATGGTTAACGACCGATGGGAAAAGAATTCCCTAACTATGGTTGAGCTCTAGGCGATCAAGCTGTTCCTTGAGAGGATATGTACTCTGAAATAGCAAGGCTTGACCAGCTTTGGGATCATTTCTAGTTTTCTCCGCCGCCGTGTTCAGCCTCTGAAGGAGCGAGAGAATTTTGGTTTTGAGTACTCTGGGGCAGAGGATCCTTCTCGTTTGGTCCCTGCCCTTGAGTTGACTAATGAGGAGGTGCTCGAGCGCCTTCAGAAGATGTTGAAAGGAGTGAGCATCGTCCCGCACGCTGTTGTTGAGTTTTGTGCTAACAACCCTCCTCCTGCTGTGAGTTATTTTTCCTTATGTAGGTACTTTTTGAATTTCCTTTGTTGTCTCCACTTTTGCTTAATCTTTCTTGTCTGGTTGTTTTACTCTTTTGTAGGAATTGGGGCGTAACTTTGTTGATCCGATCGCCCTTGATGATTGTCCTGACATGGTGGAGACTGTGGAGAGTCTTGCTGGGGCACCTTTAACCAGTAAGTTTCAAACCACCACGATGCTTCCTGGTGTTTCTTCTGGATTTCTTGACACATATGTAGAGTATGTTCCCCGTCCAGTCCCTCGAGGTCCTCATAGTGTCGCAAAAAGGGGGCGAGCGGATTGTTCTTCTGGTTTGCCTGCCTCCAAGAAGTCTCGCCAGTCGAGTACTCGTCCAGGTACTCCAGTTATAGGTAGCGTGCTCCTAGGTGAGCATATTAATATGTTTTGTCTTTTTGTTGTTTGTTTGTGCCTTTGACCGAGTACTTTTCTCTCTTTTTCAGATGGCGATGTGGTTGCCTTGTTGGAGACTAAGGAAGACGAGGCTAATGATGCGCCCCTTGTCATGTGTCGGTGAGTTGTTTACTTGTTTTTCTGTTGTTGAACACTTCTTTTTGTTCTGACTTTGGCCTTGTTCTCCTGTAGTAAGGGTCATTGAGCTTGAGTTCTTCTGATGCTCTGGTACCGACCACGCCGTAGGGTGGTGGTGATATTTTTGCTGCCATAGTTCCTCCCCGAAGGTCTTCTGTTAGTCTTGGGGGTCTTATGAAGAAGATAGCTGAGTGAGTAAATCCTCGTTATGTTTCTTTGTTTCTATTTTCCTCTTTCTGATTCATATTCTTATCATTGAGTTTCCTTGTCATCTTGTAGGCCTTCTCCTTCCCTTAACCCTCAGTCGACTTCTTACTAGTCCTCTGGTACGCCCCCATGTACTGAGCTCCAGGGCTCAGAACGTACGGTCGGTGAGGTGGCTGTGAGGGAGATAGGGTTTCAAGGTGATCATGCTGCTATGGATTTGCTGACTCCGGAGGTGACCATGGCCATGGCGGTGGATCCACCTGAGGAGGTAGCGGAGGCTTCCTAGGATATGGCCCTGGCCTTGCCTTCTTTGCATCTACCGGCTTATCCCTCCGCTCCTCCTACTACTGGTGGTCCGCGCTTGGATGATGATGTGGTGCAACAATTTGATGCCACTCATCGGTTATCAGAGCTGACTGCTGCCTGGGGGACCTTAGCGACTTCTTTTGGGGAAAAACTCCAGGTTAGTTTTTTTGAAGTTCTTTTCTTTGGATGTCCGTCTTTCTTCTGTTCTTATGTCTTTTCTCTCTCTCTCTTTTTGTTCAGTCTTTCTCTCAGGATCATACCGGCTTCTTTTTCTCATCGAAAACCGAGAAAAAGTTGTCTTCTAAGGTTAGTGCCCTAAAGACAGAGCTTGATCTTTGTCGGGCCGAGATGGAGACTGAGCGTCAGATGCACCAAAAGGAGGAACAAGCTCTTCATGCCCGGGTGGTTGAGGCAGAAAAGCGGAGGGATGCTGAGTAAAAGGCTCTCCGCGCCTAGGTGGTTGAGGCAGAGAAGCGGAGGGATGCTGCTGTCTAGGAGGCCTCGAAGAATGTGGAGGCCATGAAGAATGAGTGCAATGGTATTGTGGGTTCTTTTTGTTTCCTTCTGTATTCAAATTTTTCTTTCTGCTGACTTGTTGTTTTGTGTCTGGTCCAGCTCTCTTAGTTGAAAAGCAGAAGCTCTCGGAGGGTATTGAGGAGATGAAAACACTTGTTCACAATAGTCACAATAGGGCTGAGGAGGTCACTACTCGTGCCGAAGAAGAACTCGCGCTTGCTAAGTTGATTAGGCGTGGAGCTGACAGGTATCTTGTGCAGGTCCAAAAAACTATTGAAGACTTGACTAGCAAGTTGTCGATGGCTACTGAGAACTAGAATGCTTTGTGGAAATCATTTCGCTCACTAGCCGATCTTCTCCAGACTTCAGCAGATGATGGTCAATCTTGGGCTCAGTTTATTCCCTAGGTTCCTACTTGTTTCCAGGAGTTTGTGAAGAGGTGCGCCTGGCTATGTACCAGAAATGTTCTTGCCTAGGTCCGGGTTCTTGCTCCGGAGGTGCCTTTGTCCAAGATTGCAGAGGAAGCTGAGAGTCAAGAATATATTGATGCCGTTGAAAAGGTGGAGCCTGAGGTCAAAGATTTAGCCAGGAAGATTGTAGATAATCTTAATATTGATATTTCTTCTCCTGATGATGATGCTTGATGTAATTGACCTTTATACTCCTACCTCTAAAATATGACATTATACTCCTTTTTGAATGAAGATTTTTTTGTTGATGTCTTCTTTGCATGGATGCCTTGTTTATTCTTTGAATGAGTTGTCCAAGTGATCAGAATTTTTTCCGGGTAGTTGTTTGACTTGTCGATTGCTTGTCTGATTTTCGTCTACGCCATGAAAACAACTCGGTATATGTAGATCATTGTCTTGACAAATTTTCTTAAATTGTCGAGTGCTTGTCTTGTTTTTGTCTGCGCCATGTAAACAACTCGGTATATGTAGATCGTTGTCTTAGCGAACTTCTCTTGATTTGTCAAGTGCTTGTCTTGTTTTCGTCTGTGCCATGTAAGCAACTCGGTATGTGTAGATTGTTGTCTCGATGAACTTTCTTTATTTGTTGAGTGCTTGTCTGGCTTTTGTCTACGCCATGTAAACAACTCGGTATGTGCAGATTGTTGTCTTGACAAACTTTCTTGATTAGTCGAGTGCTTGCCTGGCTTAGGACTAGCGGGTGTTAGCTTATTAGCTACCCTCATCGGTGGGCTCAAGCATCTTTTCAGCTCTTTTGCTCTCGGCCGGTATGCTCAGGCATATTATTAGCCATTTTGCTTTTTGGTTCGGGTGTTAGCTTGTTAGCTACCCTCATCGGCGGGCTCAAGCATCTTTTCAGCTCTTTTGCTCTCGGCCAGTATGCTCAGGCATATTATTAGCCATGTTGCTTTTTGGTTCGGGTGTTAGCTTGTTAGCTACCCTCATCAGCGGGCTCAAGCATCTTTTCAGCTCTTTTGCTCTCGGCCGGTATGCTCAGGCATATTATTAGCCATGTTGCTTTTTTGTTCGGGTGTTAGCTTGTTAGCTACCCTCATCGGCAGGCTCAAGCATCTTTTCAGCTCTTTTGCTCTCGGCCGGTATGCTCAGGCATATTATTAGCCATGTTGCTTTTTGGTTCGGGTGTTAGCTTGTTAGCTACCCTCATCGGTGGGCTCAAGCATCTTTTTAGCTTTTTTGCTCTTGGCTGGTATGCTCAGGCATATTATTAGCCATGTTGCTTTTTGGTTCGTGAAATCAACTCAGGGAAAACCATAATAAGATATGTTGTCGATGAACACCATCTTTATTGATCTTGAATGAAAACCATAATAATAAATGTGTTGTCAAGGAACATCATCTCTATTGATCATGAACGTTGATCTCTTATGGCTTGTATATATATTCTTCCTTGAGTTGTTTTCATGCGTAGAATCTTCTTAGTTGGCTGATGTGTCATGTATTGTTGACTTCTTTTCCATCTTTAGTTATCAGCTTGTACGTGCTCGGCCCGGTGACTTTTGTGACAATAAAAGGACCTTCCCATGGACTGAGTAGTTTATGGCGTCCGTCAGTTTTTTGTATTCTTCTTAGTACTAAGTCTCTGATTTGGAGTGATCGAGGCTAGGTACTCTTGTTGTAGTGGCGTCTTAAACCTTGGAGGTATCTTGCTGATTGAAGGGTAGCGTTTACTCTGACTTCTTCTATACTATCGAGTTCTAATCTTCGGGTGTGTTCTGCTTCTCCTTCGTCATATTGTTCTATCCTTGGTGACGTCCAGATCAAGTTGGCAGGTAGTACGGCTTCTGATCCGTAAACCAGGAAGAAAGGTGCGTACCCGGTGGCTCTGCTTATTTGAGTTCGTAGCCCCCATACTACTTTGGGTAATTCTTCAATCCATTTGGATCCATAGTCCACTAGTTCTTCATACAATCTTGGTTTTAATCCGGCTAGTATGAGTCCATTAGCCCTTTCTACCTGTTCGTTGGCCTCTGGATATGCGACTGATGCGTAATCTATGCTGAAACCGCAATCTTGTGCCCAACTTTGGAATTCTGTAGCTGTGAAGGGAGAACCCAAATCTGTGATGATTCGATTGGGCATGTCGAAGCAGGTCATGATGTCTTGGATGAACTCGACTGCTTTAGCTGCGCTGTATTTTGTGAGTGGTTTGTATTCAATCCACTTGGTGAACTTGTCAATTGCTACAAAGATGTACTCAAAACCACCCTTTGCTTTCTTGAGAGGTCCTACTTGATCTAGCCCCCAGCAGGAGAAAGGCCAACCGGGTGGGATGCAGATGAGATTGTGAGCTGATACATGAGCTTGTCTTGCGAACATTTAACAACCTTTGCATTTTCTGACGAGTTCTTCTGCGTCTTTCAAAGTGGTTGGCCAGTAGAATCCGGTGCGAAAAGCTTTGCCAGCTATTGTTCTTGAAGCGGCATGATTTCCACAGTAACCTAAGTGTATTTTGTCTAGGATCTCTTTGCCTTTTTCAAATGAGACACATTTTAGGAGTACTCCTGATGATGCGGCTCTTCTATAGAGATTTTCCCCTACTAGGAAATAGCTCTTGCTTCAACGAACAACTCGGGTAGCCTCTTCTTTATCTGCTGGCAACTTATTCTCTTTCATATAGTCGTTAAAAACATGGGTCCATGATGTTGTGATTACCAAAATCTGTGCGCCTTTGGCTGGGAGTTCAGGGGTTATCTCATCGGGTTGTTTGATAGAGGGAGCTAATAACTCCTCTATGAACACGCCAGGTGGTACTTTCGCCCTGTCCGATCCGAGTTTGGCGAGGACATCTACTGCAATATTGGAATCGCGCAGGACATGTAGAATTTCTAATCCTTAGAAATGTTTTTCAAGTTTTCGTATTTCAGCACAGTAAGCGCCCATGTTTTCTTTGGTGCAGTCCCAATCCTTGTTGACTTGGTTGATGATTACTGCTGAATCGCCGTATATGAGTAATTGCTTGATTCCAAGGGTAATTGCCACTCGGAGCCCATGGATGAGGGCTTCGTATTCTGCTTCATTGTTTGTAGCTTGCCATAATATATGAAGAACATACTTGAGTTGTTTTCCGTCTAGAGAAATGAAGAGAACGCCTGCACCGGCTCCGCCTAGCTTGAGTGATCCATCAAAGTACATCTTCCAATGGTCAAGGATGGTATTTGACATTGGTTGTTGAATTTCTGTCCACTCAGCAACGAAATCAGCAAGGGCTTGAGATTTAATTTCCTTCCGTGGGGTGAAGTCGATATTGAGAGCGCCGAGTTCAACTGCCCACTTAGATATGCACCCCGTTGCGTCCCTATTGTGTAGGATGTCTTCGAGCAGGAAATCTGTTACCATGATAATCTTGTGGCTTTCAAAATAGTGGCGAAGCTTGTGTGAAGTGATCAGGAGGGCGTAGAGTAGTTTTTGCACATGCGGGTACCGGATTTTTAATTCTGACAGTACTTCGCTGATGTAATATACTGGGCGTTGTACTTTATATACGCGTCCCTCTTCTTCTCTTTCTATGACTATCGCTGTGCTGATCACAGTAGAAGTTGCCACAATGTACAGCATCATGTCTTCGTATTTCTTCAGAGGTGTGAGAACAGGTGAGGAGGTGAGGTATTCCTTAAGTCTTTTGAAAGCTTCATTGGCTTCTTCTGTCCACTCGAACTTGTCTGTCTTCTTTAGTAGTTTAAAGAAAGGTAACCCTTTTTTGCCGAGTCTTGATATGAAATGATTGAGGGCCGCTATGCAGCCTGTTAGTTTCTGCACATCTTTGACGCTTCGAGGAGGGCCCATCTCTGTTGTGGCTTGAATTTGCTTGGCGCTGGCTTCGATTCTACGATGACTGACGAAGAATCCGAGTAGTTGTCATGAAGGGACTCCGAATACACACTTGTTTGGGTTCAATTTCCACCTCCACCTTTTTAGGTTTTCAAAGGTTTGCTTCAAGTCTTCAATTAGTGTGTCTGGGTCCTTTGCTTTTACCACTACATCATCCACGTATGCCTCTACATTTTCACCAATTTGTTCACCAAGGCATGTTTGGATAGCTCTTTGGTAAGTGGCACCAGCATTCTTGAGTCCAAACGACATGGTCTTGTAGCAGTACGCACCGAACGGAGTGATGAAAGATGTCTTGCTCAGGTCTTGTTCTTTTAATGCGATCTGGTGATATCTTGAATAGCAATCAAGAAAGGATAACAGGGTAGATCCTGCTGTTGAATCAACTATCTGATCAATGCGTGGTAGCCCAAAAGGATCTTTCGGGCAGTGTTTGTTGAGATCTGTGTAGTCGGCGCACATGCGCTACTCGTCCGTATTCTTCTTTTGTACTAGAACTAGATTTACTAGCCAATCTAGATGAAGGATTTCCCTGATGAATCCTACTGCCATCAGCTTTGTGATTTCTTTTTTAATTGCTGCTTTCTTATCGGGTGAAAACCGTCGTAGCCGTTGCCATCAGCTTGGAGCCTTCGTTAATATCAATTCTGTGCTCAGCCGACTCTCTTGGGACACTTGACATGTCGGCCGGCTTCCAAGCGAAGATATCTTTGTTGTCCCGAAGAAAGTTGGTGAGCGTGAGTTTCTATTTTGCTGAGAGGTGGGCGCTGATGGTTGCTGTTTTAGAGGGATCACCAGTGCCCAAGTCGATTTGCTTGACGTCGGCTTCTTTTGGTGGTGCGAGGATGCTGGGCTTTTTAGCCAGTATCTCTAGTTTTTTCTGGTCTTATTTCTGCGGCAATAGTAGCTATCTCTTTTCTTCCACTGGCGGCTTGTGCTTTTGCTACAATTTGGATTGCCTGAATGTCGCAGTCAAAAGTGCGCTTCAAATCACTTCAAAGGCAAAGGACGCCGTTAGGCCCTGGCATTTTGAGCAATAGGTATGGATAATGTTGTATCGCCATGAATTTTGCTAGTGCCGGGCGCCCGAGGATAGCGTGACATGATGAATCGAAGTCTGCAACTTCAAACTTGATGAACTCTGTACGGAAGTTTGAGGGAGTTCCAAAAGTGACTGGTAGAGTGATTTATCCAAGTGGCATGGCTGCCTTGCCAAGTACTATTCCATAAAAAGGGGTGCTCGTTGGTGTAATCATCCCAACGAGTTGTAGTCCCATCTTCCTTAGTGTTTCTAAAAATATGATGTTGAGTCCGGCTCCCCCATCGATTAATACTTTTGTGATAGTCATACCGGCAATAGTTTGATCTAGAACCAGTGGGTAATGGCCAGCGTTTCCTATGCTAGTCCATTGGTCTTCTCTTGAAAACTAGATTGGATACTGTGACCAATTGAGATATCTTGGAGTAGCCAGTTCTGCTGCCATGATGGTTCATAGAGCTAGCTTTTCTTCATGTTTGCTTCTGGAATCTGGTACCTTGGCGAAGATTACTGCTACTATCCCCCTGGATTTTTGGAATCCTTTGTCTTCGTGGTTGTCTTCATCTTTTTTCTAATTGTCTTCTTTAGTGTTTCTCTTACTATCTTTTCTTGTGTAATGATCTTTGAAGGTGTAGCACTCTCCGATGGTATGATTTGCTTTAGGATGCCAGATGCAAGGCATGTTTTCAATGTCATCATGACTTTTAGGTTTGGAAAACTTCCTTGATTTGTCACCCATTGCTACGGTGTTGTCTGGTCCACGTTTTCTTTCCTAATGCCTGTTGTTTCAATGATTTTGTTTGTCCGGGTTGTCTCGGTTGTTTCTATCCGGGAACCTTTCTCATGTCTTCTCCTCTGCAGTAATCATCCTTTCTACTATGCGTCTGAATTCTTCATTGTTTCTTGGGTTTTCTTTGCAGAAATCCTAAAATTGCCACCTAGCCATGATTCCATGAGAGAAAGCTTCGATTACTTCTTGTTCGGTAATGTCATGTACTTGAGCATGTAGTTTGCCAAATCGTCGATAGTAATTTCTGAGACTTTCACCCCCTTTCTGCTTGAGTCCTTTTAATTCTGCATGGGGATGGGGTGCATAATGATTCCTGTGAAATTTTCATAGAAAACTCTTTGCAAGTCCTCTCAATTTCTGATTGACCCCGGATTCAATTTGTCGAACCATTGGAGGGGCATGGTTTCTAGGGCCATGGGGAAAAACAAGGTATTGATATCGTCGTCTCCTCCGGCTAGTTCAATCAATTGTGAGTAGATCCTGAGCCACTGCCTTGGTTCGGTCTTTCCATCATATTTAGAGTGGTTGGATGGCTTAAACTTATGAGGTAGTCGTATTGAAGCAAGTCGGTTTGTAAAATAGGGGAATCTATCGTGCATTCCGGCTTCTTTGTATTCTGATTCAGCACCTCCTTCTTGCCAACTGTTGTTTTGGTGAGAGTAGTTCTACGTGGCTATCTGAATAGGTACTTTGCTTCTGATCTTTGTTGGTTGTTCGACTCGGCAGTTTTGACTATGGTCCCTTCTACTTTCCCCATTGTGACTTCCACTTGGTCCAAGTCTTTCAAAAGCGGACTTCCTTTGATTTTGATCTTCTTGCCCATGAGATGTTGACCTGGCAGGTAGTCCTGATCGGGTTCTTCCATCGTGCGTCCTTAGGGCTGTTGACCGGAGATAGTCTCAGAGTTGTTCCTATTTTTCACTAGGATGTGAGGTCGTTCTGAGTTCTTCTAGTGCTTCTCGAATCCTATCATAGGGTGTATTTGACGCGCGTCTTTCTTTGACTTCTTATTCTAATTTTCTTCTATCGTACTCAGCTAGATCTGACTCATATCTGATCCATGCTTTCTTGCGCTGCCTAGCATGGCGTTGGCGTCCTTGTTTCAATTTGTTTTTTCTTTCTCTGGCTTGCTTCTGATTCCTGGTCTCACCATCGTTCCCTTGGACAAAGGGTGATATGTTGGACTCAGATTCATCCGATGACCTGATGTCGGGTGCTTCTGGGGGGACCAACGGTGATCGAGGGTGGTGAACCATGAATAATTCTCGTGCATGAATTGTTCTGTCATCGTCGTCGGTTTCTCCACTATCAGAGTTGTTGATAACTCTAGTAGAGGCTTTAGGGTCGCAGATTGAGTCTCCTCCTTGGTAAGGTAGAATTGTCATTGTTGTCGTGTCGACTAGTCGGGTATCACTATCCTCAGGAACAGAACCTGGCTAGTGGATGATACAGTCTTGAGATGTCATAGTTAGTATGAGACCTTCCTGAGCTCCTTTCAGTGGCATTCTAAACACCAGATCGAAAGATCTTTTGAGCTGTGCCTGATAAGATGTTGCCATGTTGTGGAGTCTGAATGGAAAAGGTCCTGACTTCTTAAAAGAACTCTGAGTGTACTCTAGGTTGTATTCTTGATAGGCCAAGGCCGTGCTCTAGAACCCCACCGAAAAAGAACTTGGTTTCTCAAAAGAACTCGGGTAAGGCTCTATCTTGGATGCGGAGCCCGGATTTGAGTCAGATGTGCAAAGCCACGAAATCTGAGTTGAATCGGACATCACGAGCTGTGCGAGCCTTCCGGTGAGCTGGTCTGTCGTAGTCGTTGAAATAGAAAGGTCTTCATGGTGATCCGAATCTTTGAGGAGACGGCCTTGGAGCTTGCCGTTGTTGTCCGCCTCATAGATCCATGAACCAAAAATGAAGGTTAACCCTCTTGAGAAGATCATGTTGTCGAGGTCCATCGAGCTCTTGGATGCAAATTTGCCAAAAGCCCCTACCTGGCACGCTAGTTGTTGATGTTTCACCACCGATAGCCTGCCATGGGAGTACCCGGGGCAGTATGTTCGGGCTTCAGCGTATGCAGAACTCAACGGTTAACGCAAGAGACAGTCGATTTATCCTGGTTCGGGCCCTCGACCGGTGATTGAGTAATAGCCCTACGTCTAGTCGGCGTTAGCCTTTGCGTTGGATTGATTGTGTAGTGCTTGTATAACTATTCGTTTGAACCCCCCGATCTAAGGAGCCCTGCCCTCCTTTATATAGTCAGGAGGCCAGAGTCCTAGTCGGTTTACAATGATAGTTCCTAGTAGGATTACAGAATAATACTACTACTAAGATTACGTGGGAGAAATCCTAATCGAACTAGATCTCCTCTCTTCCTTACGGGGTATCCTGTGGGTCCCGCATCGACAAAAACCCTGAGTACGAGAGGGTACTTAGCTAGACTTACCCGTCATAAACCAGAAATAAATTGACTCCAAGGATTATACAAGGCTGTATAAGTGGAGATAGCTTGACAACATTTTGCATAAAAGCGGTTAACTCAATTATACAATTATACTTTAGTTATCAAGTTAATTATAGCTATCCATCTCTAAATTATCAACTATCATGTGCCAAACATGTGGTCTATCATTTTAAGAACATACAATAGTAACCATAGTAGGTATAGTAATTTCATGTTTATCCGAACCATCATATTCCATAGTACAATTACTATGATGTTGGGGCTAGCCAAGTTTCTCACTATCCGAGAGAGACGGCGATTCGAATCGATTTCAACTAGCTGTGAATTTATTCCTAACACAAACCCAGGCAGACCAGATCAACGGTCACCTTAGGTCACCTTTGGTACAACACAAGTACACATTTCGCGGGTTCGTCCAGCGCCGCACAATCAGGGAAAACCAAATGCCAGGACGTTCAGGCCTAGCCTGCCCTTGGGCTCAGTCTGGCTCCCCGCACATTCTTACTACCATCCAGAGTGCGCACTTTTATAGAGCGGGGCCCGACCTGAGTTGAGCTACTCGGCTTCGCGGTCGGAATGAGTTATCCGGCCAACTAAGTGATAGGCATGCGTTTAATCTTGTCAGAAGTGCCAACAATGGTACGGTCCTTAATCGGCATAGACGGAATCATATGAGTCAACCTACCATAGACTCCACCGGGCCTTGATTTACTTTTACCCCATGGTTCTTTTCTACGATAGCAAATATAGCCAACCGTGCTTGGTATTCACCTATATCTCGCAGGTAACAGGAAATCACCCGACTTCTACCGGTCTAAGCAGGGCTAAGCATATATTCGATCCTGGACCTACACAGGGTTAAAGGTATATATATCTGGATAAGGTAGTTCCATGCATCAAGTGTTTTTAGACAACTCTTATAACCTAATGCATCAATCATAAAGGACTCGAATAATATTTTGTAAAAACACTGGGAGACTTAGAATGCTCCGGGGCTTGCCTTTCAGAAAGGAAGTGGGGCGGTGGTTAGGGCACTCCGGCAGCTCTTCAGGGATCTGCTCCTCCTCTTCGGGAACAGTGGCTTGAGGAATCTCCTGCTGGTCCCCTTCCTCTCCTTCGTTGATTTCCAGCAACGTTATCTCCTCTGTCGATCCTAGATGCATGAGTATGGCATAAGATATTGCGAATGCATACATGCTGACAAGTATAGTATGATGATACATGATGAATGCATTCTTGTAAGTATTCTTAATCAGCATGTTGTTTAGTGATAACAAGTGTATCACGTTTACTGAGTAGGTGCATATCTCTTCTTACTCAAACACTCCGACAATTCATGTACTACACCACAAAACAGCAGCTACTTATTTTACTCATAACTGGAGTTCTATTTACCCAAATGTAGTGATCCTAGACTTTCTAGAAAGCTTATTAAATTTTCTACAACTATTATTTAATCACCAAAAGCTAATTCACAATTTATCTTAACTAAAACAGACAATCAATCCAGTGCTGTACAGAAATTCCAGAGAGCAAGCAATTCGGAAATACTAACTTTAAACAGCTATAACTCCTAAACCGTTTGACCTATTGCCCTGAAATTTTAACACAAGATACATGAAGAAGTTACCTACAACTTTGTTATTAACCATTGTTACAGCAAACATCATTTTCACCAAGTAACCTATCAAACTATAGAATCTGTCCGAAAACCCTCCCAACTCGAATTATAAAGCAATAATAAATCTACTTCATGCAAGCATTCAAATTTTGAAAACACAAAGTCTACCAACAGTTCAAGCATACCAAATACCCTCAAGAAAACATAAAGGTAAAGCCCTGTAAGTGCATCTAGCCCTTTAGTGGGTTTTGGTAAATTGAATGACAACACAATTAAAGGTCTAATAAGCTTGCTAAGTGTTGAACAGGAAATTGAGTCTATTGCATATACTTGTGGGTTGTGTATTAACAAGTATATACAAGGTTCAACTAGTAGGCAAATTTGATGATATGCCACATTGTGTTAAAGTGAATGCCAAACTGTGTATTGTTGTATTGGAAGTTAATGGAAGCAATCTAGTTCAAGCAAAAGACAACAATGCAAATGGAATCAATGAAATGGCTTCTATGTTGTGGGATATCATAGCATCATGTGAAAGCAAACATATATGGTAAATGACAATATATAGTGGATATAAGTCGATCTCTACATTGGTTTGCTTACATGGATGAATATATGAAAGATCAATTGGTAGGTCAAGCCAAAATGAGAAGGGAATAAGGAATCATAAATTAGCTTGACCATATCTCAACATTCATATCTAGAAAATATTCAAGCAAGGATCAAAATATTGAAGAAATGGTTTTCAATGGATGCTTAATATAATGTGACTTAAGTATGGCTTGATAGGGTGAAGATAGCAAGGAAAGGGCTTCGAAGTACTAAGCGAAGGTGAAGGGCAAGCGACGGCTTGGCGACCGAGGTACCATGGCTAAGGTGAAGAAGAGAGTACTTGCATTGAGTCGAGGTACTAATCAAGCTATGAGGAGTCATACTGTGTTGAGGATCAAATCATTAGTGGATGTGACTTGAAGCCATGAAGGTGAACTCATATGTATGGAAATGGTTCAAGTCACATAATCAAGGTATAATGAGAATGAGGAAAACATATTCGATAATTGAAGTCTTCAATTGCCAAATGAAGTGGCAACCAGCTCAAAGGCATTTACATTCTTTTATGCTTTGAATTTGAGTTTAGGAAAAGTCGTACTATAAAGAGGGATTCTAGTACAGTTGGTCAACTGTGCAACCAGATGCTCAAAACTTCAGATCTATATCCTCTTACCCAGCCAAAGTAGCCAGCCAAAAATCTCCAGATTCTACCTATTTTGGCTAGGGCGGCAGTGCCGCCCTATGAGGGCGGTAGTGCCGCGCATAAACTACCGTTGGGACCCAAGAGGTATAAAAACCATTTGGGCCAGCCCACAACGGTCAACCATCTTCTCCAACGGTTCAGTTCGAAACTGAACAGACCAAAGCTCACCTCTCTCTCCTCCATTGTTGCTCCTTCATCCCTCAAGCAAATCCTTGATTCCCACCATCAAAACTTGAGAGAAAAGGCAGCAAAACTCGATTGGAGAGAAGATCCACTGATTCCCAAAGTCTAAGAGCATTTGGTTCACGTTTGGCCGGTGGTTCTAGGGTTTGTTACTCTTGGAGCTTGCTCCTAGCCGGCTAGGCGTCGCCCTTGTGCTTGCCAACTCGTGTGGCAGCCTTGGGAGGTTTGTAACGTCATCCTGTAGCTAAGATATTACCCCTCACTTCAAGAGTTCGTTCTCTTGATTTGAGAACGAGGGCAAGACAAGCCTTGGTGGCAAGCCAATCCTTTTGTGGATGCCTCAACAACGTGGACTTAGGCAAGCCTTGGTGGCAAGCTGAACCACGGGATAAATTTTGTGTCTCACGTGCTTCACTTTGTATTCTTGCTGGTTTGACTCTTTGCTAGCTGATTGTTAGGGTTTGGTAGCACGATCCTCTCTTGTGTTAGATTTCTGTGGTATCCAGTCTTCGAACTGGATTTTGTCTTTCTGTTGCAGGATTGAGCAGCTGAGAGGGTCAGGTTACTATCTGCAAAATCTCAACGCTGTCTGCTTTATTTTTGAAGAGCGGCAGTGCCGCCCTATAAGGCCGACAGTTGAAGGGTCGAGATGGCGACTAGAGGGGGGGGTGAATAGTCCTTTTTAAAATTAATCGCGTCGACTAACCGATATAAATGCGGAATAAAAACAATCGGTCTAGCCAAGACTACACCCCTCTATATATGTTCACTAGCACCTTGCAAAGATACTAATTATGCAACTAAGGTGCCGGGCTAGCTAGAGCTCTCCTAAACAATTCTAGGAGCAAGGTCACACAAACCTATGCCACTAGTACTTTAAGCAACAAGGAAGCTCCTACATATGCTAGTAAGCAAAAGCACAAAGCCAACTAAGCTCACTAGCAAAGCTCAATAACAAAGCAACCAATGCCTAATTAGAGAGCGCAAATACTTAGCTACACAAACTAAGCAATGTGACTAACAAGGTTACTAAAACCAAATTAGCTACGCAAGGGAGCTACTTCTATGCTACACAAGCAAGAAGATAATTAGCAAGCTACACAAGCTATCTAATTACAAGAGCAACTACACAAGCTTAATATGTATAAAAGTAATTGCAAGCTTGTGTAATGGGGATGCAAACCAACGGGAAGAACAAGGTTGACACGATGATTTTTCTCCCGAGGTTCACGTGTTTGCCAACACGCTAGTCCCCGTTGTGTCGACCGCTCACTTGGTGGTTCGGCGGCTAATTAGCATCACCCGCTAAGCCCGCACATCGGGCGCCGCAAGAACCTACCCCTTGAGTGAGGGTAGCTCAATGACACGCTTTACTAGAGTTGCTCTTCGCGGCTCCCGTGGGGCGAGCACAATGCCCCTCACAAGCACTTCTCCGGAGCGCCGCACAAGCTTCTTGCGCGCTTCGACGGAGACCACCACCAAGCCATCTAGGAGGTGGCAACCTCCAAGAGTAACAAGCACCACCGGCTCGCAACTCGATCACCTAGTGCCACTCGATGCAACCTAACGATGCAATCGCACTAGAATCGCTCACTCACACAATCGGATGATCGCTATCAAGTATGTGTGTGATGGAGGGCTCCCAAGCACTCACAAGCATGGACACTAAGTCCCTTGAGGTGCTCAGCACCAGCCATGGCCAAGGGCCACTTCTATTTATAGCCCCAAGGGCTAAACTAGCCATTACTCCTTCACTGGGCAACGGTCGGGCCGACCGGATGCACCAGTCGTGTTGACCGGACGCTGGACCTCAGCGTCCGGTCGCCCGCAGACGGCCACGTGTCCTGGTTCCAACGGTCACTTGACTTGACCAGACGTAGCAGCTTTCAACTGACCGGACGCTGAACCCCCAGCGTCCGGTCGTTTCCAGTAAGGTACCGACCTCGACCGGACGCGTCCGGTCACACTTGATCGGACGTAGCCAGCGTCCGGTCACACTCTAGCTTCTGCGTCATCGTATGTCAGCCTGATCGGACACAGCCTGCCAGCGTCCGGTGCATACAGATCCAGCGTCCAGTCAGTTGACCGACGCCAGCATCTTCGCGATCAACTCGTTCTCACTTCTAACTTCTTTATCCTTGCTCCAAAGAGCCAACCACCAAGAATTTTGCATCCGGCGCAATAGAAAATAGACATTTCATTTTCCCGAAAGCACCGAAACCCTACTTTGTAAATACCCCTGCAAACACCACCTCCTTTGTAAATGTGCCAACACCACCAAGTGTACACCACCATGTGTAAGTGTGTTAGCATTTTCACAATCATTTCCCAAAGGATGTTAGCCACTCAACTTGGCACGCCACTCGATCCTAGCGACAATGCAAAGTTAGATCACTCGAGTGGCACTAGATGACCGATATGCAAACAAGTTTGCTCCTCTTGATAGTACGGCCAACTATCCTAAACCCGGTCATAAACTTCTCTATACACCTATGACCGGTGAAATGAAATGCCCTAGGTTATACCTTTGCCTTGCGCATTCCATTCCATCTCCTTCAATGTTGATGCAACACATGCACCAACACGATCAACAATGATATGATCCACTTCATATCATCACATGATCATATTGGTTCATCGATCTTGACTCTACTTGCTCTTCACCATTGCTATCGTCCATCGGCGCCAAGTCTTGCTCAAGCTTCACCGCCACGCGGTCCATCACTCCAAAGCCTTTGACTTGCCCTTCACGCTTGCAACCGGTCCATCAAGCCAAGTCTTGTCTTGATCTTCTCCACCTTGATCACATGACTCAATGTCATGTCTCATGTGCAATAAGCTCCTTCATCATCACATGTGTGAGCTTTGCAACATCTCCAAGCCATTTTCACCTTCATGGCATATGTTGCTCACACACATGTACCTGTGGACTAATCACCTGTGTATCTCACATAAACACAATTAGTCCACCTAGGTTGTCACTCAATTACCAAAACCAACAAGGACCTTTCAACAGTGCCGCCCTATATTCTAACAGCGTTTCGAGTTGAATTTATAGGATTGAACTGCTGAGAGGGTCAGGTTACTATCTGTGAAATATCAACGCTATCTGCTTTATTTTTGAAGAGCGGTAGTGCCACCCTCTGTTCTAACAGAGTTTCAAGTTGAATTTTTATAGGCCTATTCACCCCCCTCTAGGCCTCCTAAACGACATCAAGGTCCTTTCAATTGGTATTAGAGCCTAGCTCTCAATTTTGGGCTTAACCGCCTTGAGAGAACGATGTCGACAAGTGAGGAGGTATCTCTAGAACTCTTACTTTTAGATGGCTCAAATTATACATCTTGGTCTGCTAGTGTGCTTGATGTTTTTAGGACCATGGGTCCTCAAATAGAGCAGATTGTAGATGTGAGCATTTCACCTCCTCATGATGATTTGATCTACCTATCTAGAGAGGAAGTCAAATGCTTACAACTCAATGCTCAAGCTGCTAATGTCTTATTTAGTGCTTTGAGTGAAGATGTACTTGATGCTATCATATTTGGAGATGGTAAACCACTTGGTGATGCTCATATCATTTGGACCACACTCAAGGAAATGTATGGTAACTCCAAATGTGAAGAGAGCAACCTCTCATTGGAAAAATCACTTGAGGAATGCTCAACTTCATCGACAAATGATGAGCCTCAAGTGATTCTCTCAAAAGGCCTATTTGATCATGCCACATCCACTTCCTCGCCAACATATGACTTATTGGATGGTAATGAAATAGTTGGTGAGAACTATATTTTTACATGTGGTACTTCTACTTTCTTTGGTTCTTGTGAGACTAACATTTTGAAGGAAGAAGAAGCTTGTGATCGGTGGAAGGCAAATGATGAATCCACCTTACCAAGAAGCTCAACTCTCTATACCACTTCACATATCGGTCTCATGGCAAAGAAAGAGAAGAAAGTGGCAAGTGAGAGTGAGAGTGAGAGTGACAGTGATAGTGGTAGTGATGATGATGAGATCAATCAACACCTTGCACGTCTAAGCAAGAAAGACAAGTTGATAGTGATCAAGTTCATAGAGAAGATTCAAGAGCAAGAAGAAGATCTCTACAAGCAAGAAGAGCTTCTCGTTGAAAAGATCAAATGTTTGGAGAAGTTGACCAAAAAGCATGAAAAGCTTAAGTGCTCTCATGCTAGCTTGGTCCAAAGGTATGAAAACTTGTCAATTGAGCAAACTCATACTATTAACTCTCTATCTTGTGTTGCTCAATTAGAAGATCAGAATTATATGCTCAAAGACAAGTTGGAAAGACTTACTAGCAAAAATGAGACTTTGCAAGAAAGTCATGATGGGCTTTTGTGCTCTCATGAGAAGCTTATGGAGTCTCATCTCATGCTAGAAGTTGCTCATGAGGTTGTGGTAACAACGGTAAAATCATACCAACCTCACACTCACAAATGCACATATACATAAGTTTCATCTATTTTATCATGTGCTAACAAGTGTTGCTCTCAAGCAAGCCAACCTTCCGTTGAGCATGTAATTGTAGAAACTTGTGATGATTCCATTGCAAAAGAAAATGAACAGCTCAAGGAAGAAGTTGAAATGCTAAAAAGGGACTTGATTCAATGGAAGGGCAAGTGCAATGCTCAACCTTCTCAAGATAACCATGAAGACTTGGTGAAGAAGCTTGAGAAGGGAACAACCGATGCATGCATCAAGCCTTATCAAAAGGGTTACAAGTCCAACAATGGCAAAGTGAAGGGGATACTTAAAGAAGTGCAATCTGTCTAGAATGCGGTAGTTTAGCCAGCTACACAGACTGTGGTAGCTGCCGCACCCCAAGGACAGCAGTGCCGCACCAAGATAGAACAGGAAAGTTCCCAAGGCCATCAAGGTGCAACGTCAATCAAAGAAGACTCTTATCACTTGCTTCAAGTGCAAGAAAGACGGCCACCATGTCAAAGATTGCCCATTGAAGAAAGAAGAGAAGGGCGTGAGCAAGATCCAAGAGAAGAAGAAGATGGTTCATGTCAAGTTCTCCAACATGGGACACAATGCTTCTATTTGTTCCAACAAGGTCGATAATCAAGCCACACTTCCAAAGAACAAGACAAGAAGAAGCAAGAGGAAGTGTTATGGTTGTCATGAGAAGGGATATGAAATTGGCTCATGTCCTAATAAGAAAAGTGAAGGCTTGTCATCATCAACAAAGAGGTTCATTAGCAAGATAGCAAGCAAAGTGCAAAAAGAGAAGGCTAGAAAGAACAAGAATCGCCTATGCTACACTTGCAAAGGAAAGGGACATTTAAGTAAGGATTGTCCCATGGGCAACACTTCTAAGCTCAACTTGTCAATTGATTTAAATATGCTTAGGAGGCCCAAAAATGACACTTGTGCTAGAAAGGTGATTGGTTCACCATGTGCTAGCACAAAGGCCATTTGGGTGCCTAAGTCTCTTGTGACTAACCATAATGGACCCAACATAGTTTGGGTACCAAATTGTGCTTAGTAAGTGTTGTAGGTACTTGAAGGTGATATGAAGCTTTAGGGTGCTTGAGCAAGTTGATTGAAAATATTCACTCAAGCTATCAATCATTTCACATTGCATATTCTTATATGGTTGACCCGAAGATGAATCAATGGAAATACTTCAAACTTCATATTCACCTCGGTAACTAGTACCTAACCCTTGCTAGCTAGCCACTTGACGTGTGTAGTCTCTAATAGTTCACAAATATATGTGTGTTTGTGAATTATTAAGAGTGGCTAGAGTACTTCAAGTCTAAATGAATCATTTGCCATATGATGCTTTTTAATGGCTCTCTAGTAGAGCAAGATCTTACTCATGTTGTAGGTAATGAGGAACCACCTTGTGGGGCAATCAAAAAAATGGTCATTGGTGATATTAGGCCACTAGAAGATCGAGGCCACTGATGATGAGGATCCCTAGGCTGTTGCTGCACAAATTTCCGCTGACGTACTCCATCGACAAGGGCAGCACTCACCTGCTGAACATCAGCAAGGTGCAGTGCCACCCCTGAGGGTGGCAGTGCCGCCCCATCCACCTTAGCAGCAGCTCCTTCAACTCCTACTCCACCACTTCAAGGGCCCAACCTAGAGCCTATCTTTGAACAAGAAGAAGCCAAAAGTCTAGAAGAAGAACAAGGATGTGTTGAGCACCCAAGGGTGATAGTGCCATCCCTCCTACATAGTAGCAGCTGACTTCACTCTAGTTCGTGGACAAATCTACAACCTTCACATGTGCAAGATGAAGATGAAAAGACCACCTCATCCATTACAATCAAGAAGGGTGGTAACATCTAAATCTCAAGTGCAATTTATTTGAAGCTAAACTCCTTTATGTCTTGTGTAGCCACTTAGGATAATAGAAGCACTTGAGGACATTCATTGGTTGCTGGTCATAGAATAGAAATATGATCAAAATTAAATTGATCATCCCACACCAAGCAACATAAATGACTTGACTTTCCTTAGTGGACTTTTAAACCAAGAAAAACAAGATGAAGCAAGTTTATGTTCGTACACATTATGAGTTGGTTTGATGGGTTTGGAATCTTGGTACACATTGGAGGATACAAGTAGATTTCAAAATGGCCAAGAATAAAGAATCAAGCTCAAGTCAAGTAAAGGGACTTATTACTCACAAGTCAAGAACTTCCTACTTGATGGAATCTTGTCATATGTTAGATTGTCAAATTCTCATTCTCATCTTATGGGCATCTACATGCTATAATGGTTGTGAGTATCTCTTGGCATAGTTCAAATTGATTACATTATTGTTGCCATGACCTAGACATAGAGTGAAGATCTCAAGTTCTTAAATGAATAAAGTGCTATGTGAGAAATTCAAATACTTAGAGCACTTATAAAAGAAGACTTTAATCTATGGCCAGAGTTGTGAGACTAATCTTTCTCTCTAAGTGATTTATATAGTCTCACTAAATGAGAATGTGTTTCTCAAATAGAGTGTGCTATTATATGAAGGCTATCAATCCAAAACCATATGATGTATTTTCTCTCTAGCTAATTTGGATTAGATTTGTCTATGTTAGCCACTCACCATAATATGGCTTAAATCTACCCTTTGGACTTAAATGACCAACCATGCACATTTACATTTCCATTCCACTCAAAAGAATGTGCATGAGGCGTCAAGGGAGATTTAGTCCATGTTATGAGGTTTCTCCATTTTGGTAACCCACTTGTCATCCACATATAAATGGTTACTAAATGGAAAACTAGTGCTTGTGTTACTAATGTCTTCTTGTGATTGAGCTTATTCATAGAAAATCAATAAGAAGATG
Organism: Miscanthus floridulus; assembly: GCF_019320115.1. Classification (NCBI taxonomy): domain Eukaryota; kingdom Viridiplantae; phylum Streptophyta; class Magnoliopsida; order Poales; family Poaceae; genus Miscanthus; species Miscanthus floridulus. Next base: position 24,285,940 of record NC_089594.1, read on the forward strand.
TTGTGCTAATTTAATTCACAAGCTTAAAGGTTATTCTTCACCTAAAGAAAGATGTTGCTGCTAAAGGCCATTTAGATCAAAAGTTTCAGTTTCGCTTGAATCAAGTTTGAGGTTGATTTGAATATGCTATAATGGAAGAATTCACAAGATTACAAGTGTTGATGAGAGGACTGACTGGATATAACATCTTGTATGTATTCTCAACTGAAATCACCTCAAAATTGGACAGGAAAAGAAGAAGAATCATCGATCATCAAATCTGTCCAGAAAATTGCAAATCTGAGTTGGCTGCCTTCTAGCATGGATTTGGAGATTCAAATACTGATAAATTGACCTGAACTTTGTGAGCATACTATACTACATCTAGTACTTGTTGCTGTACAATTGGTATGAAGATTGGTTTGAAGAAAATCAGTTTTAAGTTGGTTTCTGTCAGCTTCAACAGTGCAGTTTTCAGATTTGAGCAGTTTTGGTAGAAAATTATTTTCACTGACCAATGGAGTTCAAATGAGCTAAATTTTTTAGAGAAGTTAGAGGACTCATAGATGAAGATCTCTACCTAAATTTCATGCATATTGAGCTAGTGGTCTGAGAGATATGGATTTTTTTGGGATGACAAAATCTGAAAAACTGACTGAATGGAATTGGATTGCATTATGGCAACAAGATTGAGTTAGCTCTCAAGTTGGTCATGAAGAATCAGTAAATATGAGAAATATAAATTTGGTCTAAAGGAGTTTCAATGAAAGAAAAGAACTCACACAAGGGTCCAAATAGTTGCAATCAAAGTACAAGCAGCAGCAAGTGATTGCAACTAGTTGGAACAAGAAGTAATCAGTTGAGACTATTGAATAGCAAGCAGTTTCAAGGAGTTCAAATCAGTTGAAGTATAGTGCAAGTCACTCCCTTGACCTCATATTGTTAATGTGCTTAAGTGAACTTTATGTACTCTTGTAATGCACAAATTTAGGGGGAGCTTAGCCTATATCTTGTGGGATTATTGGTTTCTTTCAAGTGTTTGATGTGCAGTCCCACACATGGAAAAAGGAGGATGGGTAGTTCCTTTTGGACTTCTCTAGGTGTTTAACAATTATTCTAGGAGGTCTCGGTCTTTATAAACCAAGTGCTCCTGGTTTAAATGTTGAATGTCCCAATCCTTTAAATGGACCTAGATTTGGATGAGATGGAGAAAATAATTGAAGAGTGGACTTTCAATTGCTATTTCTTCCTCTCTAGGTGCTCATCAAGTACTTATGATCCATCCCATTGATCTTCCCAGGATCTTATCAACAAAGAGTGGTAACTCCTAGTTCATAACTTGCAAATTTCATGAATTTTACCTTTGCTTTCTGTGTGAGTTGCTTTAGGTAAAGAAAGAACTAGGAAACTAATATGGATCTTGGATGATCACAAAATCTCTAATTCACCACATTTCATCAAGAGAGAACTATAGCCATCCAAATCATTGAAGTCTAACTTATGATGGTCATATCGATGAAAATATGTGTGGTGATCTATCTACCTTGGTGGTGGTATGTTTCCTTGGCATAATTTTCAGTTGTTGTTGCAAAATTATAATGCCTTGACCAAGATATAGGATGAACTCCCCTCGGACTCTTAAACCGATTCTAAGTGCATTTCACAAGTAATTCAAGCACTTGATGCACATATTAAGGGGGAGCCCATCCTATGCCTTGTGTCTTTTAAGACTAACCTTCTTCTTCTAGTGAATTTGTGTAGTCTCTTGCTGAGAATGAGTCTCTCATGAGTATGCTACATTGACTCAATCCAAATTGGTTATCTCTCATATTCATTTGGATTGTATTTTTATCTCTTAAGTAGCTACTCTCCATAATATAGCTTAAATTCCCTTGTTTGGACTTAATTGACCAAAAGTGCCTATGTTCTTGCCTTCACATGTATATGTATGCACTATCAAAAAAAAGGGAATTTAGTCTATGTTATAAGGTTTTGCAATTAGTGATCTACATGCCTTCCACATCCAAAATGATCACTAGTTGTGAAATTCTCTTGTGCAATTTAATGCTATCTCTTGTCTTTATGAGCATTTCCTAGGTGACATTATGAGATACGGGCATTCATTCCAATTGGCATCAACTGGTGAAGATCCTTTCAATAGAACAACACTTGCACTTGTTGATCTTTAGGATTTCTCTTGGTTGGGCTGGATAGCTCTCGAAACAAGCTTTCCAGAAAGTCCAAGATCACTAAAACGGAGTTTCGGAGTAAAGAGATATGACGTTTTCCGTGAGGTGGACCTGTGCTATTTCTGAGAGCTACGGCAGTGCCGAGCATAAGGGCGGTCAGTGCCGCACCTGTACAGGTCTTGATGGCTAGTTTTTGAACTCCACTGGCTAGTTTTGGTTTTGGGTGTATATATACTCATCCCACGGCCCCTGGGCTAGCTGCTGACGACCAAAACATTACAAAGCCTTGTGAAGACTCTCAATTGGTGTCAAAATTATGAAGATCATATTTCAATTGGTATTGATTGATAATCTTTAACTTGGTATATCAAGAAATATGTCTTCAGCTGATATCTCAATATGACAACAAGAGCTAGCAATGGACTTTCAATTGATATCAAGCACAAGTTTATGATATCTCCTTGAAGATGATGATGATGAGAGATGGGCACAAATGAAATTATCTTGCATAAAGAAGTACTAGTCCCATCAAAGCACTAAATCCAAGTATTGAAATCATCTTCATGGTGGAGATTATGAGGCTTAGAACAAAGGTATATCGCTCCATGAACTCATGTATTACCTTTGTGCATCTAGGCCTTTACATGCTAGTGTGTGCATGTGTATGCAATTTTTGAGTCACACCATAAGTTTGTTTCTTGTGGTGGCGATTAGAGAATTCTTTAGATATTTGGTTGATACCTCTTGTGGTGATGGCATGAGTTTGTCTCATGTTATACCTGTCATCTAAGTGAGGTATGAGCCAAATATGCTAACCTCTCAAGAATCTTGACCTAAAAGTTGCATACTTTGTTTGGTAGAAAATAGGTGAGAAATCCATATGCTAAACTTTTACCTACTTTTGCCCTCACTTGTGACCATCATTTCTTCCTTGTGGTGGAGAGATCCTTTTTGGAGATTAATGCCAAAGGGGGAGAAATATTGGGGGAGAAGAGAGATTGATATGAGGAATGGAAAGGGGTAAAGGAGAGGCATACATATAAGGTTTAAAAAATGTGGTGTGTGCAAGGATAGTTTAAATTGATGCTCTTGATAAGGACCATTTATGCTAGTGTGTGGCATTCATGCCTTGAGTGATGCTTTATTTCTCTGTGTCTGGTCAGCAGGTGCAGCAGTGCCGCTCTTGGGTGCAACAGTGCCGCCCTCTGCTGGTCAGCAATCTTTGAGTGCATGAACTGTCATGAGCATCACGATTATCATGTTACACCTTGCACCCCAATGGATGCTAAGATATAGGGGAGTTCCCACACTTCATCTTAAATATGTGCATTTGCATTTGAGGCCAAAATTTGAATTCTTCAATGCACACATTTAGGGGGAGCTCACTATATAATAGGATTCAAAATCTTAATGTTTATCAATCTCTTGTAAGCTTTAGTTGTGTTGTCATCAATCACCAAAAAGAGGGAAGATTGTAAGTGCATCTAGCCCTTTAGTGGTTTTGGGTAAATTGAATGACAACACAATTAAAGGTCTAATAAGTTTGCTAAGTGTTGAACAGGAAATTGAGTCTATTGCATATACTTGTGGGTTGTGTAATAACAAGTATATACAAGGTTCAACTAGTAGGCAAACTTGATGACTATGCCACATTGTGTTAAAGTGAATGCCAAAACTGTGTATTGCTGTATTGGAAGTTTATTGGAAGCAATCTAGTTCAAGCAAAAGACAACAATGCAAATGGAATCAATGAAATGGCTTCTATGTTGTGGGATATCATAGCATCATGTGAAAGCAAACATATTGGTAAATGACAATGTAGAGTGGATATAAGTCGGTCTCTACATTGGTTTGCTTACATGGATGAATATATGAAAGATCAATTGGAATGTCAAGCCAAAATGAGAAGGGAATAAAGAATCGTGAATTAGGCTTGACCATATTGATGTTGATCCATGTATGTCTCTATGTGAGACAAACTGAAGCTTGATTGATCTCAACATTCATATCTAGAAAATATTCAAGCAAGGATCAAAATATTGAATGAAATGGTTTTCAATGGATGCTTAATATAATGTGACTTAAGTATGGCTTGATAGGGTGAAGATAGCAAGGAAAGGGCTTCGAGGTACTAAGTCGAAGGTGAAGGGCAAGCGACGGCTTAGCGACCGAGGTACCATGGCTAAGGTGAAGAAGAGAGTACTTGCATTGAGTCGAGGTACTAATCAAGCTATGAGGAGTCATATTGTGTTGAGGATCAAATCATTAGTGGAAGTGACTTGAAGCCTTGAAGATGAACTCATATGTATGGAAATGGTTCAAGTCACATATTCAAGGTATAATGAGAATAGGAAAAACATATTCGATAATAGAAGTCCTCAATTGCCAAATGAAGTGGCAAGCCAGCTCAAAGGCATTTACATTCTTTTATGCTTGAATTTGAGTTTAGGAAAAGCCATACTATAAAGAGGGGATTCTAGTACAGTTGGTCAACTGTGCAACCAGATGCTCAAAACTATAGATCTACATCCTCTTACCTAGCCAAAGCAGCCAGCCAAAAATCTTAGATTCTACCTATTTTAGGCTAGGGCTGGCAGTGCCGCCCATAAACGACCGTTGGATCCAAGAGGTATAAATACCATTTGGGCCGGCCCACAACGGTCAACCATCTTCTCCACGGTTCAGTTCGAAACTGAACAGACAAAAGCTCACCTCTCTCTCCTCCATTGTTGCTCCTTCATCCCTCAAGCAAATCCTTGATTTCCACCATCAAAACTTTAGAGAAAAGGCAGCAAAACTCGATTGGAGAGAAGATCCACTGATTCCCAAAGTCTAAGAGCATTTGGTTCACGTTGGCCGGCGGTTCTAGGGTTTGTTACTTTTGGAGCTTGCTCCTAGCCGGCTAGGCCGTCGCCCTTGTGCTTGCCAACTCGTGTGGCAGCCTTGGGAGATTTGTAACCTCATCTGCAGCTAAGAATTACCTCTCACTTCAAGAGTTTCATTCTCTTGATTTGAGAACGAGGGCAAGGCAAGCCTTTGGTGCGAGCCAATCCTTTTGTGGATGCCTCAACAACGTAGACTTAGGCAAGCTTGGTGGGAGCTGAACCACGGGATAAATTTTTGTGTCTCACGTTTTTCCACTTTGTATTCTTGCTGGTTTAGCTCTTTGCTAGCTGATTGTTAGGGTTTGGTAGCACGACCTCTCTTGTGTGAGATTTATGTGGTATCCAGTCTTTGAGACTGGATTTGTTCTTTCTGTTGCAGGATTGAGCAGCTGAGAGGGTCAGGTTACTATCTGTGAAATCTCAACGCTGTCTGCTTACTTTTGAAGAGCGGCAGTGCCGCCCTATAAGGCCGGCAGTGCCACCCTCTGTTCTAACAGCGTTTTGAGTTGAATTTGCAGGATTGAGCTGCTAGAGGGTCAGTTACTATCTGTGAAATCTGAACTCTGTCTGCTTTAGTTTTTGAAGAGCGGCAGTGCCGCCCTATAAGACCGGCAGTGCTACCCTCTGTTCTAACAGAGTTTCAGTTGAATTTTTACAGGCCTATTCACCCCCCTCGAGGCCTCCTAAGCGACATCAAGGTCCTTTCAAGCCCAAACTATTTATTCAAATGCCCTTATTATTTTATTTAGATATTTAGGTTAAATAATAAACATATACCAAATATACTTCATAAATTCTCAGAAATTTACAGTGGCTTACTAGTGCTACCAATAGACTATTGTAAAAGTTTTATGCCATTTTACCAAGTAAAACATCCTATAAAAAAATGACAAGACATAAAGGCTTAAAATAGCATAAATAGAAAACCCTAGTGAAAAGTGTCAAGCAACAGATTTCATATTTTTCTTAGCATCCATACGGTACTAGGACAACCTCCAACACATATCACGAATATTGGATTCATAAATAATTTATAAAAATTCATACAAGGATCACCTAATTATAAAAGAAAAATCTATAACTAAAAATCTACTCATGCACTGACCCTCAAATTTTACCAGAGCTTATACTTGTCAAGAACAAATCACCACATAAATTTCATAATTTTTGGAGCACAGGAACTCCAGATATAAATTAAACAAGTTTACATACATTTGAAAACACATTTCAAGTTCATTTTAAATCTTCCAGAAACTTTACTACAATTGCTAATATTATTTTTCATAAATACTAAACTTCACCCAGATCCTAACAAAATTTGAACCACCAAATTTGGATTTCCCAAACTCCAGATATAAAATTTAAAACAGCATGAAATCTGAATTTAAATGAGCTATCCTATTCTCTACTGTCGCTGACCGGTGGGACCCGCAAAACAGTTGACCCCACATGTCAATGACACGAAACAGAGCAGCGGCGCTACACAACGCTTGCGCGGCCAGAGCTTGTCGCCGGTGAGCTCGCCGATGGTGGCATCTACACATCAGGACCCCCACGACCTCCCGCACCTACTGGTGCCACAAGATGGGCCGATGGCCGAAGCTACAAATGGCGACGGCGTTCATGGCGGCTCGACGGCGCTACGCCGGCGATGACCACAGAGACCCAATCACAACTAGGATGAGCATCTACGACCCCTGGCTAACCTAGCGCATAAGCTATCGCAGCAAGAGGTGGACGGAGATGGCGTGGCCACGACGACAGACTCGGCGGCAGAACTCCGGTGAGCTCATGCGCGGTGCTGAGGCTTTACCGGCACGGTCAGTGAGCACGGGTGGGCACGGTGAGATGGTAGGAGTATGGTATGAAACTTCCACAGTGGCTAAGGAGCAATGCGGGCGAGCCTAGCGCTGTAATGGCGACGACGAAGGTGGGAAGTACTCGGCTGCTGTGGTGCTTCGACCAGTGAAGGAGGAGGCAGAAAAGCGAAAATGGGAGCGGCTCAGTGCGGGCGGATGCTGGGGTGATAAGGCTGGCTCTGGCCTGGCTCTGCGCGGTAGGGCGTCAGCGACGCACGGCCATCCTCGCTTCCACGCGGTACGCAAGCTCTGTGATGGTCGGCCACCGAGTTGTTTGATTCAGTTCATTCAGACTCGCGATGCTATGCCTGACAGCGCACTTTCGTGGAGCTTGATCTTCTAATCCATGAAGTATTAGCGCACATAATCAAAACCAAACTTGTAGCTCAATGTACCAACTTTAATTATTCTTAAAGGGTCATGTGCTAACTCTCAACGAAACCGAGTTATATCATCCCAAAGTTGAGGTTTTCAAACTGTCAGTTAACTGACTTGGAAAAATTTTACAAAGTGTTGCAACTAGTGTTTTGTTGATTTTTGTGAGCTCCAAAAGACTAAGCTATGCACCTTATCATCTCATGACCCAAAAATAAAAGTTGTTCCCCATATCAAATACTACAACTTTGCTTTAGTGACCACCTACATGCAAAGTCTCTAGCATAGTTCAAACTTGGTCAAACCTATTACATTCAAATGATGACTTGTTCATGAACTATGACTTAGTGACTCATTTAGCCCTAGCCATGAATACCAAAGTTGTTCATAATGATACTCTAAATATGTTTAAGCTAATTGCAAGGTCACACAATCATTTCATACATTAGTTGCTCATAAAGCTTTTCAGGTCAACACACATAGCATCACTTAAGTACATGGTCATGAAAAATGATCTTCAAGAACAATGTTACATTTGTCACCCTAAGTGTAGCTAATATGTTTTAGTGACTCACATCAACCATCTACATGTATTCACTCATGATCATATGCATATTTTCCAAGAAACATGAAATAACAAGCAATGTTTCATATGTTTCAATCACATGTTTCAGGTGTAAATGCTTATATATGAATGCTTGATGCTCATGCTCATGCTATGCAAGTCAAATTATGCAAGGCTAACACCTAGGGTGTTACAGCGCACGCCGCCGAGGCCGGGGAAGAAGCAGGGGGAGACCATCTCCAAGGGACACAGGAACTACGACCTCCGGGGCATGGCTTTGGGAAATGGAGCAGCCGCTCACTACCCCAGTGGCATGGCGCCGCTCCAAGTGAGCTCCTACTCTAGTGAAAAGCTAGCAACCAGCCTCAAGCTTGAGCAGAGCACAGCTTGCTCACTCTTCTTGTACTAGCACACCGTAGCTGTGAGAACAGAGGTCCAAGAAGAGGAAAAAGGAAGCTCTCTGGTGGTGCCGGTGCGTGCTTGCTTGCTTGCGGGTGGCAGAGTAGAGTCGGCCATCCATGGACGCCTACGAGCCAACCAAGGTGGTGTTCTCGCAGATCCAGATGCTGGACCCATACCACGCCGCCAAGATCATGGGCTTCCTCCTCATCCAGGACCACGGCGAGAAGGAGATGATACGACTCGCCTTCGGCCCCGAGGCACTGCTCCACACCGTCATGGGCAAGCGCGCAAGGACCTTGGCCTGCTCCCAACACCGGGCTCCGGCCCGGGCACGCCCACCCCGCCGCGCACTCGCCGTTCCTCCTCTCGCGCCAGAACTCCGGCCGCAGCGGCGGTGGTGGCGTCGGCACTGCGTCGTCGCCGCTCTCGGTGTCGTCACCCTCGTCGGGCACCGTCGCCCGTGTTCTCCAGGAGCAACAGCGTCGTCAGCAATGGCGTGGCGGTGGAGGATGCGTTGGCTGCCGTCGGGGAGGACCTCATGAGCCCGGCCGCAGGCGATAATGCCCCGTCGTCGCCCTTCTTCGCCGTCGGGGACCCGCTCCTCGATGAGCTCCAGCTGCAGGAGCAGCTCATGTTCCTCAACAATGCCGGCGGCGGCCACCAACTGCCCCTGTTAGACGCCGTTGGGTTCTTCCTGTACGACAGCCTCGGCTGGGCCAATGGCGGTGGCCCAGGGCACCACCGGAGCTCGTCGTCAGCGAACTCTACCTCGGCACCGCCGGAGCTCGTCGGTCAGCAAGCTCTGCCTCGGCAGGGCTGACGGACTTGGCTGGAAGCCCTACATGCACTACGCCCGGGTACTGCAAGAACGACAACTCTTGCCGGTTCATGCACGGCGGCCTCCCCGACGATGCCACCGCTCTCGCCGGTGCTAAGATGGACACCGCCACCTTGGAGCAGCAGTGCCAGGACATCCTGCTGCGCTCCAAGTTCCAGCGCCTTGCCACCGCCGCCGCCTTCCCCTACTCCCCGACTGGCTCGCTCCCTGGCTCCCCGTCCGCGGCTACCAAGTGCTCAACTTGTTCCAGTAGCTGAGCGTCGAAGAAGTCGACCTCGCCGCACACGTCGGTGGTCCCCCGCTCGCGCCCCGCAGCGGCCGCTCCAGCTCGTCAGCCGCCGACCGCCGCCAGCAACGCGTCGCCGGGGCCTGGCCCGCACCCGTCGATCGCCGAGCACCCGCACCTGCCAGACTGCCTCCGTGTTGCCCGGGCTCACGCCGCCCCCAGCCCAGCGCGCCGTCGAAGAGGAACTTGCTCTCCAGCAGGGAAGAGATCTCGTAGCAGAGCTTGCCCCGGTCCACGTCGGGTGAAGGCACGCCATAGCTGCAGCAGATGGGAGAGATGGACGAGATGGGTGGCGTGAGCAGAGTGTGGCGAGTCTTCGGTTGCGGTGGTGTGATGGCTCGACGGCTCAGCGCGCGCTCACGGCCTGCTTATAGATGGCCACACTGCAGCCAGCCACCACACCAGTGAGCGTTTCTGCTCTGCTGCGCGCCTACGCCAATAGGAGAGGCGGGTTCTGAAGATAAAGAAGGCAAGGGGTTTTCTGTAAATGTACGTTGTATTTAAGGTTAAATAAATAGTATGGACCTACAGGGAACCATTTTAAAAATTTATGGACCCAAAAATACAGTTTCAAAGTTGATTAACCTATATGATTGGTCTATATGATACCCCAACGAAAGTTAATGAACCTATGACGCATTTGACTCTTATTTATATTACTAGTAGTCGCTGCATGCTTCATGCTGTCGTCATCCATGTCATCCGTATGTGGATCGGCCGAGGCAATACATGCATGCTGTAACGGATCTCAATGCAATGGAAGGCTAGTCTCAGCGACTCTTCCCGATCGATCGCCGTCACGTTTGGCGGCTGTATGTAGGTGATATTTTTCTTTCCATCTACTGTTGCCTATTGTTTTGATCTATGTAGGTGCTAGGCCCTGCCTGCTCATAACTCTATGTAGAGGTTCAATTTCTAATCCTCAAGGATATATATATGATCCTTAGTTCTCTCTAATCCAGACTGGAAGCGTTCATCGCACCACAAGTTAATCGGCAATTTTGTATGAAAGTTGTCCTTTCAGATGCTTATTCATTAGCTATGACTAGCCACTCCTACCACACTAAATAGTCAAAACTGATAAAATGTTGGCACAAAATCCGATACCAGAATCCAGCACCTCAACCAGGTCCTAAATCAGCAATCACACGAACCCGAATAGCTGACCACATATATCAGCGGTAAACGATCGTGGATTATTTACTGCTGGCTGGTTTGGTGCGAGAGAAAAATTATTCCAGCTTATAATCCACGATCGTATACGAGCAAGCGAACATGCAGTATTAGTATATCTCTGGTATTAAGTTCATAAAGCCTATTTAATTCGGCAAATTTGAGTATTCGACACCCTACCACGCAACCAGAACTACACTGAAAAGTCTAGTCCTCAGTGGCAGCCCAGCCTACGATCAACCATTCCCAACTTAAGATGTCAAAGCAAGCACACATCGACCTCTAAACCTAGATATTCGAATAAATACCACAAACATATGACCAATAACTTTTTGATAGACTATAATCATCATTAATATTAATAGCCACCATAATTGTTCCGCTTTCTATATAGCGAAAAATATAACGAAAAAACTGCTCACTATATGCCGGAACATATGTCCTCAGATCTTTAATATATATAAAACTGCTCAATATATGTCATTTAAGAATAGTCTAGTAACCCATTAAATCTTGACCCATATTACTCACCATCATCATTATGTAAACTTGTAAAGTAGCCCATCTGATCATCATCTAGATTCCTAGCTCACATATGTCATCATGAAAAAAAATTACAATGTAACCCTTCAATATAATTTACATTTAAAAACATAACCTAAAGCAACCTCTAAAGCTAAATGGCATACACATATCATTATAAGAAATACCAAAACACTTCTCTACATTATACTAAGTTATCCTTTTTTCATTATTAATATAGACAAATTAACTCAAGCTTGGAGAGCTCATATATGCATGAAGTGATCGATTTCCAAGCCAAATAAAAAGTTGAATGTGTAGGTGCAATGTAAAGGGGAAAATAGAATGGAGATGGAAAATATATAAAGTAGTAATTGGTGGTAACTAAAGTATATAGGATGCTACCCCTTTTATATTAACTTTTATGAATTTTGTATTGAATATTTTGGCTCATAAACCATTTTAAATTAAAAATATTTCAACTATAAAGTTTTAGATCTCTTCGAAAAATATAGTTTTCGTATAGTGAGTCTCAATTCGTTGTCATTTGGGAAAAAAATTCAAAAAAAATAAATTTCAAGATCCAAAAATTCAACAAAATTGGGCCTGTAAATGATCTTAAATAGAAAACTTAGACAATTGTAAAGTTTTAGATCTCGTCAAGCTCTACACTTTTGATATACCATTTGTTTCCATCTGAATTAAATTTAAAAAGATATGAATTTATTTGTTCGACATCTATTTTCAGAGGCGATTGACACCCCTGAAAACCACCCTTGAAGAAAAGGGTATGCGATTGTAAAAATCATCTGCGTAGTTGAAATGAGAGAAAGTAAAGATAAGTAATTTTGCTTGTCACGTCCTCCAAATTTATACACTACTAGCAAAAGTGCCCGTGCTTTGCAACGGGAAGAAATTAATCCTAGGACATTGGAAATGTATTTACAAAATAAGAAAAAAATCATTTATTTTTTAATTATAATTGAACAAGTCTGTTCACTGAATTTATAATTAACTGTAACATTGAGGACTTTCATGTAAAATTACCTAACACAATAGCACCATGTATTGTATGCTTTGAATTTTGCATGAAGTATAAAATGGGTTCGTGTAACAAAATTTCAGATGCTAGAACATTAACATGTAGTACAATATTACTTCTTCGCTACTTCAATATCACCAACGAAATATGGTTCAATAACTTATAAATCAACAAAGCATCCTTTGATTTTATATTCATGAGATGATCAGCTGACATGTGCATCATCTAAAACAAACGGGGCAGTTTTGAGTAAATAACATCCATTTAGAGATTAAAATTTTCTAAGGAACTGTTGGACTGATGATAGTGGTTGATAAAGGGTCTGCTTGGTTCTGGGCGTAGCTCGCCTCGCCTTGTCTTGCTGCATCAGCACGAACGACGAGGAGCTCGCTCGGTCGAGCAAGCCGATTTGGCTCTCCCACAGGAGCAAGCCAAATCTTGCTCATCCCAAAGAAAGTAGATTCCATTAACCAATACAAATTTCTCCACATTAGATAGAGATCAATAGTTAGATTAACATTAAGATCCACAAAAGTCATCATTTGTCGGTCCAATTTTGTACTTGAAGATAAACTAATAAGGAATGGACAATGGTCATTGTTAGGAAAAATGATTGTCTTTCAAATCAATTTTGGACTTCTACATTAAATTAACATGGCATGAACAATGAGCAATGGTCATTGTTGGGTGGGTAAAAAACAGTTCTTATACAAATCAATGTTGTGGTATGCCATACTAAGGACAAATTGAATATCGAGGTCATGATGTCAAAATGAGTTGCTCATAAAACTCATAAACAGTAAAGAGCAGGTTTCTCATCTCCATGGAGCAATGGATAACAGCAGATCACCTCATATAATATTTCTTTACCAAAATTTGTTTGAATTAATTCTCCAACATTTTCAATGCATGATTGGACGAGAGCCTGCAAACAAATTAAAAATATATTAGGACCAAATCCAATCATCTAACTGCATGAGATGCTTATAGGAGGATAAGATGTTTATGTTTACTCCAGGTGCTTGAAGCGTACAGAAAAGTTAGTTGATCTTATTTAAGAACCCGTTTGTATTGGTGGTGGGACTAATTTTTATAAGGGTGTGCTTAATTAGGTAGTATTCTCTCTTTAAGCACTAATGCTTAAGCACCTTGCATTATACATGCCCTAAGCTCAGAGCCAGATTGCAAACAGGAGTGAATGTAACCTGGAATACATCCATTTCCATCCACGAGGTATTTCATATTTGCGGTGCCATTAGTATTTAGTAAGTATGCTTCTAGTACATAGAAAATAGAATTCCATCGAGATAAGTGCAACGACAAGACAGGCCAAGATGCAGAAATACAATAAGAATCAGTGGTAACTTCAGAAACAGAAGGGCAATAACCAGGGACGAAGCCAGAAAAAAATTTAGGAGGGGCTGAACAAAAGAATAGAGGTTTTTTTATCTTCTCTTAGCCTTAGCCCCTCCTACCTAATACATATATGCATAAAATTTTAAGGAAGGGCTTAGGGAGGCTCCACGTGCCCAGGATCGGTAGGGGGGCTAGAGCCCCCCCCAGCCCCACCGCTGCCTCCGTCGCTGGCAATAACCCTATATTATTTCAAAGGGTTGGATACAGAATAGTCACTACGTACGCAGACAAAAAAGGGTGGATACACAAGCAATGCTGCAGGTGACCTACTACTGCACATAATTTACTGGCCACTTATTTTGTTTCCTTTCTATAACCATGGCTGTTTCACACAAAACATTGTGCACTGAGATCAGCAGCCTGGAATTAGAGTTTTTGTGATTAAAACTATATCTACCCTAGTTGCAAGAATTAACACATTTCTTAAAAGAATGATATGTTCTTTAATGAAATAGGTACGGGCATCACCTCGGCCAGCTCACTCTTGACCAACAGTTCATGTCGCCTTTGTAATGGATCCTTCTTGCTCTCAGACACAATTTGCATGCCTTCTAAGCCATTGGGATCTTCATCAGTCACACCATCTACTTCATTTTCTGATGTGTCACCCTGAACCAGAAACATCAACTATTTAGGATGTCTTTCTCTATAGAATACTTGGAGATGAAAGAGTAGCTAACTTGCCTCTGTTGGACTAGAGAAGGTACATTGTAGTTCAGACAAGCCAGATCATCCGGAGAAAGATAGCGTGAGCAAAGAGGGTGAAGTAGTTGCAGCAATGGTCGTCTCCCATTCTGTTCCAGCAAGTAGATCCATTAGTACTAGTCTTAATCTTAAGTGCACAAATTTACAAAAAAATCCAAGATAAACTATTCGGACAAAGGGAAACCATTACCTTGTCAAAAATGAGTTGCTTTATATGTTTTGCCAGCTCTTGAATGACAATCTACCAGGCCAAAGATAAACTGTTAGTGTCGCCCATTTCTAGCTGCTTTGCAACAAGAGGCATGATTCTCAGAGAAAGCAAACTGTAGGTGCTAACCAACCTTAGAAACAAGCTTTGTGTCATCAACAATGGAAATAATGCAGATAAGGAACTGGATAAAAAAGAGATGTGTTAGCAGAGGACTGAGGGTAAATCGAATCCATTTGTAAGAACAACTTGAATCTTGTCTAGAAAAGGGAGAAATGCTTCACAGGTCACAATATCTCATAGTTTAAGAGCAAAAGAATTTTAAATAAATAGTCATTACTCACAAGACATCCAAAATCACTTAGAGCAAGCTTCATAATGCGCCCCTTCAAACTTTTAATAATCTTCTTCATGTCCTGAAACACATTGCCATGTCCATTTAGTCTTGTTAGTACATACAGCAGAAAATAAATACGCAATAAGGAGTGCTCAGTACAGTGTAGTGCATAATTCAATTTGCAAAGATACAAGCGCCACAAAATTTATACAAAACTAAAGCAGCACTGAATAAATCAATAGCGGATAGTGGCGGAGAAAGTGATTGATCTGGAGTTAACATATAATAAGAACCTGTACAGAAATACCTTTGCACTGCCATGCTTGAGGCAACTAATTCCCAATTTTAAGTGAACTGAATCACACATAGATCAGGGCATGGGAAGGTTCAGTTCCACTGCAAGACAGGACATTGAAGATACTGTCCATAAGAAATTCCAAACATAAGCTCATACTCCAGTTCGTCCTCCTAGCGTTCCATGCAGTCCTCCCCCAGGCCGCTGCCGCGGAGGTAGCTCACAGAGAATAGCATACCAACTACTCTTGTTAGTATACTACTCAGTGTTATGTAAGAAGAAGAAAGCACATATGAATACCTAGTATTAACTAAACCTAGCGAATCCAAAGAGAATAGCATATGAACTACTCCAGTTTAAAAGAGAAAAAGAACAAAAAAACTAAAACTACTTATAGCAACATCAAGAAGCAAACCTTGCTGGATCGTGTGTACGGTGACATCAAGAGTTTTTGTTCTGTTCAGCATGGCAAGATCAGGCTTCTGTACTTGTTCAGATCCGCGAGATCAGGATTTCAAAGCCTACAAAAACAGGATATCCCAATGGCACCCTTTTAAGTTTAGTTTCAACCGAAATCTCTAATATATAAATAGAAAAAAAGTGAAGGAATTGTGTCTGAACGTGGAGTCCATGTCAGACTTACCATGGATTTTTCCAGATTCGAGCGGGGTGTTTAGGAATTTTTAATAGGCTATTTATCCCCTCTAATTGTACCTTTCACCTCCGCCGCCTGAGCCTGCTCGCCGTCGGGTCCGCCTCGGCCTTCGGGTGATGGCCAGAGGTCGAGGAAAAGTTGAGGGGCACGGTCAACAAGTAGACAGAGAAAAGTAACCAGGGTGGAATAGGTTATTTAGCATGCTCTATTAGGTCTTCTCAGGCTCACATGCTACGCTGCGTGCCCGCTGAGGTGCCATATCACGTAAAACTAGTAAAAACATAGAAAGTTCACGGTTTAGGATGGTAGGAGCAAATAAAAGTGGCAAAGAAAGACTGTCATCCGTGACTATAGAAAAAAAAAGTTTAAAATCCCTGAATTTTTTCCGATTCGAGCTGGTTTCTTCGTTGGATTGGATTCGATTCCAACTCGCTACGTGGATGGAGCGTCGGTGATGCCATGAACGTCGACCAATGCAGCGGCGCCAGCTTGCGGCAGCAGGGCCCGGGAGGAGGCAGCGCAGACTGCTCCATTGAGCATCGGCGCTGCACGCGAGACGGGAGGAGCGGCGGCGCTGCGTCGGACACGGAGGGAGGGAGGGCCGAGCCGAACTCGGAGCGGCGCGACGCCGGCGTGTGCGTACGGCGGCGCAGCGTTCTTGCGGATCTGTGACGGAGACGGAGGGAGGGAAGGCGAACTCGGAGCGGCGTGCGGCGTGTGCGTACGAAGGTACAGCGTGCGTGCGATTGGAATTGGATAGGATAAGCGGGAAAAACAAAAAAGGAAAGCCACGGGCTGAATACAACTCGGAAGCCCACATGAGTCCGACCAGTATCAGGCCGAACCAAGCGAATAGTTGGGGCTGGACGAAAATCTAAAGCGGACAGAAATTTTGTCTTTTTATTATTAGGGATAGATTTTTTGTTACCTATCTAAATTAGTCATTACTGACTATTAACTTTTTTTTGAGGGTGGTGTGTGTGTTGAGAGTGAAAAGACTGGAAAATAGAGCAATGCGCGCACATGGCCACGAATTGGAACGTGCACGGTGCGAATCTTCCATTTTTATCGTGTTCATAAATGCCTTTCTCCCCCCTATATATTCCGCATCCACGGATGACGGAACAGTGCTTCTGTGTAAGTACTACAGCAGTAGGCCATTAGGGAGTGAAAGAAGCGAAAGAAGGGCCGAATGTTCAAACCTACCCAGCCCTTGTTTAGTTGGCCGGGGCCGCCAAATTTACTGTAGTATTAACTAATTAGGTTTAAAACGTTCGTCTCGCAAAGTACAATCAAACTGTGCAATTAGTTTTTGATTTCGTCTACATTTAGTACTTCATGCATGTACCGCAAATTTGATGTGACGGGAAATCTTCTTTTTGCATAGTGCCAAATTCAGGAGTTTGGGAAACTAAACATCCCCCAGTTTAGTTACCAGGACATGCATGTTACTGCTTAAGATGTTAAGAGCATCTCCAAGAGTTACGAATTAGAACCCCACCGAAAAAGAACTTGGTTTCTCAAAAGAACTCGGGTAAGGCTCTATCTTGGATGCGGAGCCCGGATTTGAGTCAGATGTGCAAAGCCACGAAATCTGAGTTGAATCGGACATCACGAGCTGTGCGAGCCTTCCGGTGAGCTGGTCTGTCGTAGTCGTTGAAATAGAAAGGTCTTCATGGTGATCCGAATCTTTGAGGAGACGGCCTTGGAGCTTGCCGTTGTTGTCCGCCTCATAGATCCATGAACCAAAAATGAAGGTTAACCCTCTTGAGAAGATCATGTTGTCGAGGTCCATCGAGCTCTTGGATGCAAATTTGCCAAAAGCCCCTACCTGGCACGCTAGTTGTTGATGTTTCACCACCGATAGCCTGCCATGGGAGTACCCGGGGCAGTATGTTCGGGCTTCAGCGTATGCAGAACTCAACGGTTAACGCAAGAGACAGTCGATTTATCCTGGTTCGGGCCCTCGACCGGTGATTGAGTAATAGCCCTACGTCTAGTCGGCGTTAGCCTTTGCGTTGGATTGATTGTGTAGTGCTTGTATAACTATTCGTTTGAACCCCCCGATCTAAGGAGCCCTGCCCTCCTTTATATAGTCAGGAGGCCAGAGTCCTAGTCGGTTTACAATGATAGTTCCTAGTAGGATTACAGAATAATACTACTACTAAGATTACGTGGGAGAAATCCTAATCGAACTAGATCTCCTCTCTTCCTTACGGGGTATCCTGTGGGTCCCGCATCGACAAAAACCCTGAGTACGAGAGGGTACTTAGCTAGACTTACCCGTCATAAACCAGAAATAAATTGACTCCAAGGATTATACAAGGCTGTATAAGTGGAGATAGCTTGACAACATTTTGCATAAAAGCGGTTAACTCAATTATACAATTATACTTTAGTTATCAAGTTAATTATAGCTATCCATCTCTAAATTATCAACTATCATGTGCCAAACATGTGGTCTATCATTTTAAGAACATACAATAGTAACCATAGTAGGTATAGTAATTTCATGTTTATCCGAACCATCATATTCCATAGTACAATTACTATGATGTTGGGGCTAGCCAAGTTTCTCACTATCCGAGAGAGACGGCGATTCGAATCGATTTCAACTAGCTGTGAATTTATTCCTAACACAAACCCAGGCAGACCAGATCAACGGTCACCTTAGGTCACCTTTGGTACAACACAAGTACACATTTCGCGGGTTCGTCCAGCGCCGCACAATCAGGGAAAACCAAATGCCAGGACGTTCAGGCCTAGCCTGCCCTTGGGCTCAGTCTGGCTCCCCGCACATTCTTACTACCATCCAGAGTGCGCACTTTTATAGAGCGGGGCCCGACCTGAGTTGAGCTACTCGGCTTCGCGGTCGGAATGAGTTATCCGGCCAACTAAGTGATAGGCATGCGTTTAATCTTGTCAGAAGTGCCAACAATGGTACGGTCCTTAATCGGCATAGACGGAATCATATGAGTCAACCTACCATAGACTCCACCGGGCCTTGATTTACTTTTACCCCATGGTTCTTTTCTACGATAGCAAATATAGCCAACCGTGCTTGGTATTCACCTATATCTCGCAGGTAACAGGAAATCACCCGACTTCTACCGGTCTAAGCAGGGCTAAGCATATATTCGATCCTGGACCTACACAGGGTTAAAGGTATATATATCTGGATAAGGTAGTTCCATGCATCAAGTGTTTTTAGACAACTCTTATAACCTAATGCATCAATCATAAAGGACTCGAATAATATTTTGTAAAAACACTGGGAGACTTAGAATGCTCCGGGGCTTGCCTTTCAGAAAGGAAGTGGGGCGGTGGTTAGGGCACTCCGGCAGCTCTTCAGGGATCTGCTCCTCCTCTTCGGGAACAGTGGCTTGAGGAATCTCCTGCTGGTCCCCTTCCTCTCCTTCGTTGATTTCCAGCAACGTTATCTCCTCTGTCGATCCTAGATGCATGAGTATGGCATAAGATATTGCGAATGCATACATGCTGACAAGTATAGTATGATGATACATGATGAATGCATTCTTGTAAGTATTCTTAATCAGCATGTTGTTTAGTGATAACAAGTGTATCACGTTTACTGAGTAGGTGCATATCTCTTCTTACTCAAACACTCCGACAATTCATGTACTACACCACAAAACAGCAGCTACTTATTTTACTCATAACTGGAGTTCTATTTACCCAAATGTAGTGATCCTAGACTTTCTAGAAAGCTTATTAAATTTTCTACAACTATTATTTAATCACCAAAAGCTAATTCACAATTTATCTTAACTAAAACAGACAATCAATCCAGTGCTGTACAGAAATTCCAGAGAGCAAGCAATTCGGAAATACTAACTTTAAACAGCTATAACTCCTAAACCGTTTGACCTATTGCCCTGAAATTTTAACACAAGATACATGAAGAAGTTACCTACAACTTTGTTATTAACCATTGTTACAGCAAACATCATTTTCACCAAGTAACCTATCAAACTATAGAATCTGTCCGAAAACCCTCCCAACTCGAATTATAAAGCAATAATAAATCTACTTCATGCAAGCATTCAAATTTTGAAAACACAAAGTCTACCAACAGTTCAAGCATACCAAATACCCTCAAGAAAACATAAAGGTAAAGCCCTGTAAGTGCATCTAGCCCTTTAGTGGGTTTTGGTAAATTGAATGACAACACAATTAAAGGTCTAATAAGCTTGCTAAGTGTTGAACAGGAAATTGAGTCTATTGCATATACTTGTGGGTTGTGTATTAACAAGTATATACAAGGTTCAACTAGTAGGCAAATTTGATGATATGCCACATTGTGTTAAAGTGAATGCCAAACTGTGTATTGTTGTATTGGAAGTTAATGGAAGCAATCTAGTTCAAGCAAAAGACAACAATGCAAATGGAATCAATGAAATGGCTTCTATGTTGTGGGATATCATAGCATCATGTGAAAGCAAACATATATGGTAAATGACAATATATAGTGGATATAAGTCGATCTCTACATTGGTTTGCTTACATGGATGAATATATGAAAGATCAATTGGTAGGTCAAGCCAAAATGAGAAGGGAATAAGGAATCATAAATTAGCTTGACCATATCTCAACATTCATATCTAGAAAATATTCAAGCAAGGATCAAAATATTGAAGAAATGGTTTTCAATGGATGCTTAATATAATGTGACTTAAGTATGGCTTGATAGGGTGAAGATAGCAAGGAAAGGGCTTCGAAGTACTAAGCGAAGGTGAAGGGCAAGCGACGGCTTGGCGACCGAGGTACCATGGCTAAGGTGAAGAAGAGAGTACTTGCATTGAGTCGAGGTACTAATCAAGCTATGAGGAGTCATACTGTGTTGAGGATCAAATCATTAGTGGATGTGACTTGAAGCCATGAAGGTGAACTCATATGTATGGAAATGGTTCAAGTCACATAATCAAGGTATAATGAGAATGAGGAAAACATATTCGATAATTGAAGTCTTCAATTGCCAAATGAAGTGGCAACCAGCTCAAAGGCATTTACATTCTTTTATGCTTTGAATTTGAGTTTAGGAAAAGTCGTACTATAAAGAGGGATTCTAGTACAGTTGGTCAACTGTGCAACCAGATGCTCAAAACTTCAGATCTATATCCTCTTACCCAGCCAAAGTAGCCAGCCAAAAATCTCCAGATTCTACCTATTTTGGCTAGGGCGGCAGTGCCGCCCTATGAGGGCGGTAGTGCCGCGCATAAACTACCGTTGGGACCCAAGAGGTATAAAAACCATTTGGGCCAGCCCACAACGGTCAACCATCTTCTCCAACGGTTCAGTTCGAAACTGAACAGACCAAAGCTCACCTCTCTCTCCTCCATTGTTGCTCCTTCATCCCTCAAGCAAATCCTTGATTCCCACCATCAAAACTTGAGAGAAAAGGCAGCAAAACTCGATTGGAGAGAAGATCCACTGATTCCCAAAGTCTAAGAGCATTTGGTTCACGTTTGGCCGGTGGTTCTAGGGTTTGTTACTCTTGGAGCTTGCTCCTAGCCGGCTAGGCGTCGCCCTTGTGCTTGCCAACTCGTGTGGCAGCCTTGGGAGGTTTGTAACGTCATCCTGTAGCTAAGATATTACCCCTCACTTCAAGAGTTCGTTCTCTTGATTTGAGAACGAGGGCAAGACAAGCCTTGGTGGCAAGCCAATCCTTTTGTGGATGCCTCAACAACGTGGACTTAGGCAAGCCTTGGTGGCAAGCTGAACCACGGGATAAATTTTGTGTCTCACGTGCTTCACTTTGTATTCTTGCTGGTTTGACTCTTTGCTAGCTGATTGTTAGGGTTTGGTAGCACGATCCTCTCTTGTGTTAGATTTCTGTGGTATCCAGTCTTCGAACTGGATTTTGTCTTTCTGTTGCAGGATTGAGCAGCTGAGAGGGTCAGGTTACTATCTGCAAAATCTCAACGCTGTCTGCTTTATTTTTGAAGAGCGGCAGTGCCGCCCTATAAGGCCGACAGTTGAAGGGTCGAGATGGCGACTAGAGGGGGGGGTGAATAGTCCTTTTTAAAATTAATCGCGTCGACTAACCGATATAAATGCGGAATAAAAACAATCGGTCTAGCCAAGACTACACCCCTCTATATATGTTCACTAGCACCTTGCAAAGATACTAATTATGCAACTAAGGTGCCGGGCTAGCTAGAGCTCTCCTAAACAATTCTAGGAGCAAGGTCACACAAACCTATGCCACTAGTACTTTAAGCAACAAGGAAGCTCCTACATATGCTAGTAAGCAAAAGCACAAAGCCAACTAAGCTCACTAGCAAAGCTCAATAACAAAGCAACCAATGCCTAATTAGAGAGCGCAAATACTTAGCTACACAAACTAAGCAATGTGACTAACAAGGTTACTAAAACCAAATTAGCTACGCAAGGGAGCTACTTCTATGCTACACAAGCAAGAAGATAATTAGCAAGCTACACAAGCTATCTAATTACAAGAGCAACTACACAAGCTTAATATGTATAAAAGTAATTGCAAGCTTGTGTAATGGGGATGCAAACCAACGGGAAGAACAAGGTTGACACGATGATTTTTCTCCCGAGGTTCACGTGTTTGCCAACACGCTAGTCCCCGTTGTGTCGACCGCTCACTTGGTGGTTCGGCGGCTAATTAGCATCACCCGCTAAGCCCGCACATCGGGCGCCGCAAGAACCTACCCCTTGAGTGAGGGTAGCTCAATGACACGCTTTACTAGAGTTGCTCTTCGCGGCTCCCGTGGGGCGAGCACAATGCCCCTCACAAGCACTTCTCCGGAGCGCCGCACAAGCTTCTTGCGCGCTTCGACGGAGACCACCACCAAGCCATCTAGGAGGTGGCAACCTCCAAGAGTAACAAGCACCACCGGCTCGCAACTCGATCACCTAGTGCCACTCGATGCAACCTAACGATGCAATCGCACTAGAATCGCTCACTCACACAATCGGATGATCGCTATCAAGTATGTGTGTGATGGAGGGCTCCCAAGCACTCACAAGCATGGACACTAAGTCCCTTGAGGTGCTCAGCACCAGCCATGGCCAAGGGCCACTTCTATTTATAGCCCCAAGGGCTAAACTAGCCATTACTCCTTCACTGGGCAACGGTCGGGCCGACCGGATGCACCAGTCGTGTTGACCGGACGCTGGACCTCAGCGTCCGGTCGCCCGCAGACGGCCACGTGTCCTGGTTCCAACGGTCACTTGACTTGACCAGACGTAGCAGCTTTCAACTGACCGGACGCTGAACCCCCAGCGTCCGGTCGTTTCCAGTAAGGTACCGACCTCGACCGGACGCGTCCGGTCACACTTGATCGGACGTAGCCAGCGTCCGGTCACACTCTAGCTTCTGCGTCATCGTATGTCAGCCTGATCGGACACAGCCTGCCAGCGTCCGGTGCATACAGATCCAGCGTCCAGTCAGTTGACCGACGCCAGCATCTTCGCGATCAACTCGTTCTCACTTCTAACTTCTTTATCCTTGCTCCAAAGAGCCAACCACCAAGAATTTTGCATCCGGCGCAATAGAAAATAGACATTTCATTTTCCCGAAAGCACCGAAACCCTACTTTGTAAATACCCCTGCAAACACCACCTCCTTTGTAAATGTGCCAACACCACCAAGTGTACACCACCATGTGTAAGTGTGTTAGCATTTTCACAATCATTTCCCAAAGGATGTTAGCCACTCAACTTGGCACGCCACTCGATCCTAGCGACAATGCAAAGTTAGATCACTCGAGTGGCACTAGATGACCGATATGCAAACAAGTTTGCTCCTCTTGATAGTACGGCCAACTATCCTAAACCCGGTCATAAACTTCTCTATACACCTATGACCGGTGAAATGAAATGCCCTAGGTTATACCTTTGCCTTGCGCATTCCATTCCATCTCCTTCAATGTTGATGCAACACATGCACCAACACGATCAACAATGATATGATCCACTTCATATCATCACATGATCATATTGGTTCATCGATCTTGACTCTACTTGCTCTTCACCATTGCTATCGTCCATCGGCGCCAAGTCTTGCTCAAGCTTCACCGCCACGCGGTCCATCACTCCAAAGCCTTTGACTTGCCCTTCACGCTTGCAACCGGTCCATCAAGCCAAGTCTTGTCTTGATCTTCTCCACCTTGATCACATGACTCAATGTCATGTCTCATGTGCAATAAGCTCCTTCATCATCACATGTGTGAGCTTTGCAACATCTCCAAGCCATTTTCACCTTCATGGCATATGTTGCTCACACACATGTACCTGTGGACTAATCACCTGTGTATCTCACATAAACACAATTAGTCCACCTAGGTTGTCACTCAATTACCAAAACCAACAAGGACCTTTCAACAGTGCCGCCCTATATTCTAACAGCGTTTCGAGTTGAATTTATAGGATTGAACTGCTGAGAGGGTCAGGTTACTATCTGTGAAATATCAACGCTATCTGCTTTATTTTTGAAGAGCGGTAGTGCCACCCTCTGTTCTAACAGAGTTTCAAGTTGAATTTTTATAGGCCTATTCACCCCCCTCTAGGCCTCCTAAACGACATCAAGGTCCTTTCAATTGGTATTAGAGCCTAGCTCTCAATTTTGGGCTTAACCGCCTTGAGAGAACGATGTCGACAAGTGAGGAGGTATCTCTAGAACTCTTACTTTTAGATGGCTCAAATTATACATCTTGGTCTGCTAGTGTGCTTGATGTTTTTAGGACCATGGGTCCTCAAATAGAGCAGATTGTAGATGTGAGCATTTCACCTCCTCATGATGATTTGATCTACCTATCTAGAGAGGAAGTCAAATGCTTACAACTCAATGCTCAAGCTGCTAATGTCTTATTTAGTGCTTTGAGTGAAGATGTACTTGATGCTATCATATTTGGAGATGGTAAACCACTTGGTGATGCTCATATCATTTGGACCACACTCAAGGAAATGTATGGTAACTCCAAATGTGAAGAGAGCAACCTCTCATTGGAAAAATCACTTGAGGAATGCTCAACTTCATCGACAAATGATGAGCCTCAAGTGATTCTCTCAAAAGGCCTATTTGATCATGCCACATCCACTTCCTCGCCAACATATGACTTATTGGATGGTAATGAAATAGTTGGTGAGAACTATATTTTTACATGTGGTACTTCTACTTTCTTTGGTTCTTGTGAGACTAACATTTTGAAGGAAGAAGAAGCTTGTGATCGGTGGAAGGCAAATGATGAATCCACCTTACCAAGAAGCTCAACTCTCTATACCACTTCACATATCGGTCTCATGGCAAAGAAAGAGAAGAAAGTGGCAAGTGAGAGTGAGAGTGAGAGTGACAGTGATAGTGGTAGTGATGATGATGAGATCAATCAACACCTTGCACGTCTAAGCAAGAAAGACAAGTTGATAGTGATCAAGTTCATAGAGAAGATTCAAGAGCAAGAAGAAGATCTCTACAAGCAAGAAGAGCTTCTCGTTGAAAAGATCAAATGTTTGGAGAAGTTGACCAAAAAGCATGAAAAGCTTAAGTGCTCTCATGCTAGCTTGGTCCAAAGGTATGAAAACTTGTCAATTGAGCAAACTCATACTATTAACTCTCTATCTTGTGTTGCTCAATTAGAAGATCAGAATTATATGCTCAAAGACAAGTTGGAAAGACTTACTAGCAAAAATGAGACTTTGCAAGAAAGTCATGATGGGCTTTTGTGCTCTCATGAGAAGCTTATGGAGTCTCATCTCATGCTAGAAGTTGCTCATGAGGTTGTGGTAACAACGGTAAAATCATACCAACCTCACACTCACAAATGCACATATACATAAGTTTCATCTATTTTATCATGTGCTAACAAGTGTTGCTCTCAAGCAAGCCAACCTTCCGTTGAGCATGTAATTGTAGAAACTTGTGATGATTCCATTGCAAAAGAAAATGAACAGCTCAAGGAAGAAGTTGAAATGCTAAAAAGGGACTTGATTCAATGGAAGGGCAAGTGCAATGCTCAACCTTCTCAAGATAACCATGAAGACTTGGTGAAGAAGCTTGAGAAGGGAACAACCGATGCATGCATCAAGCCTTATCAAAAGGGTTACAAGTCCAACAATGGCAAAGTGAAGGGGATACTTAAAGAAGTGCAATCTGTCTAGAATGCGGTAGTTTAGCCAGCTACACAGACTGTGGTAGTGCCGCACCCCAAGGACAGCAGTGCCGCACCAAGATAGAACAGGAAAGTTCCCAAGGCCATCAAGGTGCAACGTCAATCAAAGAAGACTCTTATCACTTGCTTCAAGTGCAAGAAAGACGGCCACCATGTCAAAGATTGCCCATTGAAGAAAGAAGAGAAGGGCGTGAGCAAGATCCAAGAGAAGAAGAAGATGGTTCATGTCAAGTTCTCCAACATGGGACACAATGCTTCTATTTGTTCCAACAAGGTCGATAATCAAGCCACACTTCCAAAGAACAAGACAAGAAGAAGCAAGAGGAAGTGTTATGGTTGTCATGAGAAGGGATATGAAATTGGCTCATGTCCTAATAAGAAAAGTGAAGGCTTGTCATCATCAACAAAGAGGTTCATTAGCAAGATAGCAAGCAAAGTGCAAAAAGAGAAGGCTAGAAAGAACAAGAATCGCCTATGCTACACTTGCAAAGGAAAGGGACATTTAAGTAAGGATTGTCCCATGGGCAACACTTCTAAGCTCAACTTGTCAATTGATTTAAATATGCTTAGGAGGCCCAAAAATGACACTTGTGCTAGAAAGGTGATTGGTTCACCATGTGCTAGCACAAAGGCCATTTGGGTGCCTAAGTCTCTTGTGACTAACCATAATGGACCCAACATAGTTTGGGTACCAAATTGTGCTTAGTAAGTGTTGTAGGTACTTGAAGGTGATATGAAGCTTTAGGGTGCTTGAGCAAGTTGATTGAAAATATTCACTCAAGCTATCAATCATTTCACATTGCATATTCTTATATGGTTGACCCGAAGATGAATCAATGGAAATACTTCAAACTTCATATTCACCTCGGTAACTAGTACCTAACCCTTGCTAGCTAGCCACTTGACGTGTGTAGTCTCTAATAGTTCACAAATATATGTGTGTTTGTGAATTATTAAGAGTGGCTAGAGTACTTCAAGTCTAAATGAATCATTTGCCATATGATGCTTTTAATGGCTCTCTAGTAGAGCAAGATCTTACTCATGTTGTAGGTAATGAGGAACCACCTTGTGGGGCAATCAAAAAAATGGTCATTGGTGATATTAGGCCACTAGAAGATCGAGCCACTGATGATGAGGATCCCTAGGCTGTTGCTGCACAAATTTCCGCTGACGTACTCCATCGACAAGGGCAGCACTCACCTGCTGAACATCAGCAAGGTGGCAGTGCCACCCCTGAGGGTGGCAGTGCCGCCCCATCCACCTTAGCAGCAGCTCCTTCAACTCCTACTCCACCACTTCAAGGGCCCAACCTAGAGCCTATCTTTGAACAAGAAGAAGCCAAAAGTCTAGAAGAAGAACAAGGATGTGTTGAGCACCCAAGGGTGATAGTGCCATCCCTCCTACATAGTAGCAGCTGACTTCACTCTAGTTCGTGGACAAATCTACAACCTTCACATGTGCAAGATGAAGATGAAAAGACCACCTCATCCATTACAATCAAGAAGGGTGGTAACATCTAAATCTCAAGTGCAATTTATTTGAAGCTAAACTCCTTTATGTCTTGTGTAGCCACTTAGGATAATAGAAGCACTTGAGGACATTCATTGGTTGCTGGTCATAGAATAGAAATATGATCAAAATTAAATTGATCATCCACACCAAGCAACATAAATGACTTGACTTTCCTTAGTGGACTTTAAACCAAGAAAAACAAGATGAAGCAAGTTTATGTTCGTACACATTATGAGTTGGTTTGATGGGTTTGGAATCTTGGTACACATTGGAGGATACAAGTAGATTTCAAAATGGCCAAGAATAAAGAATCAAGCTCAAGTCAAGTAAAGGGACTTATTACTCACAAGTCAAGAACTTCCTACTTGATGGAATCTTGTCATATGTTAGATTGTCAAATTCTCATTCTCATCTTATGGGCATCTACATGCTATAATGGTTGTGAGTATCTCTTGGCATAGTTCAAATTGATTACATTATTGTTGCCATGACCTAGACATAGAGTGAAGATCTCAAGTTCTTAAATGAATAAAGTGCTATGTGAGAAATTCAAATACTTAGAGCACTTATAAAAGAAGACTTTAATCTATGGCCAGAGTTGTGAGACTAATCTTTCTCTCTAAGTGATTTATATAGTCTCACTAAATGAGAATGTGTTTCTCAAATAGAGTGTGCTATTATATGAAGGCTATCAATCCAAAACCATATGATGTATTTTCTCTCTAGCTAATTTGGATTAGATTTGTCTATGTTAGCCACTCACCATAATATGGCTTAAATCTACCCTTTGGACTTAAATGACCAACCATGCACATTTACATTTCCATTCCACTCAAAAGAATGTGCATGAGGCGTCAAGGGAGATTTAGTCCATGTTATGAGGTTTCTCCATTTTGGTAACCCACTTGTCATCCACATATAAATGGTTACTAAATGGAAAACTAGTGCTTGTGTTACTAATGTCTTCTTGTGATTGAGCTTATTCATAGAAAATCAATAAGAAGATGTTGTGCTAATTTAATTCACAAGCTTAAAGGTTATTCTTCACCTAAAGAAAGATGTTGCTGCTAAAGGCCATTTAGATCAAAAGTTTCAGTTTCGCTTGAATCAAGTTTGAGGTTGATTTGAATATGCTATAATGGAAGAATTCACAAGATTACAAGTGTTGATGAGAGGACTGACTGGATATAACATCTTGTATGTATTCTCAACTGAAATCACCTCAAAAATTGGACAGGAAAAGAAGAAGAATCATCGATCATCAAATCTGTCCAGAAAATTGCAAATCTGAGTTGGCTGCCTTCTAGCATGGATTTGGAGATTCAAATACTGATAAATTGACCTGAAACTTTGTGAGCATACTATATACATCTAGTACTTGTTGCTGTACAATTGGTATGAAGATTGGTTTTGAAGAAAATTAGTTTTAAGTTGGTTTCTGTCAGCTTCAACAGTGCAGTTTTAGATTTGAGCAGTTTTGGTAGAAAATTATTTTCACTGACCAAATGGAGTTCAAATGAGCTAAATTTTTTAGAGAAGTTAGAGGACTCATAGATGAAGATCTCTACTAAATTTCATGCATATTGAGCTAGTGGTCTGAGAGATATGGATTTTTTGGGATGACAAAATCTGAAAAACTGACTGAATGGAATTGGATTGCATTATGGCAACAAGATTGAGTTAGCTCTCAAGTTGGTCATGAAGAATCAGTAAATATGAGAAATATAAATTTGGTCTAAAGGAGTTTCAATGAAAGAAAAGAACTCACACAAGGGTCCAAATTAGTTGCAATCAAAGTACAAGCAGCAGCAAGTGATTGCAACTAGTTGGAACAAGAAGTAATCAGTTGAGACTATTGAATAGCAAGCAGTTTCAAGGAGTTCAAATCAGTTGAAGTATAGTGCAAGTCACTCCCTTGACCTCATATTGTTAATGTGCTTAAGTGAACTTTGTGTACTCTTGAATGCACAAATTTAGGGGGAGCTTAGCCTATATCTTGTGGGATTATTGGTTTCTTTCAAGTGTTTGATGTGCAGTCCCACACATGGAAAAGGGAGGATGGGTAGTTCTTTTGAATTCTCTAGGTGTTTCACAATTATTCTAGGAGGTCTCGGTCTTTATAAACCAAGTGCTCCTGGTTTAAATGTTGAATGTCCCAATTCTTTAAATGGACCTAGATTTGGATGAGATGGAGAAAATAATTGAAGAGTGGGCTTTCATTGCTATTTCTTCTCTCTAGGTGCTCATCAAGTACTTATGATCCATCCCATTGATCTCCCAGGATCTTATCAACAAAGAGTGGTAACTCCTAGTTCATAACTTGCAAATTTCATGAATTTTACCTTTGCTCTCTGTGTGAGTTGCTTTAGGTAAAGAAAGAACTAGGAAACTAATATGGATCTTGGATGATCACAAAATCTCTAATTCACCACATTTCATCAAGAGAGAACTATAGCCATCCAAATCATTGAAGTCTAACTTATGATGGTCATATCGATGAAAATTTATGTGGTGATCTATCTACCTTGGTGGTGGTATGTTTCCTTGGCATAATTTCAGTTGTTGTTGCAAAATTATAATGCCTTGACCAAGATATAGGATGAACTCCCCTCGGCTCTTAAACCGATTCTAGTGCATTTCACAAGTAATTCAAGCACTTGATGCACATATTAAGGGGGAGTCCATCCTATGCCTTGTGTCTTTTAAGACTAACCTCTTCTTCTAGTGAATTTGTGTAGTCTCTTGCTGAGAATGAGTCTCTCATGAGTATGTTACATTGACTCAATCCAAATTGGTTATCTCTCATATTCATTTGGATTGTATTTTTATCTCTTAAGTAGCTACTCTCCATAATATAGCTTAAATTCTCTTGTTTGTACTTAATTGACCAAAAGTGCCTATGTTCTTGCCTTTCACATGTATATGTATGCACTATCAAAAAAAAGGGGAATTTAGTCTATGTTATAAGGTTTTGCAATTAGTGATCTACATGCCTTCCACATCCAAAATGATCACTAGTTGTGAAATTCTCTTGTGCAATTTAATGCTATCTCTTGTCTTTATGAGCATTTCCTAGGTGACATTATGAGATACGGGTATTCATTCCAATTGGCATCAACTGGTGAAGATCCTTTAAATAGAACAACACTTGCACTTGTTGATCTTGAGATTTCTCTTGGTTGGGCTGGATAGCTCTCGAAACAAGCTTTCTGAAAAGTCCAAGATCACTAAAATGGAGTTCGGAGTAAAGAGATATGACGTTTTCCGTGAGATGACCTATGCTGTTTCTGAGAGCTACGGCAGTGCCGCGCATAAGGGCGGCAGTACCGCACCTGTACATGTCTTGATGGCTAGTTTTTGAACTCCACTAGATAGTTTTGGTTTTGGGTGTATATATATACTCATCCCACGGCCCCCTGGGCTAGCTGCTGACGATCAAAACATTACAAAGCCTTGTGAAGACTCTCAATTGGTGTCAAAATTATGAAGATCATATTTCAATTGGTATTAATTGATAATCTTTAACTTGGTATATAAAGAAATATGTCTTCAGCTGATATCTCAATATGACAACAAGAGCTAGCAATGGACTTTCAATCGATATCAAGCATAAGTTTATGATATCTCCTTGAAGATGATGATGATGAGAGATGTGCACAAATGAAATTATCTTGCATAAAGAAGTACTAGTCCCATCAAAGCACAAAATCCAAGTATTGAAATCATCTTCATGGTGGAGATTATGAGGATTAGAACAAAGGTATATCGCTCCATGAACTCATGTATTACCTTTGTGCATCTAGGCCTTTACATGCTAGTGTGTGCATGTGTATGCAAGTTTTGAGTCACACCATAAGTTTGTTCTTGTGGTGGCGATTAGAGAATTCTTTAGATATTTGGTTGATACCTCTTGTGGTGATGGCATGAGTTTGTCTCATGTTATACCGTCATCTAAGTGAGGTATGAGCCAAATATGCTAACCTCTCAAGAATCTTGACCTAAAAGTTGCATACTTTGTTTGGTAGAAAATAGGTTAGAAATCTCATATGCTAAACTTTTACCTGCTTTTGCCCTCACTTGTTGACCATCATTTCTTCCTTGTGGTGGAGAGATCCTTTTTGGAGATTAATGCCAAAGGGGGAGAAATATTGGGGGAGAAGAGATATTGATATGAGGATGAAAAGAGATAAAGGAGAGGCATACATATAAGGTTTTAAAAAATGTAGTGTGTGCAAGGATAGTTTAAATTGATGCTCTTGATAAGGACCATTTATGCTAGTGTGTGGCATTCATGCCTTGAGTGATGCTTGTTTTCTCCTGTGCTGGTCAGGCAAGTGCGGCAGTGCCGCCCTCTGCTGGTCAGCAATCTTTGAGTGCATGAACTATCATGAGCTTCACGGTTATCATGTTACACCTTGCACCCTATGGATGCTCAGATATAGGGGAGTTCCCACACTTCATCTTAAATATGTGCATTTAGCATTTGAGGCCAAAATTTGAATTCCTTCAATGCACACATTTAAGGGGAGCTCACTATATAATAGGATTCAAAATCATAATGTTTATCAATCTTTTGTAAGCTTTAGTTGTGTTGTCATCAATCACCAAAAAGGGGAAGATTGTAAGTGCATCTAGCCCTTTAGTGGGTTTTGGTAAAT
This sequence comes from Miscanthus floridulus, assembly GCF_019320115.1. Lineage (NCBI taxonomy): Eukaryota > Viridiplantae > Streptophyta > Magnoliopsida > Poales > Poaceae > Miscanthus > Miscanthus floridulus. The sequence continues at coordinate 24,317,998 of NC_089594.1, forward strand.
TGAATGACAACACAATTAAAGGTCTAATAAGATTGCTAAGTGTTGAACAGGAAATTAAGTCTATTGCATATACTTGTGGGTTGTGTATTAACAAGTATATACAAGGTTCAACTAATAGGCAAATTTGATGATATGCCACATTGTGTTAAAGTGAATGCCAAACTATGTATTGTTGTATTGGAAGTTAATGGAAGCTAATGGAAGCAATCTAGTCCAAGCAAAAGACAACAATGCAAATGGAATCAATGAAATGGCTTCTATGTTGTGGGATATCATAGCATCATGTGAAAGCAAACATATTTGGTAAATGACAATGTATAGTGGATATAAGTCAATCTCTACATTGGTTTGCTTACATGGATGAATATATGAAAGATCAATTGGTAGGTCAAGCCAAAATGAGAAGGGAATAAGGAATCATGAATTAGCTTGACCATATTGATGTTGATCCATATATGTCTCTGTGAGACAAACTAAAGCTTGATTGATCTCAACATTCATATCTAGAAAATATTCAAGCAAGGATCAAAATATTGAAGAAATGGTTTTCAATGGATGCTTAATATAATGTGACTTAAGTATGGCTTGATAGGGTGAAGATAGCAAGGAAAGGGCTTTGAGGTACTAAGCGAAGGTAAAGGGCAAGTGATAGCTTGGCGACTGAGGTACCATGGCTAAGGTGAAGAAGAGAGTACTTGTATTGAGTCGAGATACTAATCAAGCTATGAGGAGTCATACTGTGTTGAGGATCAAATCATTAGTGGAAATGACTTGAAGCCATGAAGGTGAACTCATATCTATGGAAATGGTTCAAGTCACATAATCAAGGTATAATGAGAATGAGGAAAACATATTCGATAATAGAAGTCCTCAATTGCCAAATGAAGTGACAACCAGCTCAAAGGCATTTACATTCTTTTATGCTTTGAATTTGAGTTTAGGAAAAGCCATACTATAAAGAGGGATTCTAGTACAGTTGGTCAACTGTGCAACCAGATGCTCAAAACTTCAGATCTATATCCTCTTACCCAACCAAAGCAGCCGGCCAAAAATCTCTAGATTCTACCTGTTTTGGCTAGGGCGGTAGTGCCGCCCATAAATGACCGTTGGGACCCAAGAGGTATAAATACCATTTGGGCCGGCCCACAATGGTCAACCATCTTCTTCAACGGTTCAGTTCGAAACTGAACAGACCAAAGCTCACCTCTCTCTCCTCCATTGTTGCTCCTTCATCCCTCAAACAAATCCTTGATTCCCACCATCAAAACTTGAGAGAAAAGGCAACAAAACTCGATTGGAGAGAAGATCCACTGATTCCCAAAGTCTAAGAGCATTTGGTTCACGTTTGGCCGGTGGTTCTAGGGTTTGTTACTCTTGGAGCTTGCTCCTAGCTGGTTAGGCATTGCCCTTGTGCTTGCCAACTCGTGTGGCAGCCTTGGGAAGTTTGTAACCTCATCCTGTAGCTAAGATATTACCCCTCACTTCAAGAGTTTGTTCTCTTGATTTGAGAACGAGGGCAAGGCAAGCCTTGGTGGCGAGCCAATCCTTTTGTGGATGCCTAAACAACGTGG